>NC_052962.1:6890855-7223910 GCF_013358895.1 Oreochromis aureus | reverse complement strand
AGCCTAAATCACCAGATATTTAAAAAAAAAATCTACACAGAAATGTCTTAAGTCTCTGTGACAGCAAATATTGGTTCTGTAAGGTTTCAATTAAAACTGTACAAATAGAGAGCCAAGTTAATCATTACTGACCTGTTGTCCGTATTGCATGCCACTCATGGTTCCGGGTGGTCGGCTCTGCATCCCCATAGGGTACCTCTGAGGGCCCGGAGGGCCATAGCCCTGCCCTGGGTAAGAGCCTGCCTGCTGGGGTCCAGGCCCTGTAGGAGGTCCTTGCTGCTGCTGCGAGAAGGGGTTGGGCCCTCCATATGGCTGGCCGCGCATCTTCCCTACCTGGTCCATTGGGCCTGGAGGCTGGAGGAGATACAAAGAGAATATGTAATACATCCATGAAATGACTAAATAGATTGCTGGAATGACAATTCTGACATTAAAGCTGTATGGTGAAGCTGACTTTAGAAATAACTGTGTGATCCACACAATTATTGTGATTTTAGTGCTGATGGTAATGGCATGTCTAGAGTCCCTATTAGAGGGTTCAGTCATACCTCCTAACAAGCTCTATAATGATAGAAATAAAGGGACCTTGTTCCGAGCACAGTGATGTGACAGGAAAGGATGAGAAAATGCAGTCCAGGTCAAATTTACCTAGAGTTATTTTAGAACCTTTTTTAGTGAGTTGTCTTGAGAAGGCATTACTCAGCATGACTCCACTGCAGTGTGTCCTATGAGCATCATCTCATAAACCAGCCACAGTGTAATCAAGCAAATATAGAACAAAAAGCAGAAGGGAGGGAAAAAAACTGTAGTGGATTTACTTTCCAAATAGAAAGGGAAAAAAAATTGGCCATGAATGAATGAATAAGCCCACTACATCCGCCAGGAGCATTTCCCGGCCCAGGAGATCATTGTGCCAGTGGGTGGATACTGTTACGGCGGAGACGTTGGTAAAGGTTTCTATGAAAATAAGCTTAAGGAAGTGGAAGTGTCTGCGGTGGCTGGAGCTGTGCCCACCTCTCAGCTGGAAGCCATGTAAGGATAAGGGGTTGGATGGTGGATGTAGGGAACGACCTAGGGCATCCTGGACTCGTAGAGATTCACACGGTAAAAACAGGGAATGTTACGGAGTCAGATGGCATATTCTGGGTTGGTGGTGGTTTATAATGAGGTAGCTTCATCTGTCAACAGCTGGAACCACTGTCATAAAATGTCTATGTCATAAAGTGTGTGTGTGTGTGTGTGTGTGTGTGTGTGTGTGTGTGTGTGTGTGTGTGTGTGTGTGTGTGTGTGTATATAAAACACATGGTGGGATCCCTTCCAACACAACACTACCCCGGCATGAAAAAAAAAAAAAGTATATCCAATATTTCTAAAAAATTAATAAAATGGGATTTCACTGCAGCATTATTAACTGGTCATCAAGTGGAGAAATAAACAAACAAACAGCAATTCACAACAAGTTTTCTGCTCGTTTGCCATGGTCTGATGCCATCAACACATCACACTTCTGACAGCCTGTGCGTGTTCCCATCAAACCCACCGCAGCGGCGTCTGAAAGTACAAGCCACAACGGGGTCTTTGAAGTAGCAACACCTCCTGGCCTGCTGACCTCGGGCAGCAGACACAAAGCTTTCATTGCTTCCCACGGTTATTAATCTGTGTGCAAGTGTGAGTATGAGTGTGTCTGCGCGCGCGTGTGTGCGCACGGGTGTGTTTTTCCTCCCCCAAAAACCTCTTTTCCTCGGTTAAGGGAGACAACCACTGGGGCTATTTATAGCCAGTGAGACGGAGAGGGCAGTCTGCCGAAAATGTAACAGGTCCCAGCTGCACTGCTGTTTGAACCCGGGCCAGGGCTTGCTCTTCCTGGGCTTTAATAAAGCAGCAGGCTTTGGCACTCTATGAATGACAGTGCTGCAATGAAAGAGGGGGAGGTCGGGGTAGGGGGTGACTCAGTAGGAGGCTTGTGTGTTTGCAAGTGTGTGAAAATATGAGTGTGTGTTGCGGAAGACTGTAGCTGTTGGAGGTGGTGGTGGGGGTGTGTGGAGAAGGGGTGGATCAACAAGCTGTCAGCGTGGTCAACCGACATTATCCAAGATAACATATTCCACTCCAGATTTTCCCTCTAGCCTCCCCCAGGCCACACTCTCCTGAGCTCCTCCAGGTTCAGAAGAGTGTGTGTTTGTGTGTTGTGTCTGTGCAGGGAAGGAGTAGGTGGGAACGGTGGGAGGTGGGATGGGGTATCTTGCACTCCCTTGGGTCATTACCGCCCGCACCAGGGGAAGAGGTAACAGGCTTCACTGTGACCTCTAATGCACTTTTAACCCGAGACTCGAAGAAAGGACTGCTGCCCCCCCCTCCCCAGTCATGCCAAGATAGGAGTCCAAACATCACTCTGCACAGCTTAAAGATGACTGGTAGAAAGCAGTGAAGCAGACACCACATTGTTGCTGGTTTTTTTACACATTTCTAAAAGTTTCTTTTGTCCAATTATGGCAACGAGGAGCCAAGAGGAGAAAAAAAAAAAAAAAAAAACTGGAGCGGTTTCTTTCACTGGACAGAAATATCCTATAGCTCTTTTCTAATGAGCTGCTTAAGCAGTTAGACGGAGCCTCCTGAGTCATCTGTAAAGTGTGCCACCGAGGCCTGAATCACTGGTAACGTCCTCCAATCCACATGAAAAATGACTAGCATGCAAACAAACTACAAAAGCCGGCACACTAAAGGTAAAATCTATTTCTCATTTAGACAAAAATCTCCCAGCGATGACTGGGCCATAAAACAATCAACCTTTCTTCCCCTCACCAATTTCGGTCGATACTTTTGCCAGCAGTGAGAATATTTCTAAATGAGCGAACAAACTGGCTTTTCCATTAAGAGCCATGACAGCTCGGCGCCCAGCTCAGCGGGGAGAGAGCTCGCAAGTACGACTCGACTACAATCGGGGTTTCCAGCCCAGAGTGGAACGTGCATAGTAACGGCTCCCGAAACAACCACTCCTCTCCCTCTCGTGTCTCAGTTATCACCCACTCCACAGATGCAGATAGGGGTGCTTTGATCAGGTCAGGAGATGGTTAAGTTGAGCGTGCTCTGTTCACAAGTGTGTTAACGTATTTAAAATTAGGCTTCATTTTCTCATTTTTTGACTCATAACTATTAAACATTCTAAATCTTTTCTGTAGGAAAATGAGGTGAAAAAGCCAGACTGCACTCCATTGAATTTTTTTGTGTGCAAGTTGTGCTTCTAAAGATTATGAAAACAACATTTAGAAGAAAAATTTATTTGTCGTATTCGTTGAATCAATAATGCTCTTGTTTTGCAGTTTTTCCACTTTACGTGCACCAGTTCTCCCAGTATACTGACAGCATAAATGTATTTATTTTCCCTGATATACCCGCAGACCTTCCACGGTGTAGGCTCTAGCTTGTGGGGACTAGCAGCTGCCCTACCTGACAGGCTTCATGAGTTCATGGAAATCCACTCTTAAAAAAAAAAAAAAAAGTTCAACAAATGCATGATGCTTCAAAAGCCTGAATTGAGCAAGTGTTTTTAATCGCTGATGACATTACTGACCACAATAATTTGTGATTATGACTTGCCACAATGAGCAGCACGGCATTAACAGATTTATAAACTTTGTTTCTACGTAACGCAACTATTGTAATAATTAACTGCAAAGTCACTGACCTTTTTAGAAATCAGTGAAGCATAAAAAATAACTACTACCTTGAGCCCTATTTTGCAGGCTTTGGCCTTCATACGCGTTAAATCACAAAAAAACCCCCAAAAAACAAAAAAGAAAAACATAAATTATAAATCTGCTATTACACTACTGGCAATGTGGAAAATTTGATCTGCAATGTAGTTAGTCAATTAGCATTCAATAACCTGTTTGGATAATTAAAGTAGCTGAAGCCAAACTCCAAAAATCCAATGAAATGCCATCATGACCACACAATATGGGTGGGACGTGTCTAAAACCACGCTCAATATAATCTTATCACATACATGTTTTGGCTCGATGGGTTTAAATGCATATGGTTTACAGCTCAGCATAAAGATGAGGAACGCAGGGTGTTTGTTTTACCTCTCTGCCTCATTCGATCATGTTAACACATCTGTACTCTGCAGGCTGGGAGATAGCTGTGGCCGGCCTACTGCTCGGCACTTCATTGATCTGTTTACCAGTATTTTCCTTGCATTGCTTAAGTTGTTCACATCGGACACACCATTACACATCCTTCAAATTCCCAGAGAGCTTTTGTAGAGGCCTTTGTAGGTGCGCGTATGTCTGCTTTAACCCAACTAAAGAGTCTACTGCATCTTGTAGACAGAGGCCTGTGAATGCTATACAAGAGTCTGTTCCTTGTTTTCTTGCTTACAGAATTAGCACTGCTGCTGCCCCTCAAGTTGAGAATTTTATCAAAACCAAAAAAAATGAATAAAAGTAGAATTATGTTAGCAAAGATTAGCAGTACAAGGCTGAGGGGAAAAAATTCCAACAGAGGGGATAAATACATATAATTTGTTAGTTTCTGATCTATTTAAAAGGACACTGGATTTCAAGGTGAAACAGCCATATCTTTAACAGTATGGGCATGGTTGGTGGTTGAATGTTCAAGGCAAAGGACAGAAAGAGATTCGTTTCTGATGTATCACAGGAGAATGTCAGTGGTTTTGGTGGTGAGGGCAAGATGGACACAGCGGAAAGACGATAAGGCACGCAACACTACCGAGCTGAGTGCAAGTGCTTTGAATCCAAGTGCTTTGAAAGACAAATGGTCACAATAAAGGTCTCGCAGAGAAACCTGCCACCTGCCACTTACTGGCAAAATATGGTTCATCTCATGGAATTTATAAAATTACTTTCTTACAGCAGACAGTATTAAAAGCTAGATTCTCAATTCCAGTTTTTCAACAAAGGCCACTCTGTGAATGATAAACATTCGAGTCTATTTTAGAACAGCATTTAACACTTTGAACTATTTCCCCTTTCTTGGCTAACCAATTGACTTTGTCCGTTAAAATCCCCACAGTGTACGGCAGAGAATTCAAATGTTATGTTTTGACTGAAAAAATGACATTAAGTTCCAGTTTACTTTGATATACAATAAAGATGCATCAAAGACTAAATTCAACAGTCTATGCAGAGCTCTCACCAATTTTAACATGTTAGTTGCTTTTTGGTGTTACCTTGAAAGGGCTTTTAGCATGTTGCCATGACACAGCCAAACAAATTGCACTGAACATTAAAACAACACAACATTTGGGAGAAAAAAAGACCTCAGAGAAACTGTTATATTTATTGTTCTACTTACAACCCCCCCCCCCAAATTAACAGGTAGCGCTCTCTTGCTTGATGGCTAACCCTACGAGATGTTAGCAACCTTTAGACATATACTTCTGGGTAACAATAGCACTAAATTAGCTTGGTCACATTATAACTCTTCTCTTTTATAATCTGCTTTCCCCATTTAGTGTCATTTACATACACAACACACACACATATATATTTTTTCCTGCTGTAGCATCTGTGTGGTGCCACTGAGAATCAGAGAGGATATCCCTTATATGGTCATCTAAAGCACATAGCACACATCTTCTGTAGAAAGATTATGAGGGGCAGCAAATAAGAAATTAAATAGAGGCTCATTTCAGAGAGAGGAGCAGTAGCAAGACTCAGCACAAGATAAATTAAGAATTATTTTGATCTATGAATCATGCAAAGCTATTATGATGGAGTCCAAATATAAAAATAAGGTTTCGAAAAGGATCATAATAGATGTCCGTGAACTTTTAACATTTACCATGACCCTGCGACTGCCAGTGGTTTACTAAAGCCACGCAGAAACAACATAAAAGAGCAAATCAGACAACAAAGGAAAAAAACATGGTATCTGAAAATAACTAATTTCAATTACAAATAAAATATTCTATCATATTCTATTCTCATGAAATAAACTGCTTGTCATATAACCGGTGAGGTGGTGTGCCCGTCACTGTCCTCAGCATTTAGCCATAAATCAGAGTGTAAAATAAGTTAACATTCATTTTCAGTGGGCATTAAATTTTTAGTATGGCATTATAAAAGTAATGTGACTTTGGGGGGGGGGAAAAAAGATGTTCTGTTGTGTAGGGGAATTCCCTGACAAACACAGATCAAACGGTATGTGACAAAGTGTTGCAGCAACCACTTTTTCCTGTCAGGTTGATTTTTCTTTTGTTTTGTTTTTTTTACACCTTTAGAAAGGTCACTGGCATCTTTTCATGTGAAAGATGAAAAATATGCCAGTAACCAGTATTCTATGGAAATAATTTGGCATGCCAAAAATTATTAGAACTATATTTCCTCAAGAATAATACATAATAGATTTAAATCAATAAAATTTACACTAAAACCTAGGACGGAGGTATAAATACACTCATCAAAACGTATTACAAACCCCCTCATCAGAATCAGTTCAGGTCTCTGAGGTGTTTGTTTGCAGGCAGAATCTCACGAAACTCTTGGCACATTGTTCTCGACTTGACATGACTTAAAGGTGTACAACAAACCTTCCTCACGCAGAAGCCTTAAATATGCGTGCCGGATTGTGTCTCAAGCCACAACACGGTACTCTTTCCTTTTTCTGCTCAGTCATCTAATCAATTCTGAAGGAAACGCTTCCCCTCCTTTTTTTCCCTCTGTTCCATAAAAAAATAAAAAAATAAATAACTACAATTAGCACATGGCTAATCTGCATAGAGGGAAGCCAGAGCACTCTTGGCAGAAGAGGTTGCACGGAGTATATTGTGTCATGATAACAGGGCTGCTGGTGGATATAGCAACTAGTCAAAAGCGCGTGTGTGACATGGGGTTGGGGAAAGGGATTTGTCAGGCACTGGGGAGGGTGTAGTGGGTGGGGCAGAGCTTGAGTGCAAAGCAGAGCAGATGGACCGAGGGGGGGGACTGCTGTTAATTTAATCCGCCACACAGCCACATGGCCTTGACTCGGCACACACACACACCACTGTTCTGCGTTAAAGCCCTTGGACATGCAAACACACTACAGCAACAACACATGCTGGCTACGGCCCCCCTCAGACGGTGGCTACGTCATACACGTCACATCCATAAAGACAGAGGATATCCTGCTCTTTATCACCAATGTCAAGTCAGACGCCAAGATTTGTTTCTATGGGTCCGTCAGGTGAACCTGCACAGCAAAAACTGACCCCACGTTAATGCAGGCACTCACGTTCACAGTGGGAGCTGCCCAGTGTGACCCGACTTCACCGTTTAAGCTCCGAACTATCGCTGCACAAGTGAAGGGTTAAGCACTTTCCTCCACAGTAAGCGACAGTGTCCTCATCCACTTTCTCTAGTGACATTTTTACAGCTGTATGAGGAGTCATGCTGGTAACACTTCCCTTTAAACTCACATACAGCAGACAGAGGGCCAAGAATCTAGGCTGAGTATTAAACCTCTCGTCTTTATTTATTTAAATGGTTTAGCAGCAAAAATTGCCGTTACATCTATTATTAGATTTTGATCCATTTACACCTGTAGAGATTATTTTATTCTCAATTCATCTACTCATATGTTTATGGGTGTCTTCAATGTGGAAATAATGCTTAAATTAACTATTCCCACATCTGGAACATGTATAGTTTTTGGAGGTAGTCATCCTATCTTTTATGCAAGGGAAAAAACACAAAATCATCATAAAATATACCTAAACACACATACATACATATATATACACATATATACGTGTATACACATATATACGTGTATACACATATATACGTGTATACATATACATATATACACATATATACATACATATATATACATATACATATATATATATATATATATATATATATATATATATATATATATATATATATATATATATATATATATATATATATATATATATATATATATATATATATATATATATATATATATATATATATATATATATATATATATATATATATATATATATATATATATATATATATATATATATATATATATATATATATATATATATATATATATATATATATACACACACACACATATACATACACACATACATATATATACACACACATATATATATATATATATATACCATACCGCATATTTCATTTACTCACATCCAAATAAATTTGATGACTCGTTTTAGAATTTCTAGCCTTCATCGCTCCCAGAGAACACCACTGTTACACGTAAGCAATCCTGTCGCTGGCTAAGCTGCTTGTAGCTGTCCTTGACTGCATTCATTGGCTCCCTGTTACATTCAGAATCAAATTTAAAGTCATTGTAAATCATCCCAATAGAGCACTTCACTCTCAGACTGTTGGATTATTTGTGGTTCCTTAAAAGTCGAATGGGAGGCAGAGCTTTCAGCTTTCAGGCCCCTCCTCTGTGGAACCAGCTCCCAGTTTAGATTTAGGAGACAGACACTCTGCACTTTTAAGATTAGACTTAAAATAGTACCAAACTTGGAGAGCTGGATTTAAAATTCTTTCACCTAAAGATTATTTGGAACATAATTTAGCTAGCTGTGATTTTAACCCATTTCCATTCCTACTCTTTATATATATCCTAATTACATTAGACTGTAATATGAACTGATCTTGATGTTGTCCATGTTTTGACATCATTTAGCGTTTATTAAGCTAAGGCTATAGTGATTAGTATAAAGAAAATGTATATTCCTCAACGTAACATATCAGGAAACGCAACATCCTGAAACCAGAACTC
The DNA here is from genome assembly GCF_013358895.1 of Oreochromis aureus. Taxonomy (NCBI): domain Eukaryota; kingdom Metazoa; phylum Chordata; class Actinopteri; order Cichliformes; family Cichlidae; genus Oreochromis; species Oreochromis aureus. Next base: position 7,215,147 of record NC_052962.1, on the reverse strand, counting down.
AGGTCTCACGTCAGCACAGCACAGACATTTTTTTCAAGTCACATGAAAACACAACAGAAGCTTTATGCCAAAAAATAAAAAGTTGCACTACAGCAATGACCAATCATACTGATTCATTTAAATAAATGATGACCAAGACCTGCCCCAGGCTGTAATGTTAGTACCATTTGGATATCAGTATCTAAGGGCTAATTACATTTTGGGAAACCTTATTAAAAATTCTTATTACCTTAATAATTCATAACATTATTTAAATCAAATTAAAAGACAACTTTTAAAATTTTCCTGGGGGTGTTAAAAACTGTGCGATCATTATAATAACTGAACCGAGTGCCAAACACAGCACAGTCCCAGCTCCAGCGTAGTAAACAATTGAGAGTGCTTGTTCAGAAGAGCTTAAGTAAAGCTTAAGCAAAGCCTACCAATGTGTCCAAATAGTTGTGGAAAAATCTATACCTGTGAGCTACAGTAAGCAAGCTAAGAAGGAGGGGCACATTCTCAATTAAACAATTAAGTCTTAGCTTTCCAAATGCATCAACCTCTACTTGGTGCTGACCGCTGCATGACTCTGAATAAAAGCAAGCACGAGGATTGGGCTGGGTAGAGGGGGCGGCAGCCGGCGCCTGCTGGTGCTATCATCCGTACTGAGCAGAGGCAACAGCACCCTACACACCCAGATGTTCACCCAGCTGTTCCAAAGAATTCAAAAGCTGTTCTGGGAGGAGAGAAAGAAGGGAACTCGTGCACTCGGATGACAAAATCTGCTTTCACATCTCCGGGAGATGAAGGAAGAAGTGAAGCCCTTCCAGGGCTATTTAAAGCTTAGAAGAACAACAGAGGCGACAACAAAAAAGTAGGAGTTAGGAAAAAACACAAGGCGCTGCTCTTGCATGAATTAGGGTTGGGTTAAAAGGAGTAAAGGAAAACACTGCTGCTCAAAAGGGACCCTTTGCATTCCTGGGCACTTTTATTTCCAATGACAAGCAGCCAAAGGTAGATGTCGCATATATTACAGGTATTCCTGGGTCTGTTAAATAAGGTTTGATAGCAGAACATTTGTAAAACCTTAAAGACTAGTCGGTTCTTTCTTTAGCTTCCACTTTACTCTGACATTTATCACACAGGGAGAAATAAACCGTGGCGGCAGCACAGACAGCAGTGTCTGCACATGCTGCTAGCTCAGTTAATGGCAATGTAGTTTGACAAAAACAACTTAACTGGAGCTCGACTTTGTAGCTTTTGAACTTTCAATTGCATTTGGGGAACAAATACTCAGATAATGACAGCTAAATTGCTCGTCATCCCACCAGATCATGAACTCAGACAACTCAATCTTCCAAAAAAAAATAGGAGATATGGTAACAGGTTAACCTTAAATTTATTTTTTCAAACTACTTCTCCCAAGATCAAGATCAAGTGAGGTAAGGATAGATGTCCCCTATGAGCAAGCATGGCAATGGTGGGGAGAAAGAACTCCTCTTTAACAGGAAGAGACAACTGGCAGAACCAGGCTCATGGAGGGTCATCCATCTTCTATGACTGTTTGAGAAATGAGGAGAAAGTCCAGAAATAAAAAGAACAGTACAAGTGCATTTTGAAGGAAAACTTGTTCATATCCGATTTAAACATCCACACTCGAGATGGAAAGAAAAGCTCAAGAGATATGGTTTAAAAACAGGTATAATTTGACATATTTCCAAGCAGCCTCATCAAGAAGACCTATGAATATGGTGTGAGTGTCAAACTGATGAGTTCATAAAGTTAAAAAACCAGTAGGCACCACTCACACTCCAGTCATGTGCTATTAAAGACAACGGAATCTGAAACACCTGGCATTCGGACAGTATGTGTAGACAAGGCAGGTCAAAAGTACAGCAAGGTTGTCGGCAGTTTTATTAATGTTAAAAGGCTTTGAATACTTTAATGACTTCCAGTTTCTTTGTCTCAAACTGGTTTGTGGTTAGATTGCAGAAATATGATCTGTTGCTAAAACAATTTTTAGACATTTTTTATGCTAAAATATATATGTTAATACACCGTGAAATTTGAAGCTAATATGTGTCAAATACAGGAGCTTAATCATGTTTCTGTTAAATGAATACAGCTGGGGTGTTACGTTAAAGCCCAAACTTGGCACTGGGTTTCCTGTGATTGCACTTATCCTGTTACCAAAAAAAAGCATCAATTCATTAAGTCCAAGACTAAACAAAACATGCTAACGACGTGTCCGTTAAAAGTCATTGGCCAATGTGTGTCTGCCATTCTGCTGCGACTGCTTTCAAAGAACTAAAACCATGACAGTGAATAAGCTGAGCTTTCCATAGTAGGACTTCACTAACCATTGCATGACCAAAGGTAGTTAGAATTGTACAGAATCGTGATTCTGCACAGCTGACCAAAATGTTACTTGATCATGACTTTAAAAATAAGAAGCTCAACTCATCAGAACCAACAGGACTGTGGCGACTGGCACATGTGAGCGACTGTTTACTGATGATTAACAACATAGCTGTGAGGTGCTAACTGGTTCCCACACTGTACTGATAGACTCAGAGTGTGTGTGTGTGTGTGTGTGTGTGTGTGTGTGTGTGTGTGTGTGTGTGTGTGTGTGTGTGGATCTCCAATTAGGTAGATCAGAAAATCTTTCTGTTACCACCCAGTACAAAAAAAGCGTAGGAAAACTCCCTGGCCTGTCAGTGCAATGTTAAGGTTTGGTGGTACAAGAGAGTGAACACTGGCTGTGACTCCCAGCTGTCAACCTGTCAGGCCAAACATATATTTCCAGGTGACAGCAGCTGTGTCCCAGGAGTGAGACAAGGTGAGGAGAGTTTGGATGGGAGATCAGCAGGGCTGAGAGCAAGCCAGTGGAAAGAGTGCAGTGTGTGGTGAGAAACAGCAGGCAGCAAACCAGATGTTCAACATGCAACAGTGGCACAATAGAAAGTAATACATGTATATTGCACCTTTGTTGAAGAACTTATCAACAGACTGTTAAACAGAACAAAAGGCATTTTGAAAATACATTTTTACTTTCAAATCAGGTTTAAAAAAAAAAGCAGAATACTGAACTAATTTAAACTACACTAAGCCCACCTTCACAGTGAAACATAGCAAAAACATTTCTTAAATTATAACCTGTGAAACAATTTGAAACTTAATGACACATTAACAATTACACAGCAGCCCTTAGAATATTGTTAAAATGTAGTTACAGTGGACACTCATCCTGTAAAGCACACCGGTGTGGCTTGTTGAGTACAGTTCAAGAGTGGCTCTGGCGCTCTGGTCACACGAACACTTTACCGGGAACGCTCATGGAAGAAAAAGTGGTCTCTGCTCTCCTCTTCTGCTCAGAGATAAGCCACTCGATGGGTTAGCGGGCACAGCAACTCCTCCAATGCTCTGTCAGCATTGGAGGCAAGACGGTTACATCACGTTGCCGAGGCTCAGCAGGCGCTGCCGAGAAGGATGCTTATTCAGGCTGACCATTGGAACCCTGGACGACCCATTACGATAAGTGTGTCACTCACTAGTATGCCAAAAATACCCTGGCTGCTGAATGAGGCGAAGCCACTTAAGGACCTGGCTGGGTCACTGGCTGCCTCATGGTTAGAGTCACAACTCTGATGCTGACGTCAGACACTCTGTCAACATAAGGAAAACATGCCTGGTCATAATCTGAATCACAGACGGGTCATTTTAATGAAATAAAAGGGGTTTTGTACTTTACAGCAGAGCTTTATAGTCTTAAAATAATCTAAACACATACATAAATAAAGCTAGACAGCTGTAAAATTTAAAAAAAACTGTTCTCAATACATGTCAAAACAAATGAGAGAGAGTAAAGTGGAGTGGTGAGACCGTTGGGGTTGTTAATTTGCACTCTCCTGTGGGTAGAATCGCCTCTCACATACACGCTCATGCAAATGTCCAGGTAGAGAGAGAAATATGCCAACACCCGTTACTGTTCTTTCTACAGCCATGCCACCACAGGTATCACCAAAGCAGCGCAATCTTAGCAGCAGCCTGGCACATCAGAAATCACCCACTACACAAGGCAGAAACAACACTGCTAGTAAAGTGCTTCTTTTGCTTGTCCCTGTGCAGCTTTGCACCTGCTGAGCACTGGTTGCTCATCTATGTGCCCAACAAACCATCAACCAAACAGGCTGCTGATACCTGGTACATTACTGTACAGGAACCAACCGTGACACTGAACTGGAACGTGGCCTGTTTTTATTGTAAAAGTGTATGATATTTATTTTATGTCAAGCAACAACAAGTACCTTACTTTTAATAGCATCATTTTGAACTTTAAACAGAGTCCAAGTCAGACTCCAGCAGTAAGAACTGTTCTGATGTCACTTTCTGCTAAGGTTGTTGCTACTGATTATGTGCACTGTCAATTAAACTGTTAAGTAGATTACTTTATAATCTCTAGTGTCAAAGAGCAGTAAAGCTTGCCTCTTACATTTCCAGACACAAAAGTGACATTTAAGTTTTATCTCACCGACAGTCCAGAGGGGATTCACTTCAAGGCTGCCAACTAATCAGTTATTTCCTCTATCAGACACTTCATCTTTTCATCTATAAACTCTTAAGAACTGTCAAACATAGCCACTTTTTCATAGTCCAAAACCCAAAGATTCTAGTTGTTAACATGAAAGACTAAGACTGTGAACAAACAGAAATGTGGAACCAGTTGCTTAAAAAATACTTTATCTAGCAGTACTGTGTGCATGTCAAAGTATCCAGCAGAGACTCGCTGAAAATATACTTACACATTACAATTACAAAGCAGTTACACAGTCTGCAACATATACTCCCTCTGATCAGTTATTGATTTGAGAATGAGCAATATGCCCTCTGTTTGTTTGCTTGTTTTCACCAAAGACTCAGATCAGATCTCCTTTCCTTCGCTTGGAGTTATTTCAGATCTTATTTTGGTCAAAGATAGATTAAGCTTAGTCTGCATTTTTTGAAGTGCACAAAGACAGAGTGCGAAAGAAACACCCAGTGCTACCTAGAATTCTGGAGGTTTGCTAACAAGTTCTTTTCCAAGACTGCTTTACAATATATTGATCTTTGTCAAAGTGATAAAGGTCCACCAACCTATAAAAGTTAACAAATTGTTGTTGTTTTTTTTTTTTTGGGGGGGGGTTGTTTTTTAAACTTACTATAAACTGAAATTTCTATATAACAAAGGATACTTTTAGCAAGACTGAAAGTCAGAATCACACAAAATTAGAAACTGCAGGTCACACAATTAAAAACAAAAACAAAAAATGACTCTACTAACATCTGAAAAGTTCAACCAACTGTATTTGTGGAAAAAAAAGATAAATGATCATTAATTAGAATAGTTAATACTACTTTCTATCAACTAACCTGTTTGTTAAAGGCAGAAAATCTTTTTTTCCTCAGATATTTGCTTCTGATGTTGTAGCTTTTTATTATCTCACTGTTACACATTTCTTTTCTATCAATTACTAACAGAATGTTTTCCCCTCAAACATGGGGCTTTCACAGGATTCGTCATCTCCACAGCTTTGCTTTTATTTGCAACAACCAAAAAAACCCCCCAAAAAACTGTGAATATCACATTAGGCAAAACAGAAAGCGAGGTAATGACCAGCGGGCACAACTGCAACTACAGCTCACATCACAGACGAGTTCCACAAAGGAAATAAAGGTAGAAAAATCAGCAGCGTCTTGTGCCCTTATATTCCTTTTTCCCCGGTTTATAGATGAGCCATTGGCTTTTTTTCCCCCTTTGCGGAGATCAAAGGTGAGAGCTGCATGAAAGCTGGGAGGAAGCATCATTCTCTACCACAGAGTATCAACAACTGCACCCATTTAAAGGTTAACCACTTTATTCCATAAAAACACACACACCATACGTCATGTAAATGAAGTCTGTAGTCCCGCACAGGCCCAGAGAAGGATATTACTATGCTAATCCGAAGCATTTTTAGAAGGTAAATGTCAAAAGAAATGAATTACCTTTACATTCCAGCATGCCCTGATGCAATAGCCCAAGCCTGACATTTGTCCACGAGGAGCTTGTTTTTCCCAGTGTATTTTCAATTGCAACACAGAGGATACAATTATTCAGATCAAGTCATTTCCACCATGACAGTGTCTGTATTAACCTTTTGAGTCATTAAACCAAAGACTCCCAACACAAACTGTTTTAGAGACAACTTGAAATCAATAAAGTTTGGGAGATGCCGGTGGAACAGCAAGGAGCTGAGAAAAAAAAAACAAAAAAACACTGAGCTGGACCACACAGCTGTGTGCTGTGGCTGAGAGAAAAAAAAAAAAAGAGCGATGTTAGTAAAGAAAGACGGATGGCTGGTGACACGTGGAGTAAGAGCAGGTCAGAGGCTCCTGAGGCAGTGGCAGACACACAAATACACAACAACCACGTAACTGCTGCACTTTACACAAAAATACACACAGCTGTCAGGGGCAGACGAAGATCATTCACAAAACACCACCACCCCCTCCCCCGGGTATCACTGACACCATTTCTCCCTCATACACACACACACACACACACTATTCAGTCTCTCTCTCACACACACACATGCACACAAATACAGTTGCCAGGAGGCAGCATGCTGTCCATGAGGCCTGTGGAGAATCATTACTCAGCAGAGCAGACTAAAGAGCCGAGAGTGAACTTCCTTTTCGAATGCTCAGTGTTCCTCTTCTCCACGGCACCAAGCCCTATTAAACAGGGGTCCAAACAGTAGTGGGAAGTTGCGCTGTGTGTTTTCTTAGAACTGGGAGTTGTGTTTAGTGAACAGGAACAAAACAGAAACTGCTGGCCCAGCTGTCAAAGACCAGCATTAGGCTCTCAAGCGACTGAATAACGGTAGATAGTGTGCTATACAGTTATGTGTATAAACAGTCTGTATCTCAGTGGTGGTACTCCTGTCAATGACTAAACTGAGGCAACTATGCACACTTATTTTTAGGAGAGATAATTTTCCACAAATTCAAGAGGCTGGACCCAAAAAAGCTGGCATAAACTGAAATTAAACTAGTCATTGACACTATGGAAATATTCTCTTCTCTTCACTTATCTTCTAATTCAATTTTTAAGTGGAAAAAATAAACTAACAAAATAACTTTTTTCTAATTTTCTCAGCAGCAAACAATGTCATTACAAATTCCCACGCTCTCAAACAGTACATACAATAAAAATAATAACAATAAATCCAAGTTAATCTACAACTTTGTTTATTGTGCTTTGTCATTATTGGTTAATTAAATAAACTAATAAATGTGTAACTGTGGCCTTACTCGTGCAAAAGGGAAAGTTTTTGAACATCTCTGGTGATGGTGGTGGTGGTGGGAGGTGGGGGACACACCTGGCGTTACACCATTCAAAAAACAAAAAACAAAAAAACAAACCCCACTACAATCCACTTCAGAGTATTTGTTTGTGCGCAAGGTGTTATGGGAACCCATAATATGAGCCCTTATCCACCATTCAATTAACGCATTAATTCATCTTGAGCAGGTGGCCCAAGGCAGGTGAGTGGCTTGTTTAAAAAAAACACAACAACAACAACAAAAAAAACCCAACAGCTGCTGAATTATTACCAGAGCCACCAATTAAAAGGCTGATCGTGCCACTGCTAATGACAGAAAAGCTGAAGCCTTTAATAAACTCTGCTGAAATGTAGCCGGCAGCACTTAGCATGAACAGCTCTTCAGCAGTGGGTAGCCTGTGAAAAACTGACCTGAACTTTGGTCTACCGGCTGCCACATCAAACTCTGCAGTCAGACATCAAACATACAATCTCCCTGACTAAACATAACAAGTATGTAGCAGTGGCCTCACGTGACATCCCTTTGCTATGATTTGAAAACAGTCTGGGTCCCACACGTGTTTATTTGCCCTTAGTGAAAGGTCCTGTCCTCCACACACCATGTCTTAGATCATATCCATTAAGGTAATGTGTTCTCTGCACCTGGACCACTGACATCAAGACAAACTCTTGTAGAGTTAAAGTTACTGTGAGTCTGCTCAATTCAGTTACACTAATGAGAGTTTGTCAAAGCCCTTTTCCCTTCTGCTAAAATACAGTCATTGCTACCTTTACATTTGCTTAACAACCAAAAAATGTTCAATTATCCTCCAGCTTTCCAGCAAAACCTGGGATTCTTTTGCAAGGAATTGCTCTGAAGGCTCATTAGCCCACTGAAAAAGCATCCACAGATGTAAATCCAATGAAGGAAAGGTATTGGATTAGACATCAGTCTTCCTGTGGAAGAAATTGAGAAAATACAAGGCTACAAGGACATAAAAGCAAACAAAGCTAATGCATTCTCAAGCTAAATCATTCTATTAACAAATTATAGCTCATCTTAACTTCTGTTTGCATATTTTCATGATAATTCACTGCTTTCACTGAGGGTGACTGCTTCAATAGAATACATAGCAATCCATGTGCAGTATTTTTTAAACCCATCTTAGAGTTTGACACCCTCTAGGAATTAATTAAAGCATTTCACATACACTTAGCTGTAGAGGCACATAACAGTATCTTATTTTAAAAGTTCACCTACTGCTAACCAGCAAGCACTGACCAGTACCATTTCCTGGCTGGACAGTTTGCTATTGTCACTGCTATTTAGCTGTCTATTTAGTGCAGTTTCTCAAGTACACCATCTTAGACTGCAGCTGGAAGTTGATTTTGGTATTCCAGCACAGTTCTCCACCTGCATCACAGGTTCACACTAAAGTGACCGGCCAGCATTCAACACACCTCCAGAGCAGACTTACTGGAGAGGCAGCTGAGCATATCAGCCAGTGTTTCCCTCGACTGCAGATTGCAAAGCAAGGACTACTGATGCTGTCTTAGTGGGCTAAGCGTAGTGGGACATGAACCAGTTCTCCACCAACTCCAGGGTCTGGTTAGAGCTGCCCTCTAGCTCATGGTGGCTCTATAGAGCAAAACAAGAACTACCGCTGGTGTGGTTTAAGACTATGGAGTTCTGTCAAACTACAGGATGTGACACTGCAAACAGCAGACCAACATCGAGGACCACCACAGCAGCCACCTAACCACCCTACCCAAGGGTGACTCTGGTCACTACCATCAAAAAGAATGGATAAAGTAATAAAAGGATACACTAGGGCACCCTATATTTGGGCAACTTGCCCAAGTATAGTCTATGTGTGGGAAAGACTGCAATAACAAGGTACTTGGCAATTAAAATATTTACAGCTGAGGACCTTCTATAGTCTATTTAATAATTAATTAAAGCTCCCCCACAAATATCATTTGAATCAGTTAAAGATGTTGTGCTAACACAATCTATCACCAGCCACAAACATAGCAACAAATTCCAAGAAAGGTGGCAGGGCATTTCTTTGACACAATCAGATATAATAGAAAATATAAAAAGGGTTATTTGAAGTTCATAGCTCTCAATCTGACACCCTGAGTACTACGCAAACCTGATGAATGCTCAGTTTAGAAATGAAAGAAATGCCATTTAGACACACTGACACTTAGAAAAATGTGCAAGGTTTTCTAAAATATATTCAACTGAAAAGAAATAAAATGAGATGGGATTCAGATGTGCGCTATTTAATATACATGCAATGTCAGGAACGTAATCTGCATGTATCTAACTGCCAACATCCAATATTTATGCAAGTGATGTAAATATGGCAACTCTACAGCAATAAAGGCTGGACCCTGCTCAAATTGAACTCATCCACCCTGACAGCAGCAATCCCAGTTTCCCTAAATTTAAAGCCATCCCCGGGCACAGACACTATTCCACATGCTGGAGGTGACAAACTGAAAGTAAAAAGGAGCATCCTAACTTTCCTGGAAACAGCAGCGAGGGGCACTCTGGAGAAAGATGGGCGCACTCAGCGCGACACCCCTCATCCTTCCTGGAATATGTAGGGGTTTTTTTGTATAAAGCGATGGCGATAAGCAAACACAGCCCGTGTCCAATTGCCGCGGAATATCTGGGTGTTTGCTCTAAAACACACTGAACCGAGCACTTCTGCCGCCACTCTACAACTGTGCACCATCCGGCTCTAAGTGCCGGCAATTTAACTTGTTGTGGATGCAGCGAAAGTGGCAATCAAAATGTGTGAAAAGCTGTCGCCTTAAAAGTTTAAAGCAACAAGTGGTGGGTTCACCTCTCTGGATGAAAAGTCTGATGAAACATCTTTTGGTTGGAAATAAAGTCCTAAAAAACAGCCCATCTATCACGTTTCATTTACAAAAGCCACATGCAAAATGTTTTGATAAAACGGACACTGAAAGTAAATGAGAATACAGAAGAGATATAAAAATGTTTTTAAGCAAATGTCAAATAAAGAGTTGAATTTTATGCCTCCCGCAATCCTGTATGTACACAGATAAAGCATCCTTCTGTGGCCTATATATGTTTAATTAATTAAGCCAAAACCCACAAAATATTCTCAAATGCATCCATACTCTAACTACTCTATCTATGACACATAGCTGTAGCATAAAACACTACACAAGGGGCCGTTATCTCTTAAGAGAAAGATGTAGGTAAGCACTGTTGACATACTCTGCCTGTGGAAGTAAATTAGGCTACCTGCCGGGAAGAAGAAGAAGGAGGAAAAAAAAAGCTGTGACACTTGGCTGACACCTTGCTTGCTTGTAAACACAACTGCAGCCAGTCAGGCTCCATCACGTGGCCACAAGACTTTCAGGGCCACACCAGTCTCCTCAACTCCTGATCTGGAAACAGCACAGAACACAGTTGTAGGAGAGGGGCTATATGACCACACCTACTCTCTCTGCTGTTCTGGAGTCAGTTGACTTGAAGGAGCAGTGCACGCTGTGTACCCCCCTCCCCCCACAAGCAAAAATGGGAAAAAAATGAAGAAAAACCCCCCAAACTTTACATGTGAGGTCAATAACAGCAAAGCCATGACTGAGCACGTGCCAGCGTTAATCACACAAATAAAAACAACGGTAAATCCACATCACTACATCATCATGCAAATTACTGCAGTGGGAGGAACTGAGCAAACTGTATTCTCAAAATGCTTCCACAAATAAAATGCAACCAAATCATAGGTTAGCATCTACAGATAAATAAATAGTCTTTGTGTTTTAGATTTCTGTTGATATCACTAGAATAATAAATATGTTTTTACTAATCTTTTTAATTACACGACCATATAGCTGCATTCAAAATCGCTCAAAATGATAATAAATACAACAAAAAATCAAAAAAAGAGAGGCAGGGACTATGTTTTCTACGCAGTGGAGGAACACTGGGCAGAGGGGGCTGTTTTTCTGCAGCCTTCCATTAGATGCAATTATAAATGGCCGAGAGCAGAGGGATGGGGGAGCCAATCAGATCTCGGCTCGCATGTCAACCTAAGACCAACTGTCTCCTGGCTCTGACAGCAGGATTTTACCTCCATAATTCAAATCCCAAAGCAAAGGCAATCTGCACTTTGCCAACTCTGAGCGCCGGGGCCGTGTTTACAGGCGGCACATGGAGGAAAGAGGCAGAGAAAAAAAGACAGCGAACCGAGTCGAACCGATCCCGCAATGAATGAAAACCCTCAAGTCGAGACGAATCAATCGCGGTCACAATCACACTTTGATCCGAGTAAACACTTTATCGGGATGGAATTGTTGCCATTCACCCGACTCTGAGACACATCTCTACTCCGGCCTGCAGCGGCTTTTTAACAGACACAGCGCTCTTTTTCTTAATGATTATGCAAATGTTATTTAACGGCTATCGCTGTCGTTTGCATCTTGTTTATCGCCTCGACAGCCACTGACACAACTTTTGATAGCACCGGAGGGAGCTCAGCACCGAAAAGAACCGGACTCGCTGCGGATTCTCGCACAAATGACAGCGGTTACAGCACTGACAGCGAGGCTAGAGCAATACCGCGAACAAATATCACCTCATCTCCCTGCACACACGCACACACTTTCTCCCCGCTAACTCTTGCTCTACTTAGTCAAACTCTTGCCCTGTACCAAGCAGGGACACACACCGATACCCACGTCTGGGAAAGTTGTTTCTGACGGAATATGCGGCTTCTTTCTCTGTCTAAACACTATTGCAGGGGTGGTATTGGGAGAGAGAGAGAGGCAGCCATTTTAGAGCTCTTGCTACATAGACAATGGCTGGTCCAATGCAATATTCAACTCTACAGTGCTTTTTCTCAGCGACTGAGAGACTTTAAGTCAGCCAAAGTGTGTCAGTGCAGTGAGTGAAGTTTACCTGATTTCTGTTTGGAGGTTGTCCAGTGTTTCCCGGGCTCATGGGAGGCGGATGGTGGGTCCTTTGTTGCCAAGCCGGATGGACCCCACCATACTGACTGCTGCCCATATCCCCTGGTCCCTTGTTGGCCCCCTCCTGATTGTTATAGTCTCCTTGGGGATAATTCGGGTAGCTCCTGGTAGGGCTGGGGGATGTCAAAAGCTGATTTAAAGTTGGCGTAGACGTAGGTTGTTGGTTTCCCATGTTATATCTCTGATTATTATAAGAGGCAGCCATAGCTGTGGTTCCTCCTGCTGGCTGTTGCTTGCCTGGCTGCCCCCCAGCCGGAGGCTGGTTGTTACGCGGGGAATTCATGGCCCCGTATCCCGGGCCCTGGTAAGAAGTCCTGTTCTGGAACGGGCTGTAGTTGTTGTAATGGTTGGGGTAGCCGTGTTCGTGTGAATTAGGGGGGTAAGAGTCCATCATGCCCGGCCCCGATGCAGCTGCCATGCCAGGGCTTTGTTGTCCGCCATGTTGATGAAAAGGGGCCCGGGTGTAGTGCTGGTTGTAACCGTAAGGAGGTGGAGGAAAGGGGCCCGGGTGGTGGTGTCCCATCCCGGGATGGTTATTCCCTTCGGGCCCGCCTGTATCATTCTGATTACTGCTATTATTATTTACCCTGGGTAAATTCCCGTTGCCGTTCTTCATGTCAGGATCCCCTCCTCCCCCAGCATTTCCAGCATCGGTCCCGTCCTGCAGCTCCTTCTGCCCAGGAGATCCGCCGTCAGGTCCCGGTTCCTTATTTTCATGCTGTTTCTCTCCCGGTACCGACTCCTCCTGTGTGTCCCGATCCGGCTTTTTTAGTTCGGATGGCGGGCTAGTGTTGAGAGTGGCGACGCTAGCGACCTGAGCGGCCATGATATCCCTCTCTCTCTCTCCCCCACTCTTTCTCTGCCTCTCTCTCAGCACGGCGACTCACACACAATCAAACTTCGAATAACCATTGAATATAAATACAAGTATATTTATAACAACGTACCCGTTGTCCCGGTTCATTCCCCCCTTTTCCCTCCGCCCGGACCGGTATCCGGTAATCCACCGCGACTCCGTTTAAAGTTAAAACAGAGAGGGGAAAGTTTGTGAAAGAAAAAATGTATAAATACAGAGCCAGGGAAGTGAATTTAACCGACACAAGTGAGTGTGTGTGTGTTGGAGGGGGGCCTTCTGTTACAGAACGAGAGCGCGAGCTAGAAATCAACCAAACCAGCACGAGGCTCCGCGAGATACAGCCATCTTACCGACATGTCGCGAGAAAATAAAAACCCGGAGCGGAATCTACAGCAACTGGATTCGGACTGCTTGTTCCCTGTTGTTTATACACAAGGAGAGCCGTTATTGAAGGTCTAATACGCTTTGAACTGAGCGCATACATAAAACCGTCGACGTATTCGAGAAGCGGTGTTTGATAGCATAAAGTGCCGGCCGTACAGAGGATAATTAAATGACGCAAATTAATAAAAAGCTAATGTCTCCTGGAGAGATGTTTATTTAGAAAATAAGTTACACTATTTCTCTGTGCGTCTTTCATTTTAAATAGGAATTCATCAATATGCGTTATAATATAATGCAGAATATAACCCTACGAAATAAAACACTATTTTAGTTGTATGCTTTTATACTGGGGCTAATATCTGCTACGATACACATAACTTTACAAAGTAGATATTGAATAGCTCTGTTTGTCGTTACAAATAACCAGAATTTCCCACATTTCATTTTCACTTCAAATATATTTCAAATAGCCACGTGCTTGGTGCTCATGGTCTTTCTCTATATATCTCACTGCTAAATATTGACTGTTTTGTGTTATCAAAACACTTCTGCCGTGTCTTCATTTGCCATACTATTTTTTTTTTTTTTTTTTTTAATTTCAGCCACAACTGTGCAGTTCGTGCGTAAGCTGTGAGCGCTTCTGTTACATTCATTTGTGGGTTTCTATCAGCTGGTGAAAGGGGTGGAACAAAATAGGCTACAATGTCATCTTCTATAAGAGTGGGCTAATGGGTGGAAGTGACTGCTTCCATGTGTCTACAACAGCAAATGAGAGAAGTGGGTACAGCGGAGGAAAGTGGAGGAAAGCATGAAATTACAACCTGTGCATGTTTGTGGCGCATGTGTGTGTGTTTGAGAGCGCGCGCGCGAGAGAGAGGGAGCAGAAAAGGAAGAAGAATGGGGGATGGACTGAGCCAGTCTCAGACCAGGAAGTGGAGATAGAAAAGGAGAAACAGCGATGGTGGGAAAAGTGACAGTGTATAGGCCGCTGAATATTTGAACATATCATGTAGGAGTCGAGGCTCACTCCAGCACACAGTGGACAGGACATATTTGGAGAAAGCATAAAGTAGCCCTATACAATTAACAGGAACAGACACCCTAAGTCTCTCCACCACTCTCTCTCTCTCCCCACCCCCTTTTTCTTCGTGTTCTCTGCCTGCCTGCCTGCCTCGCGCTCTCCTAGCAGCAGCATCAGCCCTCGTGCTACTTTCAAGTGCTGTCGGAATTTTCCTAATCAACGTCACCTGGTCTGATATTAAAGACTATAGGGAGTGAAAAATTAAGTAAATGTGAAAGAGAGTATAAAACGTTTTAACATCTTAACTGCCATAAGCTAAGGTTGTCTAGAGTGCGGTCAGAGTGCCAAATCTCCTTTATGAATACAACAAAAATGTCAGGAGAGTGAAAGGAGCACTTCTGTTCTAATAGGTCTAAGGTGACCTTTTTACAGGAAACAAGTGTCGAATTCATTAGATTTAAAAAAAAAAAAAAAAAAAAAAAAAACAGCAAAGCAAAGATTTTAAAGCAAAGACGCGCGCACAGGTCACAAGCTGAAAGAAAAAATATTGGTTTACTCTACAGACAACTACAAGTAATAACCAAAATTGAAGAAAGTGAACATTTTATAATGTTTTTCATTGTTTCACACGAAACGACACCTTCCTTCTATACTTTAAATAACGTAGCGCACATTAAAGTAAATAACGTACTTAACCGCATTGCACGTGCTTTTTGCTTTGAATGTAAAAACCAGACAAGCCTGACAACATTGTATTTCCGTTTTCATATCATCGAATAACACGAGATGCTCACAACTTTAAGTGAAAAGGCTGTGAAAAAATAACGTTCACTTCCGAGCTGTAGCGCCTGAACGCTGCGACACTGTGCATTCGCAGCGTTCACGTGGAGCACGTGAAGGCAGCACTGCCGCTTGCAAAAGCAGCAGAACTTTGCTATGTGAATGTGGGGGATGGGAAGCAGCAGCGCCCTGCTCTGCTCAGCCCTTTCTCTCTACAATGCGGGGCTTTCTGCTCATATTGCTCACCCTATCTGTGCAGAAGTAGACCATGTTTTCTTCCTGAAGTTTTGCTAAGAAATCAACAAACATATCCACATGTATTTCAAAGCTGCATAGACAGCTTTTGTATGTTTAATAAAGGAGAGAATGCAGGGTGGAGGGGGTCAGCTCAGCTGCTGTCTGCTTATATAGGCTAAGGGAGGAGTGTGTGTGCTGTGTGTGTGTGCGTGTGTGTGTGTGTGTGTGTTAGCAGAGAGCACAGATAGAAGGCTGTAAGGGAGGAGGGGGTAGGGAGCTTCTTTTTCTTTTTAGCATAAACTTGCTGTTTATTATAAAGAGGTGCAGTCTCTCTTCTCTCTTTCATATATATTTATATATATATATTTAAAGCGCACTGCAATCTGCTTTCTATGCTGCATGTTCTCAGTCCTATTTTAGAAGAGGCTTCAAAATGTGCTCCATTTATCTGGGTTCACCTTGAAAAATATTTATCTGTTTTTTCAGCCGCCTGTGTGGCTGCAAAGTGACTTAAAAGCCCTGAGATCATATGGTATGTTAAATCTCTGTGGGAGAGCAACAACATGATGCTAAAGACCTCCTGTGCAGCAGAGAGTGCCATGCATTTATTTATGTGATTCTTGTTTTACAAGGATATGGTGTTCTTTAAAATGCCACGCTGCCTGTTCGGACAAGCTCAGCGGCAGCAGGCACGAGGACCTCCTTTAGCACCGAATTAATAGGGACAGGATGAAACTTCGAAAGCAGAGTTTCTTTCTCTGAAGTGCTGGAGCTGAATCAGACAACAGCCACCTACAGTAATTGATACTGCTGCTCGTATACAGTCCCTGTACTATAACTGTTGCCTCCCACAGATGACTTGATGAAAAAGTGTTACCATGAAAACTTACTACTCACTAATTCGCTGTCATAATCTGGCTTGGCACACGCAGGAAAAGATTCACACTACCTACAGAGTTTTGATCCCTGTGTCTTTTGTCAAATTTACAATTATTTCACCAAAGAGGAAGAAGTAATGAAGGCCTGCAAGCTGTTTCACCTGGACTGTAATTTGTGTCTTTGCTCTGACCATTGATAATGCCTGCTCAGGGAGAGCCAGAAGGGTTGGGGGGGGTCATGTGGCATTCCGCTCTCCTCGCTACATCCCCAACACCCCCCACTCTCCCCTCATGTGTCCCAGGACGATGATTTAAGAGTGTTTACTTGTGCTTCGCCACCGCCTCCCTGCAAGGATGAGCTTGATGCATCACCTTCGGCCCTGGTGCCATGGCTTCCCTGGCCGTCACCAGGGCAGCAGCTTGGACTTCATCCAGTGCCCCCCTCCTTTTTTTGTTTTCTTATCAGGCGTAGATCATAAGAAGGGAAAAAGAAAGAAAACAGCAGCTGCATTTAGAGCCGTTATTCATATCGTCATATCTGGTTTTCCAATACAACAGTCATTTCACTGGACTGGCTGCGGCCATAAATGTTTTACAAACTCAACAAAGCCAAAAATATTCCATGTCTGTTCAGTTATGTAGGCCTTTGATATTCTTAAATATGCATTTTTAATAGAGCAACTTTGTTCACTTAATTTCAGCACTGGACTGTAAAAGTGTCACTCTTGCTGAGTTAACTGGTGACTGATCATTCAGGAGTTTTGCTTTTCTTTTAATCCCTTGGGATCCAGTCTGGGAATGAAGCCATACAATCACCAAGACAACCCAATAATGTGGTGTGGAATTCCCTAACAAGACTGGAGTTGAATTCAGGCGCACATGCATGGTGCACACCCACGTGTACAATAGCCACACACAACACGTACCTGACAATACTGTACACGCTGAGAATTTATGGCTGTCAAGACTCCATCATTTACGCACACTTGCACCCAACACGAGTGTCAATCCCACACTCGCGCTGTCCCGGCCACACACAATCAAAACAGTTGGGTCCCTTCCAGATGGTTGCCAGGCAGCAGTTCAACGCATAGTCTGGAGTGTGTAGAGGAAGGAAGTGCCACTTTGCGAAGTGCAATTGGCATCCGGCTTGTTCCCAGACAGTTTGTGTGTGGAACCTGCTGTTTAAATGTACACCTGGCAAACATACACCCACTGTTTCGTAAACACTGCAGGAGTAAGAAATGTCCAGTAGGTGACCTGCACGGTTTCCTGCACAGTTCATTAATAAATGTGGACAACAGTTTTTATATTGGCTTTAAGACAAAGCAAACCACATATGTTGGCCCGGCCTTCACAGTCAGGAGAGACAGTATACATTTAATCCCAACATACTGCTTTGATAGATTAACGGATATTAAAAAAGCACTTTGGGAATTATTCTGCAACCTTATGAGGTCATGTTTCAAGTTAATCTTTCAGGCATTGTTCTTACCTGATTTGATCAAATGGAATCAAACTTTTTGCTAGTGGCCACAGCTCACCCTGAACTGCAGAGCACACATTCAATCAGTCCTTGTATTATTTTCTCCCAAGCACCGAAATCCTCTCTCTGTTCCTTAGGTGAAAATAGACTAGGGGACTTCTATGCCCCATGACAGGCTTTCAAATCAAAGCCGATAGGACATATCCAGGTTACACAGGAGCACTTTCATCCACCTTTTTTTTGTGTGGGGTGATAATTTGCTAGGGGGCATTTTTTTTTCCAAGTCCCCAAATTCATAAAGTCCACACAGGCACCGGTGCTGAATTCTAAACACTCCATTTTCTCGCAGTGTGTTCAAGAGAAGCAAAGGAAAGACTCCCGATCTCAACAAAGCCAGGCAAGGTTAAGAGCACTCAAAATTACGGTGTCCACCCTGCAAGGACAGAGAAGTACTCGCTCTCTTTTCAGCGGGGATGAAAAGAAACCGTCAGGGGAATCATCTCTGTAGTAAGGAAACTCATCACTGTGAGCATAGTAGGAACTGCTCCATTGTGGGTCAGAGAGCCCAGTGTGTGAGCAGCTCCTTGACTGAAAAACAATGCTGTGTGTGATTCACAGGTCCCCGTAAATCACACACAGCTTCTTTTCAGTCTCTTAGCTATGAAGCAGGAGCTAAATATATAAGAAAAATAAGACCACCCCAGGCTTCTATAGGGGATTACAAAACCTGGATTCCTCAAAAAACACTAAAGCTTCTTTTTATTTTCAATAAGTTTATATTCTAGCTTCTAAGTATTAACCTGTTTATGACTCCTGTAGAAGTCTCTATGGTCAGACATGCCAGCCACAGTCTCTGTACGTGCTAGGCATAGCGAGTTACAGAAATCATTATCAGCAATGTCTGTTTTATGCTCTCATATCCAGTTTTTTTCTGGGAACCATTATGCAGTGGATATGTTATCAGTTTTTTTTTTTAATTCACAGAGTAAATTTCCAAGTATTCAGTCTATAATTTACCTACAGCGACTTTAAGACATGCACGACTTTCTGTTGTCTGACTGTATCTAAATTTTACAGCGTCAGATCTGAACACACCCCGCTGAGTTTCTTGTAAAAGCTGCATGCGCCTCATTGTAAAACGTCAGTTTTATTGGAATTAATTTGAAATTTTCTAGTGGAAAAATTCCCTCGAAGCTTCTAGTCAGAGAAACAGTTTGGAAAGTCAGACAGAAGTTTGGTATTCAAAGTTTTGTTACTAGTACTAATTGATGTATTGCAAACCAGTTATTTTGCTTTGATTAAATTTGCAAAATGGTATTAGGCTATAACCGTTAGTTATGCCCCACCGAGTGATCTAGTTTAGTAATTATTAACAGTCATGCTGACAACATATGACTTACATGTATATATATATATATATATATATATATATATATATATATATAGCTGTCCTGGGAACAGCTAAGATACTGCAGAGGACCCTCAAGCTCCCAGGCCTCTGGTAGAGGACCCGAGCTTGAAGGATAAAACCGCCGCAGGGGGCGTGCTGGGTGTTTTTATATATATATATATATATATATATATATATATATATATATATATATTTACATATATATATATATATATATATATATATATATATATATATATATATATATATATATATATATATATATATATATATATATATATATATATATATATATATATATATATATATATATATATATATATATTTATATATATATATATATACACATATATATATATATATATATATGTAATAATCATATAATTTAATCATCCCCTGCTAATTCAATGTGTAACATTCAATGTACGTGGAATTTACCACCAGATTCACCACTAAATATGAAATAAAGACTGCAACAAAAGCAACACCACATTGCTTTTAAAAGATTTTTTTTTAATTTACTTTAAAATGAAACTTAAACATTGAGTGAATTCCTGATTTGAAAAAAAATATCCAAGGAGCTCCAAGGAGAAATAAGCCACTTTTAAGAATACATGCCTTTTTTTCAATGCATTTCTCAAGATGGCTTATTGGTGCATAATGTCATATTTCCTCAATTTAAGATAAACTCAAAAGATTTACATGAGCATAAGTGCAACACTGACTTAACTGATTTGGCTGCTAAATTTTTCAGATTCATGCATACCTAAGTCTTGACTTAGCTTTACAAAAACATGTTTAAATACAAAGTGTGAGACGTCATAGCTAGCATTTAATACACCATATTATTTTGTACTTGCCAACTACTGTGAATATTTTGGTTAATATTCATTAATATTAATAGTCATCTTTGAAGACGGTGCCAACAAATTCATGTTCATATTGTATTTTTTCAATAAGTATATCAAAAGAAAGCACTGGATGGTTGGTTTTTACACAAATTTACAGAAGTCAAGCACTCAAGAGCTGTGTTAAATAAATTAGAAATTTTGAAAAATCTAAATTATAAAATAGCATTTGCGTGCATGTGTGCATTGAATCATACTTCTGATTAATCTCTGGCTCTCTTCCACAGCATGTCTTCTATCCTGTTTTCCTTCTCTCTCCCCACCTGGTCGCGGCAGATGGCCGGAGCTCCCTGAGCCTGGTTCTGCCGGAGGTGTCTTCCTGTTACAAGGGAGTTTTTCCTTCCCACTGTCGCCAAAGTGAATTATTCTTTTTGATGATATGATAGCTCAAAAAGTTGGGTCTGTTTAAGGATCCGTTCAAATTTGTCTTACATTTCCCGAGGTCTTAAAAGCTAACTTAATTATTTATTTTTAGAAAATTGAATAATTCAATTCAATTTTATTTATACATTTATACAATAATACATGCAGAGAAAAACCCAACAATCATATGACCCCCTATGAGCAAGCACTTTGGAAAAACTCCCTTTTAACACCAATATAGAAGTCTTATAAATTAGAATCTGATTCTTACAAGTGTGATGTGCATTTTCAACATATAGAAAATAGGATTTAAAGGATTTAAAATATCATGTCACATCTGACCTTTGACCTCTCCTTTAAGGTCAATAGATTGATCTGATGGTCAAAGTGATAATAATACTATATAGAGCTAAAATAGAACTATTTTCCTCATTTTCCTTACTGCCATTGTTTGTATTGACACCATGTATGAGGAATGATATATGGGGATTCTAAATATCACATTATTTTATTATGACTGTTATGTGCATTACAGTAACCAGATATAACTATTTAAATACACAACAATTGTTCCTGAATAAGAATCCTTTTTTTTAGAATTAAAAAAACTTCAATTTTAAATGATTTTTTAATATTTATTACTTGTAAAAAACATTTAAACAAATGTATTAAGTAATGGCATGAATGCTACACATGTACTGTAGCCACATTAATAAAAACAATAATTATACTGGGTATGTAATGGGTTTCAGCAGGGCAAATAACAAAACCATGCACTTTGTGCTTGTTTTTACTGCACTACAAACTTCTTAAAGTACATTTAAAAAGAACAAAGTATTTAAAAGTAAATACTGCGCTGCCTTGGAGGTTTGTGCTGTCAGAGGGCTTCTTGTACTTTATCCGTTTTCCTAGGCTTTTTGTTCACTTCCTTTTCTCCAAATGTATGTCATTTCAAACTTTTCTCTGGCTGTTGCTTTGACCTGAATGACTTTACAGTCACATAAAGTCCCTCACTTCCTATTTGTCTCGGTGGAGTGACAAAAATTTTAAGACAGTAAGATCATCCAGAAATCTGGCATTGTGAGACTGGAAAAGGCGTTCATTGATTTATGAAATAAGTAAACAGATATTTTTCTTTCAAGTGATGATTAATTTTAAAACAAAAAACAATAAAATGTGTGAAATTAAATCTAAAACATCAAAACAATACGAAAAAAAGCATTGTTTTGCCTTAGAAATACTTAAAAAAAAATAACACTTTTTTCAGTTGTCACTAGTTGTAAAAGATTTAAATCATTTCAAAAAATGATTTATGTGGATGTTGATGGTGCTGCTCTCCTTTCCACGTGCACATGACCGACTGGACTTTAGATTCCACTCATGCAGTATATTCATGAAAGAATGAATGAATATTTAAAAGTTTAATTGAACCGAATATGATTGTTTGAATTAGGGATTCAGGAGCTACAAGTTTCCAATCAGCGGTGGCAGTCAGGGGACCTGTGTTTGTTTGGAGGTGAAATAGCAGACTGTAATGCAAACTTAATGAAAAGCAGAGTGGGCTAGCAGAGAGATGGACAAAACTGACATGTTGAAGACTGGTGTGATTAAGCTACCTGTTACAAAACAGCCCTGAGCATGCATCAATATGAACTGTGGCAGGCTGAGAAGATGAATTGGACATGAATGAATGGATGGTGTGAAAAAGAAAATAAAGAATTGCGAGCTGCCGCACTTATCCAGCACGGAAAATCGAGTCTATGTAAAAACCAAAAGGAGCATTTTTATGGAGAAACCATTTTCAGCGCATAATATCAGTATGTTGATACAAGATATTATATTGAAAAACGGCTGATGTTATTCAATCCCTGGGCCCTTGAAGATGCTCAAGAGACCAATCTTCTCATATTCTGAAATTGGATATATTTCAGCTGTTTCCAGCTGAATCATTTTCTTGTCCCAGTCTTTTACCCATTGTTTACAGATGCGCCTTCCGTTGTGCCTGAACTCTTCCCTCTTATGGGGGCTGATGTTTGTGCTGTTTCAGGCGTGATCATTCTTACTCACAAAGGCCAAGGATGAAGTAAAACTGGAAGGAAGAAGGGAATGAATGTGAGTGTCAGAGTCACTGAAACAGGAGGAAAGGTTGGGGACAAACTTTGTCACATGAAACACTACATTTGCAAGGCGGCATGTGGGATAACAGCGAGCATGCCCCCATGGCACACGTCAAGAATGACCTTTTGGAGCCAGTGTGTATGGCGGGGGGGGCACCACCCACCCACTAGTCAACTGTGAAAACAAAACTTTATCTTGACTCTGCGGGGAGGTGCTGAGATAGGGGACAACAAGGCTTCTGAGGGCTGATTGTTGGCCTGCAGGAAGGTGGATGAAGATAGAGGTGGTACTGGCTTGAGGGTCAGATTTCAAATCTTTGCATTGAATTGCTGATGAAAGAGAACATGCAACTGTAATTGCTCTTTTGCAGCAATTGTGGTTGACGCACCTCACCTTTGAATACCTGGAAAATCCACCGTGAACACTGATATGTTGCAGCTCCATTCCTATTCTCCGCACATGGCAAAGGGACAAGGATACTGAGATTAACAAACAAAATGTACTATAGTGTGTGACAATAAAGTAAAACGAGGCTGTGCATATGACTTTCCAGATTTTCTCCATCTGTTGCCAGTGGAGTTGATAAAACATAATCCACGATTTCCTCTGAATGTGATATGAGAGCTTACAATTTGGAACGCATCATTTGGATCATTTAGGATTTGGATTGGGTTCACATTTGAAGAGGGTATTTGAACCAGAACCTTAAGAGACACTGCTGGGCACAGCTCTTGCCAAATAGGGCATTTATAAAAGGCTGGCACAGGCCCTACAGAGTGAAGGCTGGCAAAGGCATGATGCCCACATCATAGTGCCAACCAAGGGTTTTGTTTGGCATGTGTCTCTGTAGTATGGTTTGTCTCCTCCAGACAACTGGCCCAAACACAACTTAGCATTAGGTTACAGAAGCATTACAAACGGAAAGTGATTCATTAAAAAGCTCTTGGCATGACACAAGAGGTGGAGGAATATGGATCAATAGCAGCACAGGTGCAAATGTATGACTGTATGCTCCTTTAGCATACAGCGCAGTATTTGCTTTGGATTTAAATAAGTTAATAAATAACTTTTACAGAGTTGCTGTGCCGTGAAAAAATAAGTGCCTCTTAATAACAAGTGCCATTTATTCGCTTTAGTCATTACTGCAAATGAAAAACCGACAAGGAGAACTAATATCGCTTCAATTATAAACCCAGCGTAACGGCATCTTTACCCTGAACCTTCCTACTTGAGGATTTGGCCGGATGCCTCTCCAAGAGATTTTGATATCCCTTGTTTGATAGCAGCAGGCGCCACATACGCAATCCTAGCTGAGACTGTTACAATAAAAAAGGAGCTCTAGGAACACAGTCATGGACAACAGCAATGTTTAATTTCAGGCACAGAGGAGAGCGATTTTTGTCCTGCAACTGTAGAAATCAAGACAGTAGGGAGAGAATGGCAAAACACAGCTAAAGTAATTTATTCTGCCTCATTTTAACCTGCCAGAGAGGCCTATTTTAAGAGAAAATAAAAAAAAAGAGAGAGAGGGAGGAGGTGCTGAAGACAATGCATTTTAAAGGAGGCTCTTCCCCCAGTGTGCCTTTATCTGTCAATCAAACCCAGCAACATAAACATATATTAGGAGAAAAGACAGAGGGGTTTCCATAGCCACAGTTTTAAATGGCACTGTCGTGCTGTACTCAGAGCCCCCACCCCCTTTTTGCATGGCTGTTTATTTGCTGTTGTGCTGGAAGAATTCAGGTTGTGCAGAAAAGCGCTGATAGTGAAGCACTGGCTTGGTTTGCGCTATTTCCACTGCAAGAGAAAGAGGAGAGAGGGAGACAGCAGAGGGCCGAGCAGACTGAGGAGAAAAAAAAAACACATACAAGGCCGGTTATGCAGAAACACAGATTTAATGTAAGGCTTGGCTCTCTGTTATAAGCAGGGGAGAGAGGAAAAAGCTGGTCTGGAATGGCAGGAGGAGGGAGACAGAGAGGAAGAGGAGAAGGGAGCGGAGTATCTTCCAGCAGACCAAGTCATTAGCCTGTGGATGGAGGACTTGGAGGTGTTTTAGAAGAGATTCGATCTGATAGGAATCACTGTGACCATCCACTCTCAGGGCAAGAGGGTACCCCAGCAGAAGCAGTTCCTGCCAGTTCCTTGGGTAAAGAGTGCTATAATGCAATAGGCCCAGGGGAAATCAGGTTTCTCTACAATAAATTAGCAACCCCCACCCACTACCCGTGAATTTTATGGTTTCAAGCTCAATAACAGAGTTATTATTAAATCATGTTTACTGGAATCACACGCATGTCCTGGTCTTGGTCTGTGATTTCTAAAGTGCCTGTTTTCCCTTTTAGGTGAATTCATTACATGATATTTCATAAGCACTTATTGATTGTGGCCGAGGGCTAAAAAATTCATCAGAGCGTTTGGTTTTTGAATCTGTGTGGAGGAATTTTTTTTGTTTTTTTTTTACAGATTTAGACCCATGTTTAAAAAGAGAAAAAAAAAGCATTTGGTTAATGCCATTTGTTTAAATATATCACCACTGGATGCTCAGTTCATCGGCACCCCCATGCAGCTGAGCTTTCCCCTCGGAGGTCTTTACTTAGGCAATACATAAAACATCAAGGATGTAAGCGAGAAGCGCTGTTCATCAACACAATGTGTGGTGTGAAAAGAGGATGCAATTCTCGCAGAGCCACATTAAAGCACTCTCCAAAACCTCTGATTCTGCTTCTTCTTGTCATCTCTGCAGGAGACCAGGTAGGAACCCCTTAACTGTGGCTTCTCACCCGCCGCTTAATCTTACCCACAATCACATTCAGTGACAAGCACACAAAGCCATCCGGCCAGCCCAACAAGGCTCAGCTATTATGTAACCACTGACAGCTGGGCTTTCAAGGGAGGGGTGAACCCCCATCCGTGTGGCAGCACTTTGTGTCAACCAGACGTGACAGTCAAGAAAGGGCCTGGGTAGAGAAGGGTATTATCAGGCCAAGCAGGGGCATACGCACCGGGTGATAGAGTCCAAATCCAAAGAGAAGCGTCGACACGACTCCAGCGTTTCCTCTAGTTGCTTAATCGAACGTCATGTAGCACGCTCTGTCTTTGTGACACTCGATAATTGGCCGCCCATCAGTGACCTGAAATATTAATGCAAAGATGTGGGTTTCAAAAATGATTGCAGTTCGTGTCGCAGAAACAGACGATAAGGAACTGTTTGAAGTTGGCTCAAAGATGATCTTGGTTGCACGAAGACCAAATGCACCCAAATGGAGATTCACATGTGCATGGGCTTGAAGTCTTTTTGCTCCAAAGGGGGTGATTTCTCCTGATTGTTTTTCTTAGTATTTCATTTCTTTGAAATGGTGGCACATGACACTGAAAACAGAGGCACCCCCAAATGTTTGATTAAACCGCGCTTCGCCTTCCTTTAGACCAACGGCGCTTTGATGCTCTGAACACACAGCCAAGCCAAAGGACCCAGAATAGCAGGGGGATAATCGGCAGACGGTGTGTTGATTTTGTCACCCTTTTCAAATAATTCCCTGTTGTCCCAGGGAAGAATCGCTGTCAGTGGCGGCATTCCAGAGCAGACAGACTGGAGAGATTGCACAGGATGAGGGCCGCCGTCTAGATAGTGGAGATCTAAACATGTCTGTGGTCACACAGACCTGGCCTTCAACATGCTCTTTAGAAAAACGGGCTGTTTTGATGGCGTGGACAGTGCATGCATATAAACTTCTTAACAAATAACTTGGAGTGACAAGAAATCAATTTTAAGAACCATACTATTTGTATCACTTTCATCTATCTACCATAATAAATGGACTGTATGGATATATATTAGTGCTTTTCTACAACAGTCTGGCATGACAGTATAATATTACTGCTACTTTGACTTTAGTCAAACAGATATTCTCTTAAATTCTTTTCCATTCATTATAATTGTTTATAAACTATAGTATGAGAAACTGGCCTCTAGTTTATAGGCTACATCGAAGGTAGCTTTTTGCTAACTTTCCCACCACATTTCAACATGTCTGCCCTGGATATTTAATAGTACAGAGAATTCAGCAGCCCCACACCCCTGCAAAGCTTCAATTGTGTATCTGTGGAGCATTTTTATTATCTGACCCAGGCTGTTCTCCACACGAGGATGTTCCAGTTTACCGACCACCAGAATAACCAGTTCTACATCCTGTGCAGCCAGGTTTCTGGTGCTCTCAACACTGAGCTGAAGCTTGTCAAGTCGAGATAGAGGTCATAGTACAGCAACCGTTCCTCCAACAGGCACACAGCTCATTAGCACAGACTGAAAATGACAAAAATAGCATTGAAAACGACACGTTTCACTGTCACACTTTGGCGGAATATATTTGGAGGACAACGTAGAAAATTATTACACTTCCCTTCTTCATTTTCCCACTTTTAAAAACTGTTTTTGGAACAGATTAAAATCAAAATCCAGCCCGTGTTTTCCCGGAAGCCGGAGCCTCAATTTACTGTGTGTGCTTTCAGCGCCGCAGCACTCACTGGCAACCTTAACGATTCCTCCGCGGCTCACTTGTGTATGCGTGTATGTGACTCTTGTTTTACAACACAAAACGACAGCGTTTTTACCCGGTACGCCACATAAAACAAAGTGCAATACTTTCTCTGAATCGTCTGTTCACGGGATAGACAATATAATGCGTTTCAACGCCCGCAGAACAGGTTTGGGAAACTTGGCGCACTATTTCGCCCCACTGTCCTGTCTTTCTAACGCATACAATACATTCCTGTGTTGTTCCGCCGTGTGACAAGGCCCTGCCTGCTTGCCTGCTGTTCCTGTAAACTCCCGCCTTGACTCAATGAGCGAGAGAGGCAGAGAGACACAGAGAGAGAGACCGGCGAGAGGGAGCGAGTAGAAAAGCCCTATAAAACAAGCAGGCCCGCAGCACTCACGTTGGAGTTCATATTCTATTATAGAGCACACATCAAGTTTGCTGGGTGTAATGAACACAGTAATCACATAAGAAAATAATGACTCACACATAACTGTCGAGAAATATAAATTTATTCGCCATATCTGCCCGATTAACAGCTTATTCAGCTCACATTGTCCAGCACACAAGGGAGAATAGGTTCAGCGTCCAGAAGTGTTTGAAGAAAAACTTCATCAACAGGGGTGAGCAAGTGGATAAACACCTGTAATACTGCACTTGTTGTATTATAGTTTTAAATATAAGAAAGTATTCCAGTTATCTTACAGTCAACATGTCCTTCAGCTGACATTAAACCTTAAACTGGAGCTATCTGGTATTTAAAGCATTTCATTTTGGATCATTGTTGTTACATCAGCCGTGAATATCATAGGCAGGCTGTCTAGAATAAAAAAATGCTTCTATAAATGAGCCTGCATGTTCTTGCGGGGACTTTAAAAGTACATCTGTGCCATTCAAATGTGGTGCCTTTTGTGCTGTCCCTTAACATCAGGTTTCACAGCTAGTTTTGCTGAGGTGAGACCCTGAATTTGTGTTTTTACCCCTCCTCTCCACAGCTAGCCAAAAGGAGCAGCTCCCTTTATCGGCTTTGCATCTCAACTATCAATTAATTTCTGACCAGGTTCTGCAAGTAGCCCGATGTGGTCGAATGATGACTGATGCTTTCGCAGTCAGACCGCGTGCAGGACCAGACTCCACTTGCCCCTAAGTGACAGTTTATGGTCTTTGATTTGGTTTGGCTGGAGATTGCCAGGCAACAAAACTACCCCGAGTCCTGAATGAAACAGCCATCTGTTCCATAGCCCGGTAAAACTGAATTAATTTGATGCACAGGTCCTAATCCTGGAATTCAACTGCTGATTGATTTTTTAAAATGTATTTATTTATTTATTTTTAGATCAGAGCAACTAAAAAAAAACAAAAGTAGGTTAAATTAAAGAGCATGGTGACCACAGCAGGACGTGGGGTGGATACAGGCTGGGAGCAGTGCTGCTGTCTAGTTGGGCATATAATGTGGGATCATACATGAAACTTTGAAACGTGCAAGAAAAAGAAAAAAAAGAAAAAGAAAGAGATGAATATAAAACAAAGGAAAGGTTATTTTTTGTGTTGATTGCAAAGCGGGTCATAGCATGCTAATCTCCTCGCCTGGGCTGCTGCACACTGAATGCAGCCGTTCGTTGCTACTGACTGCATAAAAGTGAAATGGAATCAAATATGAAAGGCAACAAATTCAAAGGGATGAGATAATAGCACAAGTCAGGTGAGCATGTCGGTGACCTTTAACCCTGCAAGACTCCCCTGCTGCCCTTGACCCGCAGCATGCCGAGGGCAGGGCCCTTTGGCTTCTGCGACGGCCTCTCTTTCCAGTGCCTACAAGGCTTTATCCTTCCTGCTTCATGCCTGTTAAACCTATATGGATTGTTTTACCCTCCAATCCACGGGCCCACACAATACCCATTGAGAAAAGAGAGGTCAGAGGCTCACCGCTGCGACCCCCTCGATGAGGGGGCTCCATGAATGGAGTTGAGCTTGTATCCCATTCTCCACCCTGGTTCAAATCATGTTGCCCGGCACAAGGCCACACTTCTGGGTCTGGGTAAATCAAAAGGGAACGAAGACAATGCGGGAGAAGCCATGAACATCATGGCTACTGCTGCTGTTTTCCTTCCCACACAGCGGAGGGGTTAACTCGGATGGATCTCTATGATATTAAACCGATGCTAAGAGACCGGGGTCTGACACTGACAAATCTACTAATACTGCCACGGTGTCAGACACACTTCCAGGCTATCGCTCTGTCACAGCTGGTCAAAGTGTCTGATAACCTACATGCTCTCTCCTAGTCTTCGATGTTGTCTCATGCTCATGTAGGTCATAAGGTGTAGCCGTGGCAGCGGCCGACTCCGCATGTTGATCGTGGCACCTTTTGGTTTCACGGCAAAATTAACAACAGTGCCGGCAGGAGATGTGTTTGATTCCCTCGTGCTCTTTCATTCTTCATAATCATCTCTCTTTGAAGGAGATTAAATGACACAGAGGGTCAGAGAAGGTAGGGTCAGCTGCTATTTTTAGTGTTGATTGTTCCTCTTTTTTTAATTATTCAGCCAGGCTACTCTTAATTTTGGAAACTGCTTTGACAGCAAAACAAGAAGAGCGTCTCTCTTAGTCTGAGCAATGCTGATAGTCCACGAGGAGCCAACAGGACAAACAGCTCCCTCTTTTATGCCAGTAATTAAAGCAGCAGTGGGTGGGAGAGTGTGGGAAAGAAGCAGGGAGGACATGCAAGAGAGAGAGCTGGTTCAGGACTGCCACCTGCTGGTAGTCTTTGTGCAGTGCAGGCAATGACATGGAAAGGGCTGCGTTTAAAGGGTTTTCTGTAGTGATTGGGATTGTGCAGTGATATTGTGCACAGTGGAGACTTAGTTACCTTTCCTTAACCCTTGTGCTCGCTTCACCAGCATGTAAATGCTAGCATGGAAGTCCAGTATCTATCATCTCTCATGCCATGAATGGCAGAAAATAATTGAATAGGGTGACCCACACTTGGCAGCTGAAGTGGGGGATGGATTCTGATCCCTGTAATAAGAAGGGCTCAGTGAGCGCTGCAGGAAGCCCCAGCTCGGCTCCAGCAGGAGAATGACTGGGTCAGATTAAGGTTGAGGAGTTTAATTATGAACAAGGAAATGAAGTTCTCAAAATCTCTCCGGCTCGCGGGATAATTTTAGCTGAGAGACAGCGGGCGGGTGTCTAGGCCCGTCTTTTTCTTCTCCGTCTGCGCGCTTCCAACTGAAGCATCTTCTGCCACTTCACAATCAGAAGCCTCCTGAGGGATGAGGTGGAGGAAGTGGTGGTGGTGGTGGAGGGGTGGGTAATAGAGGGAGGAGGGTGTAGAAGAAGGAGACAGGGATGAAGTGCCACTTAGGATATTGCTTCAAGGACTGCTCTCCTTGTTAAACTCATTGCTGTGGGCATAAATATAGCCAGGCGTCAGATGATTTATTGACACGCGTTCCCTCTCCTCCTTCTTCCTGCCTAACAAGCCTGTGGACAAATGAATTGTCGAACTGGAGGAATTTTGCCTTGATTTACACTCGGTCCCCGCTGCCTGTGGGAAATCGTAGAGGAAAGAGCTGAGCGTGTCTGAACGTCTGAGTGTGTGTGAGAGAGACACACACACACACACAGACAAAGAGTTGGAGGATGTAGATATTTTGTTAACCAAACCCAAAGCCCAAACGCTTCTTAGATTTACATTTTTTTTTGTTTTGTCAAACTTTGTTCTGAACAAAAGGAGAAAAAAAGCTTCCTAAAGGGGGACTGCACTGACTTCACAGTTAAGGCAGATGATGCTAACACACAGCATTTCAAATAGTTTTCTAATGTCTGTTGGGGCTTCACAGGGGCTCGAGAACATAACCGCCGCGGTGTCTTTGTGGTTATGTGAACCTGGGCTGTAATACAAAAGCTTAGGCAACAGTTTGAAAGAAGTGGATATTTAATCTGCCTCTTCTGAGAGCTTCGATTTAATAAAAGTGCTAAAACAAAAGTCTTTTCCTTTACAGAAATGCTCTTCGGTAAATCCCAAATCTGATTCCTTAAGTGGCACCCATCAGCATTATACACTTTCAGTGGATTAGCTGACTGCCTGTAATGTGTAAGGTGTCACTCTCACACACACACACACACACACATAAACACGCAGGATAATCTAATGCATGTTTGGGGTCAACTAGAAATATTGTTGTTTTTGAAAGGAAAGGAGATGGAAATGTATTTAAAATGAAGTTGCTATAAATAATGATTAATGGAATGGATTTTAATCAGACTTCTTAGGTAGAAACCAATTTTCAGCAACCATCACTCCTGGGTTCCTCTGGCCTGTTGCAGCTAATGCAAATGTATTTGTTTAAAGGCTGCATTTAATGTTACACTGCTGAAGCAATGAAGTTGAACGGTTGTGTTTGGAGTCTTTGCATTGTTGTTGTAAGAAATGTTCCACCGTGTGGTGCAGTGTGCATTATTCCCTTAACTGAAGAGTGCAAACTGGCTCTAACCAGAACAGTAGGAAACAGAAAAGTGGGAGTCCGAAGTGAGCGAAGGCACGAGTACATCAGAGTCTGCAGTCTGAGGAACGGCTGCTTTATTAAATGGTAACAACAAAGCAACCAACTCACTGTCAGCGCTGAAAACTGCAACTCCAGGATGCTGATCTTCAAAGTAGCACTACATTTGAAAAGAAGGCATATCTGAGAATGGCTGTTAAGAGAGAAATATTTAGATGGGACAAAAGAATGAACTGAATGAAAGAACTGTTCCTAGTTTCAAAATGCTGGACGTGTGCTTGATGTTATATTTAAACCATCACTCTCATAAGTGATGGTTTGAGGAACGAGGAAAGGTCCCTGTGTTCTGCAACGTGAAGTAGCGTGTGGATACTGTCCTGCTACATCAGGATAATGCTCAATGCTAAAGTGTGCAACTGACCTACTAGTCTAAGCCTGCCCATCATCAGCTGAATGCATCTTTAAAGCCTATTTAAAACATATATGAACACCTTCCAAGTTAGTGTGAACACTTCTGACTTTTACCTTCCGCTTTCGCCTTGTCTCAAAAACAGAAGTGAGAAAATTAGACGTAGAATCTGTACTTGAGGTGACTCATCTAAGTACATTTTAAATAAGTCCTTGTTCCAGGCCTTAATAAAAGCTGCATATGGGCTGAGGAAAGCCCTTCTTTTATTCGTGTTTACAGTGTGATTGAAACGTAAGACGTAAGTGTTTGAGAAACCCTCTGTGAGAAAAAACCAGGGAAGAGCTTAATCTTAAGCAAATGTTGAGGAAGTGCACTTAAAAGCCTGACTAAGAACTTCCTTAAATTTCTTCCTCTTGTGTCATGATTCTCCTTTAAGGCCAGAGCTTCATCTGCAGCTGGCGGCACACACGGCCCTAAATAGATGGACATGAGAGCAGATGAAGAGGAATCATTGCCGACTGCTCTTTGCCACAACAATGTGCTTCACCAGTTGAAGATAATAATTGTACATCTCATAAGCTGTCAGCACCATGTGCTCACATGTAATTTCTTTGTCTCTCTTACCCCTCCCTCCCTGCCGGCTCTGTTTTTTCGTCCTCCTCATCCTCCCTTCCTCACAGTGTCAGTCCCCACTGTGGGTCGAAGGGTGGCACATCAGGCCTGATTTGCTCTGACAATGAGCCACTTGCACTAATTTACTCATTTATGCTAATATGATTGACATTTCATTTCAGCACACTCCCCTCCCCTGCCACTGATAGGGCTGGTTGAGGCAGCCAGTAATCACTGACAGGCCCATTAAAGGGAGATTGCATGCAATTATCTCGCTAATTCAGAGGGTTCTTTTAATTTGACAGCATAAAATTGTCAATCTTGAACGAGGCCGATTGCACTTCCACGACTGACTAAAAATAAATAAGAGAGGTGTGTGTTTCCCGTTTCAGCGCTCCGGTGACAAAAGAGATGCAGAGAGAGCAAATGGAGAGGAGAAGGATACTCTGCTGTTGCCTGTCCTGCTGACAGGAGTCAGGATGATGCATAGAGGACAGGAAATTAATATTATCCTTAGTGTCACATCACTTTCACTACTCTGAAGCCATCTTGATAATAGACTTCATTTATTTGATTTGGTGTTGTCTATTCATCATCATAGACACATCTATATGCCAAGGCTAAGAGCTATAACGGGAAAGCATGTTGTCAGAAGTGACTGGACGTGTGTGTGTGTTTTAATCAGTTGTTGTTGAAGCCTGTCCTGTTCAGGGAAGGCTTCCCAGAATGCTTTGGAATCTGGCTGAAGGTCTCACTCACAGTCAGCGTTCCAGATCACCCCCAAAGCCTTACAGTACGGGCTTGTATTTTTATAAAATACTTATTTTGTGATAAGTATGGGTACATTTTGATAGCAATACAAAGGCAGCGAACAAAGTCATGATGAGTATTAATAAACTTGGCAGTTATGTAGTTCTAAATCCCTTTTATCTCTACCATACCATTATTCACGTACTTTACCAGAGGAGTTCAGTCCAATCCACTGCAGCGACTTTCTCTGTAGACATACCCCCTGATACTTGGGTTATTAAGGTTTCCACCACGGTAGTAATAGCACAATACACAATAACATGCATGATAGTATAAAAATGGTATTCGACTCCTAATTGGTCACGGCACTGGCTGCCAATGTCTGAGACTGGTTCTGCTGGAGGGGTCTTCCTGTTTAAAGGGAGTTTCATCTTCCCACTGTCGCCAAGTGCTTGGTGGTCTTGTTGTTAAGGATTTTCTCTGTATTATTTTAGGGTCTTTACCTTATAATATAAAGCACCCTGAAGCAACTGTTACTGTGATTTGATGCTATATAAAAAAAATTGAACTCAGTTGAAGTGAATTGAACTGAATATTGAATATGGCTGCTATATGCAACCATATTTTTACAGTGTTCTGTTTCTGTATTTTCAGATAAGAATATATACGGACTTATATATGTATATATATATATATATATGTATATATATATATATATGTGTATCTACTATGGACTTTACCCAAATTGTGACTAAATGTTGTAAAACACTATTGGCTGTAATGCTGTTGCATTTTATGCTGTATTGTAATAAGATGATTTTGATGTGTCCCAGTCGCTGAAAAATGGCCCCGGTTGAAGATATGAACATGTGTGTGTACTCAGACCTTCACCTGTATTTTAACTCTTTGCTAAAGAAACCTGTCAGTGAGGGTTTCTCTGTCGCTGACATTCAGTATCTAGAAATGTAAAACATTAAAAAGCTCAAGTTATACTTTTTGACTTGAAATAATCAGTTAATTAAACTGTTGGTTGATCAACAGAAAATTAAATTATCTGAAATTATTTTTATATTTGCCTTTTTATTCCTTTTTAAATAAAACAATAACAATAGCGGATGCTTTCTTGTTGCTTTCCATTGCTGCGAAGTGAATAGCATAGAAATTCTGACCTGCTGCTTGTAGCTGTTTGAAGACGTCACAGTGAGCTGACAGGAATTAAGCAGGACATTTTTGGATATTAAGGGAGGGCTTTTTTGGGCTCGATTAGGCCAGCTCTGCATGACTCGCGGTTCAAAATAGTCCTTATTTATCTAACACTGGGGCTTAGTGCAGCCACATCGTTCTCTGTCTACCTCCAAATTTGAGTCTCGGAGCCCCCTTCCTTCCAAAAGCACACATTCCCAGATTGACAGAAAAACAGAATGTGAAGCTGATGAGCCAGCAAAAGAGTAGAAAAAAGTCAATGGAAAACTTGACTTTTTAATCTACAAGCATTAAACATACACACAGTATTTTAATTGAAACCTTTGTCATGTTTAAAACGAGACTGAATCATCTTAAAGCATATAGGAGACAAAATAAAGAAGCTGATTATAGGTCCCCTTTAATGACATCGCATCAACAAGACGAGTCTCTGATTAACGGGGAGAATAATCACTTATGATGATAGCCGGCAATTTTTTTCAGTGTCTTTTTTTTTTGTATGTTTTATTCGGGCACAGATGTTGAATTTAGCTTCACAGTCTTATGTGTGTATAAGAAACAGGAAGTCTAGGCACTCAGCTAAAGTTAATATTCAGATAGCAGGACTTCATGGCTCCAGCTCCCATAAAACAAAAGGTCCTCTTTTATAAGTATCTGCTTGATCATATTGTTAGAAAAGTGAAAAGTCTATAATCAGGTTTGAAATACATTCATTGGATTGTTTGTATCTATGGTAGAGTAATGTAGCTGCCACATTAACGGCGGGAGAAACTGTTGGTCTAATTGGTGATTATAATTTGGCTGTAGGTGTGAAGATGAGTGTAAAATTGGTCCGAGGTGCACGCTGCCACCTGCTCTGCAAGAGGAAGTTCATCATTTTTTGGTAACCTAATTTGCCGTTTTTCTTTCTTTTTAAAAAAATGTGTTATAATATGTTTTTCATATGTTGTCTGCTGTGGGACAAAACCCTGGCATCAGTATGAAAATACAAATGATCATAGTGGCAGGATGAGACAAAGGGGTGCAAAACATGCAAATAAGCAGCAAAATATAAACTGCTGCAGCAAGAAATAAAAAGTATCAAAATGTCAATAAAAAAGATACGACTTTGGTGGGATGCCGGTGTGTGATTGTCACATTAACGGGAGAAATACAAATGTGTCTGAGTCTGAAGATGAATCCTCGCCTCATTCAATTTGCACACGTAGATAATGTATGACATGTACATCTCACGGCTGTCCCAGGGCATTTTTCAGAGACAATTGTAAAGCTACTGTTAATTCCAAATTCCACATCCACCTTATTCTCTCTTCCTCAGCGAAGGCTCTCAGGGTTTCCACACAAAGTAGGGATTGGTCATTTCCCCATAAATACAAGGGCCCCTGAGCCCCCCCTCCACTACCTTTTCAACAGCCATCAGCCAGCCCTGGAGAAACTGGAGCTGGAGTGGATGGGAAAGGCTGCGAGAAGTGGACTCTACATGAATGAGAGAGCAAACCCTTGGCATTCAACGCTTGAAAATAGCTTTTCACGCCACACACTCAGAGAAGCCAATTGGGCTGTAATGCGTAGCACGTCCTCTCTTCTCTCTCGCTGCAGGCGATTCAATTACCTCCCATGCAAATTGGCCAGGGCTTTCATTTCTAGGAGGCAACCCTGGTAACTCATAAGGCATCTCATTGGTAATACTCAGCAATTAGGGAGCTAATGCATCTGTTTGTCATGGTTTGGAGGCAGTGAAAGACACTGGCGCAAATGAAAGTGTCCAATTCAGAGATCGGGGGAAAGAGGGAAAGAGGTCCAACATGAATGCAAACTCACTTATCTAAATTCCATAAAGCCTGATGAGATGTGCTCAAAAAATGCTTCTCTCTGAAGTCGAAATCTTCAAAGCGGAGAGGGATATTCTGCTCTCTGCTGCTGAC
Source organism: Oreochromis aureus (assembly GCF_013358895.1). Classification (NCBI taxonomy): domain Eukaryota; kingdom Metazoa; phylum Chordata; class Actinopteri; order Cichliformes; family Cichlidae; genus Oreochromis; species Oreochromis aureus. Next base: position 7,178,425 of record NC_052962.1, on the reverse strand, counting down.
ACCAGAATTCAAATTACATTCAAACTAGGGAAATTTATACATTTTCAAGTGATAAGGCTAAGAAAGAAAAGAACGATTATACAACAATCTAATGTGTTTGCTAGTCTCATGAATCTATTTGCCGTGTGGGTGTTCATGTTTCTGCCAGGATTTTATTGTTTATCTAACCCCTCATGAATAAAACATCCACTAGTCATTTTTACTGCATGCTGTTGCATTATATCAATCATTCACAAAGCCTGTACCCATAATTTGATTCTCAGTGTAATATTCATGGCAACAAAAGCAGGTCCACAAAAGTGAAACTGTGGAGACACATGCATTTTTGTCACCTCTTTATAAGAGTGTGGTTTATTCATCATCAATCTTGCGCGTGCTGTTGGAAAAATAACACATTGTACATTGTTTGTGGTTCACATTGGGCTCAGATTAAATTACTCTACCCGACGTAATGCACAGCAATAATAAAAGGCTGGTGTGTGAGAGCGCACCGAACTCAACACGGGGCACAGCGATATCTGCTGTGGCCACCAGAGGGTGGCCATGCATTATTTAAGGACTGGCCGTGAAAGCAGGACCTCCTGACAGCTGTGCCTGAGCTGAGATCTAGCCAGCCCAAACCATTCATTTGTACAGATGTTTTCCTCCACTGTAATAAACACCAGGGGGCAATTTAACCAGAGATCAACATGAGGATCAATGAAGATATCACCAAACCTTGAAAGAGTATCGGCAGCTGTGTCTCTTTAAGGGGGCAGATTAGTGACATGAGAGTTGTAGGAGATACATGTCCACATTTATGAGGTCCTGATGGTTATTATAAATCAGCCAGTTCATTTCTGGGGCATTACTTATGCCACGCCGATGCAATTAGTCATCACCACTGTCGTACTTCAGCCAGCATTTCGTCTTTTCCCAAGTTGATTGTAATTATTTGAGCTCCCGACAAAGTCAACATCTGAATTAAATCAATCTGTGCTGTTTCGGCGATGATGGATGAACGTTTTTGTAATTATTCCCTGAAAGCATCATAAAGCTGCTATTAAGATGCAGAGGTGGTGCGAAGCTGAGAAAACAGGGGTCACTCCATCAAACTGGTCCTCTCCCTCAGCTCGTGCATGCTGCTGTATACAGTAAAGTCATCTGTTGGGTTGTTGCTTTCTCAAGGGTGACAAACTGATGAAGACGATGATGTCCTAATGATGTCATCAGGTTTCTACCAGTTAGCATTCAAAGCTTAATATGTTTCTATGAGAAAGCATGGATTATATGGGCTATTAGAGTTATAAAAAACACCAATTTCACAGTCAACAAGTCCATGTCAGTAATTCAAATAAGATAAGCTAAGATCGCAGCCAATCACAGAGTCAGCTGTCCTGATCAGTTTATTCAGTCTGATACTGCTCACCCAGCAGACCACACCGAAGTACACCGATCTTGTCATAACAGACTGATACAAAACCTCCCCTCATTTTCCTGCACAGTGTGCACTTATCTACTTATCTCCTTCTTTTATACAGCCTCTCTGTTCATCTCTGTTCACCTTCCACTTCGGCCTGTTGTTGATGTGGACGCCCAGGTACCAGTACTCCTACACCAAGTCGACAGTTTGCCCCAGGATCTGACATTACAAATCCAGGGATGACAAATTACAAATAGTTTTTGTGTTGAGCTGTAAAATCTTATATCTTTGCTATGAAGGTGGGCATTTTTAACATGGAGGTGAATAGAGATTGGCTCACTTTAGATGGCTGCCTCAAGTGGTTGTTTGAGGTACTGCAATTTTTGCTATTTGTAGGAAGTTGTTTCTTGCTAACGTTGCCTCTGCTTTAGAGACTTTGACCACGTCTTTAAATGAAGGCATGCTCATTGCAGTAAGTCCATTCAAGAATGGAAGAATCTAAGATGCAGAAGAGTCACTTTAAGATAACAGTGACAACAAAGATCCCTCGTTTCACAAGCCTTTAACAGCTTGGCATTAGAAGTCAGGCTGCAGTCTGGATTTGTATAGGAGTTTAAGCTGGTGATACTGTGATTGCAGACCCTCAGTATGAGCTTCTTAGGGGGATCAAGCTATCATCCTCTGCTGTAAAGACCCAAGAAACAGCCTGTCCTTGTCACTTGTTGGGAGACATCCCAGGAAAGTCATCCTACAACCCCAAATGACTACAGAATGTCTTTCATTTAAAATACCTTTCAACACTTTCCACTAGTACCTATAAAAACACAAGTATAAAACTATATATAGTGAATATATAAAAGAAAGTTCCCAGATTTGTGAAGCTGGGAGTGGAAAATATCTGCGCATTTTTACGTAACAAGTATGACCTCTGAAGGTCATATAGCCCGTCACAGTTTATATCAGGTTATGTCATACTATATAGTTTTTTTAACACTGTCTGCTCAAATGTTGTATTTTATGTGAACACATATGCAGTACATCTGCTACAGAAATATTAGTGCATCATAGAAGGAAGTTATTTGTGTGTCCCTTCCATGAAAACAGCTGAAAAAAAAAAAAAAAAAAACTTACAGCACAGTAAATCACAGTGGGAATCTGTTACCTTTACTGTCACCTGGGATAAAACAGTTTCCAAAACAAATAAACAGAAGGCCTGCTGTGGTGACGGGCACAGCGACTGAGCCTGCAGCCCTCTCCCAGCCTCCGTGGCTCTCCGTGAAACAAAAGAGCAGACGGTGATTCTGACCGGGCTCTTTTGTCAGGGCCTCCATGGGGTCTCTGATTAAAACAGTTCAACTCACAGAGGGGGTCTGGAGGCCCTCCCCCTTTCTTGAAGTCAGCAACCTTTCCATGGAAGAAGTTCCCAAGGCGAACTTCTGCCTGGATTTAATTCTTATTAATGATACACAAGAGCTTCAAATACATCCGTTTATATATAAAAATTTTAGAAGTGTAGAGATGATCCATGTATCCCACTCACTAAATGAGTGTGTGAAACAACATTTTTACGTGATAAGGTCCCTGAAACACAGAAGTTATTGCTGCATTCACGTTTTGTCACCTCAGAAGTTCAAAGTGAGCCATGGCTGGCCCGTGACGGGGCACGGTGTGAGAAAATGTGTGAGGGAGTGTGTATATCCTCTCCCTTGTTTCTGAAGTGTTGATTCCAGGCACTCTTCAATTATTTCTATTTTACATGGTGTGTTTTTACTCGCTCTGTAACAGCTGCGATAGACAGATTCCTCAAAACCCTCAGCAAAGTAAATGGTTGAGAAAAGTGATGGTGTGCATTACTTATATGAATAGTGTAATGTGATAATAAGTTTTTAATTTATTTCAGTCTTTACTGGTGCTTTCATGACCTCTTCAAATGTGCCTTCATCAAATTGCCACGTTCATTTCCCCTTCTTTACATGTGTAACCTTGAATAAAGTTAGCTGTGTTAGACATGGATTCTCAAAATCCAAATTCATTGACATAAAGGTACTCCAGCAAAATAACCAGATACAGAGAGCTATTCTAACATGCAATAATTATTATCCTAGCGGGGATTTAACCATAGCAGAGCCTACAGACATGCAGTGTTCCAAGACTTCAGCATCACTTAGGTCACAAACTGATTGGTTGAAAAGTTTGGGCAGTAAAGGTAATGACAGCAGAGCTCATCTGGTAAAAAAAACATCAGAGGTAATAAAAACCACACACGAGAAGTTCAGACAGTGGCTGAGGTGGATGCTGTAGACTGTATATAAAAGACAGACATAGCTACCATGACGTCACCCACTGATTTAGGACTCCAGATTTTTACTATTTGTCACTATTTGTCACTATTTGTTTGTTTTTTGTCTCGTTCACATTTGGATCAGAGTGCTAAGTTATCAGCTAAGCCTAACAGGCTTGATTAGCAAGCTGTACAGGTGCAAAGGACAGATATACACAGTAGAAGAGAGTAACAGACTCATTCTCACTCGCCCAAACTGGACCACAAACGTCTTCTTCAGTGACTTAAATGGTGAATTTTAGCACAGTTCAGCTACAGCTGGTTAAATTTGGGCAATTTAACATGCAAGACATGCAATAGCGTCTTGGCACCAGCCTCAAGAGGCCACAAGAGGAACTGCAGTTTTTGACCCGGCTTTGTTGGTTTCAGAGGTTGTACTTGTTTGTTTCATTATTCCAGAAAGTTTTTACACTTCACACAAAGCACTGAAATCTGTTTCAAATGGATTTAAGGCCGTGGCTCATCGTGAAATTTCAGTAATTTTGCTCACTGAAGTCGATTTCCAGGCATAGCATGTCAGGTTTTCTCTGTACTTTTCAGCTGGTCCCCCATGTAGACGTGTCAGAACTCAGTTCAAAGGTCAAGAAAATCTCAGGAACTCCACTTCAAGCACTGCTGTGATGCTTACTTCTAAATATTTGCAGTAGTTTGGGAAGCTGATGCTGCAAATATATTATTTAAGTGCACTCAGCCACTTTAAATCAGTTCCTAAATTTGAAATTCATACTTGTAATGATGGAGAAAAGAAAAGGGTTTGTAAGGAAAATATGTCTTGGTTTTTACACCCTAAAAAGAATGAACATAGGGAAAAGGGTTTCTCTGGACTTTACAGGGACAGAGAGCAGACTGAGGGAGAGGGACTGAGTGAGAGAAGGAGGAGGGAGGTTTGAAAAAAAGAAAAAGAAAAGAAAAGACACTCCAAGATGAAGGGCCAGCAGAAGAAAAGGGGCAATTACTGTTCCTTTCTTATGGAAATGGTAATGAAGTGGGACATGGGGCTCAGGACAATAGAGGCCACAGGCAGGTTGAGCGTCACCGTGTAAACTGCTTCCTGTTAGGGAGCCATTTAGCCCTCACTTTTACTGACTAACAAGCCATCTCCAGGCCAACTACAAAGAGGCTTCCCCATCAAAGCTGGAGGCTGTCTGTGGAGTCCAGATAGGCTTTTCCCAGGCCAGCTCACATCTAACGGCACAGCGCCGGCCTTCAGGCTGCTGCTTTAAAACGTCTGTGTGTGTATTTTTTTTTTTTTACAGGAATGATGTCTTCCCGCTGTGCACATCTCCTAGCTGGTGGTTGTGCAGCTCGATCCAAAAGGTTTTCCACCTTTGACTTTAAGGACTCAATTTAAAATTTAAGGTTCACGTCAGAGATGAAAACGCTCTGATACCAGGAGGAGAAAAAGCATGATGGCGAAATCCTTTTTGCCACCAGCTTTGAAGCTGTTTTTGCTTATAACAAACATGGCTGCACAGAGAGATGTCCTGATGATTAAAAAAATCTGTTTTAAAAATTTCATTGACTTCATGTAGCACTACTACCAACTGCACATTTGGAAGCACACACACACACACACACACACACACACACACACACACGCACGCACGCACGCACGCACACACACACACACACACACACACACACACACACATGCACAATTTGTGTTTTGTCCCATTTCTCATTCATCATCTCCTCCTGCTCCTTTTTTCTCATTTCTCCTCACCAGCTGCTTGGGGCTCAGGGCAGCCCCTCCCTGAGTCTTTTTTCCCTATTAAATGGGAGTTCTTCTTCCCCACTGTCACCTGGATATTTGGGTTCTTTCTCTAATATTTTTTTGTATTTTTTCCCAACATAAATGCTCCTGTCAGTATGTCAGTAAGATTAAAAAAACAGTTCATTGAAGATTTACTTGAGTAAAGCATATCTTTAATTAATTTAATTGAATTCAACAAGTTGTGAGGCAAAATATTTGCAGTTTCTTTTTGCTAATAGGTCCAAAATGTCACGGCTCCAACCACAATACCATTCTTCCTAATTCAAATGTAATCTGAATTTGATTAATCGACAGTGTCTGCTATAGTGAGGTTTTTTTGCACCAGGAAGAGCATCCGGTGTAAAAATCTGCCAAATAAAGTAGATCAATCCGCTGTGGTGACCTGTTGTGAATAAGGGAGCAGCTAAAAGAAAGTCCATTCAAAGTACTTTGTGTAGGTGTGTGTATGTGTGTGCGTACATGAGCACACATGTGTGTGTGTGTTCAGGGAGGTGAAGGAACATATCAGCCAGTGTAACAGTGCGGCTAACTGATGACGAAAAATACATGCGAGACAGCTGTTTGGCTTAAGCATGATCAGGTCCAGTGTTTTTAAAGTTTCAAAGCTGGATTTATACGGGACATAAATGTTGACTGATGCATGAAGTGAACTTGAAAGTGGTGCTTGAATCATGAGAGCACACACAAAACAGATTCGCACCTATTAAATAATGAAAAAATGACAAAATATCTACAGAGATATTTTCTGTACGTTGCACTGAGTGGCTCAGCAGCAGTTCACCACAGGACTCACTGAGGAGGGCGGTGTGTTAGGCTCAACGGGGATAGGGTGGATCTGGAAGGCCCGTGCTCTGTGGTAAAAAGCACTGGCAGGGCTTGAAGGGGGAGATCTGCTTCTATTGTCTTTTAATGAGAGCCTTTGATGTGGCCCTACTGTTTGCTGTTTGTACACCTGGGTCACTACGCCTGCATTCAGATGAGCTGTCTGCTGGTGGAGGGGAGGCGGGGGGCGCGATTAGGCATATTCCAGGTAACACTTTCCAGTCAGCTGCTGCTGCTCTGCCTGGCGTGGGAAGGCAGTAAAAGCAGCTCAACCCCCTTTGTTTACCCCCCCCTACTTCTGTTTACGGTGCAGGGAAGCTTCCCTAACACCACCTCTCACCTATAACGCCGCCTGTCCTGCAGACTCCACGGACACTCAGAGAGGTTGAGGCAGCCTGCCGGGGCTCACACGCTGTCATGCTTCCTTGCAGCCGAGAACGAAACGCCTGTTGGAAACAGGATGTATAAGACTGAGGAACAAGGCATCAGTAAAACTACGATACAGAATCAAAGAAGAGCTTTGTGACAGCAGCAGACAAATCAACAGTGTGGAAACCATAGACAGGTCATCCCAGTGTTAGGAACACATTGCAGTTACATCTGAACCTAGAAGATTATAATAAAATATATTCTTCATCTCAGGAGCTTCACTTGGTGGTAACATTTTAAAAAAAAATTAGTAAGGCTTTTCCAGGGAGTTATAGAAAACACCTGCATTCCAGAAATTGGCCCAGATGGAGTAACTCTGGTGGCTGGGTAACTTATAAAAGAGCATAACTGATAACTGAACCGAATATTTACTGATCAGCTGCTTACTTAACTCATTATTAAAATTTAATTACCAACAAAAGTAGCTACACAACTAGTTCATCTGTCCCCAACACCAGATCACACATCTTATAAAGGTGGAGGTCTGTCTTTCTCCAACTATGGAGTTTTTAAAAGAATGACGTAAAAAAAAGATATTTCTCAGCAATGTGAGACACAACATTGTGTTTTGGAAACAATATGTCAGTTACTGTGGACGGTCCACAGACCTAACTCTAACTCATTTTTGTGAGCACAACTGTTGAGAAACATGTTAGCCTATGAAATTCTGCGCGTGCTTTCGACTGGCGCTAATGTCATTAGTGCAAGTGATCAGTTTTGTTTTATCCTCTCTTCTTTTGAAGGCCATTTATTTTTCATATTTTCACATAACTGTTTAAAATGAAGACAGATTCTGAGATCTGAAAGTTGCAATTCATTGATAAATCCCTAAAAAAGTCACCCGCTAACTCAGAGAGGAAACACTAGAATATTACTTATATGCAAAGTTTAAATGTGAGGCGCGATTGTGGTCTTTAAAAATAGTGTGCTCTATCAAAGTTATGTCACTGAAACCAATGTAAGGAAACACAAAAGTTGCACAAATAAGTTTAAATATTTTTTTCTTTCTTACTTAAGTCAGGAGATTAGGAGAAGGAGCAAGGGAGGGGTCGTATGGTCTCTCTGAGTTTGAACATGATGCTACGTGCTTTCAAATTATAGCTGATGTTCAAAGAGACTTTAACAGAAAATCACGATAATGATGAAACTCATCTTTCTGTTTGTATTTCACCTTTTACCTCGTTTTGTCAGACACACACTCACACACACACACACACACACACACTCACAAAGAAAATCCATATCTTGTAGTGCTTGACTAGAAATCATAGGTTAAGAAACTGTATGCATAACAGCTACAGCACTTGTAGTAAACAGCAACAGGATTCGAGTCATTTGACTTGACTTATTTTCTCTTTCATTTCTTTTTCATTTCATTTCACTGGCATTTCCAGGTTGGCTGCATATATAATGTGCTGTTACCAATCCTCTGTATAAGATGCTGACAGCTTATTGGTCATGCGCCGGAAGGTGACGCCATCGTGTGTGAACATCTCATTTTAATTGTGCATTTATAGAGAGAGAGGAAGTGCTGGCAGAGGAAGAGGGTGATGAGCTCTGAAGTCACACGTCCTCTGACTCTGGGTAAATAATGTTCCCGGCTTGCACCTATCATTATTCCTCTCTCTCTTTAACACTTACTGTTTGTCAGTGCAAGCCGGCCTCGCTCCTTTTGATCTCTCGCTCCTCTGCCCTTTCAGCCCGCTCACTAAAAAACAAAACAAAACAATAAAACTTTCCCTTCCTTCAGGTCTGTACAGAGAGACAGAGAGAGCACTCTGCATCAGGGACTGAGGTTATGAAATACCCAGCAGACAGTGGGGCCTGGTTCAGGTAATCCACCCCGAAATATCTGCTAATATTTACTAATGTCTTTCAAGGCCTCCCAGCACAGTCGAAGTCCATCCCTCTTCAAGTCACAGGGAGATAGGCTGCAGCGTGACCTCACACAGGGTCTGCTGGTAGTATGTGTTTGTGTGCGCGTGGGTGCATGTGCACACAGCTGGGGGCTGCAGCAAGGAGATTTAACTGTGTTTTTTCACACACTGGTGTCTGCTGAGCTCAGCTGCTCATATTTGCATCAAGCAACCCCGAAAGAAACCTTCAAGCAAGAAAATCTGCTTGCTTGTCAGCTGGAGCTGAAAAATACACTCGATAACTTGACAGAGTAGAGCTGGAAACAAGCCAAATCACTGAGCACATTTAAAAGTTAACAAGATTTATTTCTAGAAAGTTAATGAAATGGCAAAACAATCTGTGTTTAAGATCCTGCGATTGCTAAATCTTACTCTGTTGTTTGTTAATCCTGGATGAGGGGCCCCTCCTCTGTTCCTCTTCTGGGTGAAGTAATGACAAATTTCGGATTTTGAATGAATGAATGAAGTTTCTCCTTTAAGTCGATGTATTTTTCACCTTTGGACGGCAGATTCATGACAGCATAAACAGCTGTGTCAATGCTCCAGTAAAGGTTCAAATCAAACTAGCCAATGAGACTTCACAAATAGTGTGTTTGCTAAATCATTAAATAGAAAAATGCATGTGTGCTCTTTTTCCTCGCTGCTGTAAGTTAAAGGACTCGTCCTGCAGATATTTTTTATGTAATTCAATTCAATTCAATTCAATTCAGTTTTATTTATATAGCGCCAAATCACAACAAAAGTCGCCTCAAGGCGCTTCATAATGTGTCCTAAAGAAACTTAATCCCAAATGAAATCAAGTCTGTTGTTTGCGTTTTCATTATATCAAAGAAGGAATAATTTGGGAAAAGGCAAGAAAGTATTTTATTAAGAAATACTTCAACCTTTATCAGTTATTAGTTTATCAGATATGTAAAAGCTCCGTAGTTCATCTAATTCATTTGATGTAGGCATAAGAAACTGTGATTCCTGTGGCCAGCACTTCTCAGATTCGGTTGGGTCAGTTCCTGTAGTGTCAAAGCTCACTCGCTTATCATTAGCATGCCAAAGGTCTCAAGATCTACTGTGGGGCACCTTGATGAAGGCTGGCTGGGCTGGGGGTGGGGGGTAGGGGGGCATTTACTGTCCCCACTAATTCTTTTTATCCCCTTCAAAGGGACAGGTGATTAGGAGAGGAAAGTTTAGATTTCCTGAACTTGAAGTGGAAACGCAAAAGTGACAGACGGAGCTCAGGGCTCAATCCACATCTAGATAGCAGGGGACTAGTGTGTGTGTATGTGTGTGTGTGTGTGTGTGTGTGTGGGTGGGTGGGTGGGTGTTTGTGTGTGTGTGCTGGGGGGTTGCTCACTCTTTGCTGGTTTGAGATTTAAGGAAACAGCAGTTGGAAGTTGTTTTACTTGCAGCTTTTTCTTCTGTCTTTACAACGCTACAGTTGAAATCAAAGAGAGACATGTCACTGATTGAATGTAAGGTGTTCAGTTGTACTGTACTGTATCAGTGGATTGTATTGTATCATAAGTATTGTACTATGTCATATCGTATAGTTGCATTCATCATATTAAATGTATTTTATTGTATTATATTGTACTGTATTGCATCAACCTATTGTATCATTTTGTAAATATAGTATCATGCTGCATTGCATTGTGTTGTAAACCTCTAGATAAAAAACGGATAATTCATCCCAAGTTTATAAACTCTCACTGAGGACTGAAACACTTTTTCATTCTGTGTCTCTGTTCAGTTAGAACTACTAAGTGCCCAGTTTTTATCATTTGTAGCTTTAGTTACTTCCTTTTAATCTTATTATTGATCATTTTAGTTGCTGCCATTAAATTATTGTCTGTGCACGTTGTGCTGTGTTGGTTATCAGAGTAAGAATTTATTTTGCTGTGCACCAAAAATGCATCACACTTAGGTTTTGTAGTCTAGGTGCACTGCACTTTACTTAGGTACAGTATCTAAAGTCTGTACTACTTTACAGTATTAAAATTTTCCAAAAAGAAAATCAAATATATTTGTTTTCACTTTATTTATTTATGTATTAAACAGCATTGTGCTTTCAGTTTTACACAGAAAGGACATGTTACTCAAACGGTTAGTGAAACAAATAGATGACACTAGTTTGTTCCAGCTCCTTCATGCACCTGGACCAGCTTTAATGCGACTATATTTTCCACATGTGGAAAAACTTTATCAGTTAAGTTAATATAATAAGAAGTTTTGCTGCCTCAATCTCGTGGCTGATTTGATGAATCTTTCTAAAGGCTGTGACACAACTACATAAGTAGCTGATGCTGTTGCCATAGTGCCAGTCACAATAGAAACAGGTAAAATCTTGGTAGATTTTTCCCAGAACATTGGCACATAACCCAGCATCATGTCAAATACTCAACTTAAGAAACACACTAATCCAAGAGAAGAAGGACAATTTAACAGTGTTCACAGTTAAGAACAATTCTGCTTGTTTTAAGCAATCTATCTATGGTAGATATACATATATACCTCTCACCACCCCCTGGGGAGTGGTATATGTGCATTTATCAAGTTCAGGTCGTCTACCAGAGGCCTGAGAGTTTGAGGGTTCTGTGCAGTATCTTAGCTGTTCCTGGGACTGCACTCTTCTGGACAGAGACCTCTGATGTTGTGCCTGAATTCTGCTGGAACAACTCTTACCTTCCGCATCTGGTTCAGTTGTGCCTTCAGCCTGTGGTACAGCTTAATTATCTTGTGCTCATTCTTTCTAATGTTGCTGTTTGTTGGGATTACAACATCTATCACAGCTGCACTCTTCTGCCCACTGTCCAGTCACAGGACACCCCACCCCCATAACAAACAAACAAACAAACAAACAAAAAACATTTTATGTATGTGTATATGAGAGAGACAAAGAGAGATAAAGAGGGACACTGTATGTTTTCTCTTCCCAGAGCTGACTCATCTGCCTGCCTGTGTTTACTTCTTTAGGCCAGTGCAGTCCTCTGGAAAATATGCATCCATATAACTGTCCCTTTGTGAAGCACCAGACCTCTGTAATATTTCTCACCTAGGTGAGTGTGTGCTGATGCCAGAGCACGGCCTGAATCAGTTAACCCTCAGCTGTCTGTGCAGCACAGTGTGTGTGTGTGTGTGTGTTTGTGTGTGTTTGTGTGTGTGTGTGTAGAGAGAGAAAAGCGGTGGGAAACCTCAGGTAACTTTTCAAGCAAACTTCATATCTTGGAGCAGACGTTCGCTCACCGTGTGGGATGCAGCTGCTCCTCATCCACACTCTGCCTGTCACCCAGGGAGGATGTTTTCGTCTTGTTTTATGTATCCACCTTCTCACTGGGCAACACATGACAACTGCGTGTTCTGGTGCTGCTACAGAACGCTCACACACGATGCTTGTCAAATGAAATCTTAATTAGGCAGCTCCTTGTGACATGTGTGTTTCTGAAGTGGGTTAGCGGAGCCCGAAGGCCCGGTCGGTGGAGGATCTGTTCTGTATGCAGCCGCTTTTTAACACTCTCTGTGTCTTTCTATCAGCCTTCTGAAATAAAAAGAAAGCGACTGTTGAATGATGCGGGATGGAAAGGTGTGAGAGAACCCCTTTACATTTATGGCCTCTGTAGAACTGGAGGAAGTGGTGTAGTAAAATAGTCACACTCCAAAGCCCTCACTCAATTCCAAGTACATCACAGACTGAGGACTCAGAGGCAATGAAGAAACAAACGAGAAGAAAAAAGCCCAAAAGGCTGAGATCTACAGCAATCAACTGTGTTTTATTATTTTATATGTTAGAAACCTCTACAATAGGTTTTTCCTCACACCTCGAATACTGAAACACTACGTTTTTTGTTTCGCTTCAGTTCCTTATTGGACATTTATGCAAATTACTGATTTTTTTTAAGTTAGCTAATATATCATTTGTATGCTTAAATGCAAATGCAATTAAAAAAATAATTTCAGAGTAAGTTAATGGGAATATCGAACCAACTGACAGTACAGTAAAAAACATTTTCTTAAAACGTGTTGTTAAAAACAAAACATCAAACGTTGCAGTTTTGTTCTTGTCTCTCTGTCACTGAGGTCATTTATTTAGTTCACCTGTGATCCTTACAGCACTGAGACAGTCAGCTTTATCTGTCTGTTGATATATTTCTAAATGTAAAGCTGTCCTAAACACATCTGTAAAACCCTTTGAGACTAATGTGCCAACAAAATGAAACAAACATTTTGAACCTGACCTTAATGACATTAATGACCTTAATGACATTAAGGTCAGGTACCCAGTGAGAAGGTTCACTGTTTAATTTCAAGCTTCTGCTCTGTAAATGTGTGCAAATTGTTGCATTTTTACAGAGAAAATACCTCTTTTAGTAATAAAGTACCTCAGATTATGCAATGAGTAAACTGTGTCGCTTTCCCACCATTGAAAACCACATACAGAGAATGTCCAGCAGCAGGGTTTATTTATTTTTTAATTAATAAAAAGTGGCAAAAATAAACCATTATAAGTATAAGTATGGTAAAATGCAGCTTTTCTGTGTTATATTATTACCCATCAGAGATTACAATGCTTAACCCCTTAATGCCCAGTTCATCATATTTGATATGTACAGTTTTTGTGAGTTTTTTAGATTTCTTTGTCCTCTGTGATTTTTTCCCCAAATACTAAACAAATTGCATAATAAATAATAAAAAAAAATGAATCAAAAAATAAATCAAATATGATGCAAATAAAAACTCATACATGCAAATTAATATTAATTTTTTAAAATATGTGTTAGAAGTTTAATAAATCATTTTCTAGCTGTTATGTTTATTATTTCATGGTTCAGGCATTAAAGGGTTAACAATGTGCATGTTGTGTCTAATCTGAAGCAATATTTCAGGACTGTTTAATGTACACATTTTACTGTGTAGATTCATTTTTTAATATTTTTTATGTTTTTTTAATTTTTTAATTTTATAGTTTTTATTTGATTTTTTTATTTTATATAACTGCGTGGTGCATCTTTCTATGTCGTATAACTTAAACATGATTTTGATTCTCATTAAAACGATTGTTAATTTTTTTTTTCTTATTTAACTGTATTAAGTGTAAAAAATCAGAACGATGTCTTGTCATTTAACAACTTTATGGCACCCATGGCATCATAGCAACAGAGTTAAAAAAAAAACAAAACAAAAAAAAACCCCTTTCTAATTAGCAGAAATACAATTAGAAATAAAATAGTGGGTCTCATATAATTTTTTTCCTGTTTTTGTTTGTTTGTTGTATGTCAGAACAGAAAAAGAAAAGTAAAGGAGCAATTCTAAAACTGCACTAACTTAATTATATTTTTTCCCATTTTTGGGCTCAAATTTTGCGTTGGGTGTAAATCTTTTGGTTTAAAATACATTACACAGTTTTTATTAAATAAGTATTTAAGATCCAGGGCTTCTGAAATATTTAATATCACTGCCATGGAAAGAGTTTCCAGGGCCCATTATGCAAATTCAGCCATCACTTGTTGGGCCATCCACACTTTGGCACGACGGCAGCGCAGAGTCTCCCCTAATGGTCCTCACTCAGTAAACACCGGTCTTCTACCCATGTGGATTTGAGACAACAAAAGATTAACACTATTTGCAAATATGCAACTGAGTTCAAAGGCACGGCTCCCTCTCCTCGCTTCCCTTCTTTTGTTTTGCATGCACAGCTTTGAATGTGTAAGACTTCAGTTGCAACAAGCTGCAAGATATTTTTCTTTACCCATGAAGTTTTTCTTTTCTATCATCGGAGTTGTTTCGTTGAATTTGATGATCCCATAAATTTAATAAATAGATTTTTTACGTGGACTTTGGTTGAAAGAAATATGTGTTTCACGTGTTTCTCTTTCACAAGAAAGAAAAGAAACTGATAAATTATAAAGGAAAGACGTTCGGTGTGAAGTGGGGCGGCGTTTAGAGACGGAGAAGTCTGCCAATAAACCACGCCCCACATCCCCATGAGGTCCCTGAGGGCCTTAAATGAGGAGGCCTGGAGGTATAGAAACCACTATCTACTCGGGCCTGTCTCGCAGTCTTTGAGCCCCTTCCCTTCGGATTTAGGTCTGTTGACACACCTTGGAAATATGACTTCTTCCAACCCTGACCAGCGTCTGGAGCATCTCCTCAGCGCCGTGGAGAGCGAGTTCCAGAAGGGCAGCGAGAAGGGAGACGCGTCCGAGAGGGATATTAAACTGACGCTGGAGGACGCAGACTTATGGAACAAGTTTAAAGAATTGACCAACGAGATGATTGTCACCAAGACAGGAAGGTAGGCCCAGCGTGTGGGGAGACGTGGTGGTGTTCTGTGGGAACGGGGCCGGGCACATTTTACAAGCGGCGTTTTAAAGGTGTTTGCAAATTTGAAATTAAATTGAAAATGTATAAAAACACGTTTTTAAATCGGACACACGTGAGCAAAGGAGCGCTGTTTATGTTGTTTCTGAGGCCTTTGCGGGTTTAAAAGATGGTAATTAAACTCTGTTAAACTGTCTCTGTAAAGTGTAAATTCACAGATCCCTTAAATTCTTATTTTTCTTTTCTCAGGAGAATGTTTCCGGTTCTGAGGGCCAGCGTAACAGGTCTGGACCCAAACGCCATGTACTCGGTACTGCTGGATTTCGTCGCCGCGGACAATAACCGCTGGAAGTACGTGAACGGGGAGTGGGTTCCCGGAGGCAAACCGGAACCCCAGAGCCCGAGCTGCGTCTACATCCATCCGGATTCCCCAAATTTCGGAGCGCACTGGATGAAAGCGCCGGTGTCCTTCAGCAAAGTCAAACTCTCCAATAAACTAAACGGCGGCGGTCAGGTGAGAGAGAAACGCACAGTTTTAATTATTAGTTACAATAACAGTAACTTAACCCCCCCCAAACTTTTCTTTTAAGAAACAATCGTAGGATATGTTTAAATATTTAATGACCGTTCTCATTTAGACACACCAAAATGTAGTGTAGTGCTTTTTTCAGACTGTTGGATTACTTTGGAGTTATTACATGATTTGTTTTAATATACGCAACTCAGTGAATGTTATTACTTTCACTTGATATCATTTGTTGTCTTCTCTTGAGTGGAAAAAAAGATGAAATAGTGACATCAGTTCCTTTACAGATCATGCTGAATTCTCTGCACAAATATGAGCCGAGGATACACATCGTGAAGGTGGGAGGCATCCAGAAGATGATCAGCAGCCAGTCCTTCCCCGAAACACAGTTCATTGCAGTCACTGCTTATCAGAATGAGGAGGTCAGTGGTGTTAGAGTAGCCTGAGGATAAATCTCCATCTGAAACTGTTATCAGTGCTTACGTGTTTTACATATTGACTGAAATGCTAACAGCCATTTGCTTCTTTCAGATCACAGCTCTGAAGATAAAGCACAATCCCTTTGCTAAAGCCTTCCTGGATGCCAAGGAGAGGTGAAGGCCGAGAACTCAACTTACTCCTCAATGAGTCAAGTTAGCATGCTCTTATGTAGCATCTAATCATGTCTTTTAATTGCAGGAGTGACCATAAAGAAGTGTCCGATCACAGCACAGACAGTCAACAGTCTGGATATTCTCAAAGTGAGTACTGGATGGCATCTTTGCATCAAGGCTGACGCTGGTTGTTATATGTATATATTTTAATTCTGACAGCTTCCATGCGTGACTCAGTTGTACGCGTTTTTTTCTCCACAGTTGGAGGTTGGTTCATCCCAGGCCAGAGTCCCATCTGCCCCAGCAGCAGCCCCCCTCAGTTCAGCACCACAACAGGCCACTCTTCTGGAACCTACTGCGAGCGCTACTCCAGCCTGAGGAGCCACAGAGCGGCCCCGTACCCCAGCCACTACCCCCACCGCACCACCAGCACAAGTAAGACTCCTAGTCAACGTAGTATATTGATGAAATAAATAAATGAAAGAACTGGAATCAAATTTGATTTGTGGTGCTTTATATTAATTCCAGATAACTACATGGACAACACTTCAGGGGCTCTGCCAACTCATGACAGCTGGTCTGCTCTTCAGATCCCCAACTCCACAGGCATGGGCACTCTGTCCCACACCACCAACTCCACATCCAATTCTAGGTGAGCTTATTTGGTTTTATTCTGTACTTTAGGCTGGGAAATTAGCACTGAAGCAATAAGTCACTCCAACCCTCTTCTTTCTCTGGTCCACAGTCAGTACCCTAGCCTCTGGTCAGTAGCTGGCACCACGCTCACCCCTTCAGGCTCGGCTTCGGGCTCCATACCTGGAGGCCTGACCTCCCAGTTCCTCAGGGGCTCTTCATACACAGGCCTGACCTCCTCACTGCCTGTCTCCTCACCTTCCCCAATGTACGACCCCAGCCTGGGTGAGGTTGGGGTCGGGGAAGCCCAGTTTGAGAGTTCCATTGCCAGGCTGACTGCTAGCTGGACGCCTGTAGCTCAGACCTACTGAGCAGCTGAAGCTACCTGGCCAACATCTACAGGGGTCGGAGGCATTTGGAGCAGGACCACAGACATGAACGCAGCTCCTGCAGAATATGTGGAAATTTCACTACGTCTAAAAGGATTTTGTGAAACAGCTTAGAGCAGAGGAGGGCAAATAATTTTCCCAAGGAGCCACATGAGAAAGTGGGACTGTTGTGGAGAGCCACACCAATTTGCCTATAGAGTGCGGCTCTCCATAACAGTCCCACTTTCTCGTGCAGCTCATTGGGAAATAATAATTGCCCACCCCGAGAGATATTTGAACAAGATGACTTGAATAAAGCTGAGAGAACTTTGAAATTGAAGACAATCAGTCAGTTTCCCTCTAAAGAGATAAGCTTTAGAATAGCTGCACAGTCAGAAATTATTGCTCTTAGTAAATCCTCTATGCTTATTGCATATTTGTTACATGGTTGTGTGGTGTCACCACCCAGCTGACATCACACAGCTAAAGTGAACTGAACAGTATCTTGATGCACGCTAATCATCCAGGTAAGGAAATCTCCCAAACTTGTATCCCTTCATCTGGATGGAGCGTTGCAAAGGTTTCGTCACTCATCCCAGTGACTTCTTCAATCGTTTCATTTGTATTCTTAACTGTATAAGAGGAAAGGTTCTGCTAATATTAATGTGTATATGTGTGTATATAGAATAAATTAATGTCCTGTGTTTTTTCATATAAATGTGCCTTTTGTGAGTCCAATATAAATGTTCTGTGTTCAGACTGAGCGACATAAGTGCCTTCTACATCTTGTAAGGGAATAAAAAGATGCCCCCTACACAAGTGCCTGTATATATAAGCCTTTCTTATTTGTATCTGGTGAACTCTCTTGAGTTTTATTTATGTCATTTAATAATAAATTATAAATGTTTGTTTTCTCAAATATTCCTTCTTTTTTTATTCTTGGCACCTCATGTTAATGTACAACAATATAACATATATTCATTTCAGCACAGAGAGAAAACTATAAACAAATTAACCTCCGACCCGAACTCTTTCAGTGGCTGCATTTTTAATTTCTCTTGGCTATTTGGGCTGATTGGGACCTAATGAATGTAAAAACAAAGAATTACATGATTTTTTTATTTATTTATTTTTTTAACCTAATTTTTGTTTCTGAGAAAAATGAGATCCACATATGAGGACATTCGCTTTAAATTTCGATAGAATAGTGGCAGTATAATGTCCTTGTAAGTGGATATCAGGCCCTTGTATAGCAAAATTTAATATTTTGTTCTAGACAACCCAAAATGTGATGTCCACATATGTGGACGCCAGGTCCTAGGAGATTAAAGATGGATATAATCTTAATTTGTAAACTACATAAACCAAAGAAGTGCCACTGGCTGATTTTTTTTTATTGTTAATTACAGTGGTTGATTAAACCACTGGTTTCCTAATGTACCAAACACCCGTTCTTATTTTAGACCCTACAGGTTTTGTTCTCGAGGTGTAACTTTGTGTCGCTTTGCCCTCAACTTTAAACCTCATGAACTTCTGGCCCCGTAACACAACCTTTCTTTAAATACCACCGACCAGATGATTGTACTAAAAGTGAATGTGACTTCTCTGGCGTGACTGAAAAGATGATTTGATGGTCCAATTTCAGAAATTTATAAGGGGTATTTACCATCACTGGCACCCTTTTGTTATAATCTGCATCAATGTGCGACGTACAGTTAGCACCTTCAGAAGTGCATGTGAGGAAAGTCAAAGAACATGGACCCAAAATGCTAACACCTGAATGAAATACACTGGGATATGCTAATTAATGGAACCATTCATTCAAAGTTAGGTATGTAATACTAGCAGGGACACAGTGGAACAAAACCAGAATCTATTCACTGTACCAAGCTTTTCATTTGGCAGCATATTCTGAACCATCATGTTATGATAATGTGCACTGTGCACTATCGTCAGTTGATCCCACAATAGGTGAGTAACTGTAAATCAAAAAAAGGCTTTCATAGTTTATAAATTATTCATAAAGTGAATGAATTTGTGTTTATAAACAATAAGAAGTTTGTTAAATTTCCATAAATGAGTAAATACTCATTTAAGAGTATTTAAATTTATGTATTAAATTATATACAGAGAAATCTCAAGATTTACAATAGCTGGAAAAGTGGGTCTGAATAACAGCTGGGACCACAGCTAATATCAAAGTGTAAATTTAAAAAAAAAAGAAGAAACAATTACAGCTCCAGTGAACTCACACAAAAAAGCCAAATTAGCTTTATGATTCAGGTTTCTGGTTGAATCAACCCAATTCCAGGTTTGAGGGGCTTGCACACACATGATGTCAGTGGTGTAGTGTGTGTGTGCGTGCGTGTGTGTGTCAGGCCCATGGAGGTTTTGGCCACGGTACAGTGATGGAGTGGTCCTCACCGGGGTGCAAATGAAGGCTGGCGGGTCACGGGGCCACAGGCAAACAGCAATGAAGCAGCAATGTGACCCACAGCTGGTGGGGCAGATCGCGGCAGCAAAGGTCCCGTCATAAAATGTTGATGTCTCCCAACCCTCCACTTTACTGCTGTTCCAAATCCAGGACCATACGGGCTTACTGCATGCAACAAATGGACACAGATGGACTTTTTCCAATTTTATTATTTATACTTGAGAGTATTGAGAATAATCAGGTTAATGATATTTCCATTTTCTTGATTTCATTGTGCACCCTGGCCCTTACAGTGTATCACTGGGTTAGATGAGCTGTCAGGTAAATGGTTTTATGAAGAACTAAGCACACAGTAGCACAGGTGTTCCGCAGAGGTCCTTTCTTGGACTTCTGTTATTCACCTCATACATAAATAATACCCAATAATGTATAGCTGGTTTTTGGTACATACCACAAATATCACCTTTGTTTTTTTAAAAGACAAGATAGATAATTTTTTTGTTCGTAGATAAAGTCAATATCATTTAGATGTAACAGCATGAATGCTATTTAGAAATGATCCAGCTTTCTGTCCATATTCAAATGCTTCAAGGTCACAGAACTAAAGTTGTGTATCTGAAATACCTGATGCCAGACTCACTTGTCAGAATCAGAATCAGAGACTTTATTCATCCCAGAGGGAAATTGAGTTGTCATAGCAGCAGCTCTCATATAATATGAAGTGTGGAAATAAATCCAGATAAAATTTGACTTCTGTGTACACACGTGTAAAAGTGTTACAAAGTTTACTGTCTGCAGTAGATTATTTACATTCATGCATCTTCATCTCTAGGCTATATTTCATAAATGCCCACTTAATCCTGCTCTCACACACTCTCACATTAGCTGTTCCTCTCATTCACACTTAACTTAAAGGGAACTGAGTTCAGTGATTCTGCTGCCTACAAATTTAACAAGCTACAAACATATAAACCTGCTTTCTCTTATTTCATTATAGCATTTAAAGGGTTATGTTTATGACCACAAATACTTCTTGAACATTTTCTTAATACTGAAAATCTATTGTGTATTTATTGTATTATCTATTTTAAAGTTGTATTCGTTGTACACAGAGCTCTCTTGAAAAAAATCCAGATTTCATTTCATTGACTGGTTTTTAAATGAAGGATTTAATACTACTACTAATACTAATTTTACTACTACTACAACTACTACTAATAAAATTAATAATAATAATAACAGTGCACAAAACCTTTGCATATCCTCCTACTCTGTGTCCATGAATACACAATATCTGTGTTTCTGTGTGTTTGTTTGTTTGTTTCTTTGACCGCTAACTTTTGTACACGATCAGGAACTGAGCAACCAAACTTAGCACATCTTAGGTCTCTGAAGGTTCTCATCTGTATCAAATCTCATTATGTTGCCTAGCAACATGCTAAAATTAGATGTTTCATACCTTTATGCACCTATAACATCTAAGAAATTATACTGTTCAGTATAATTTTTATTTGACAGTTTATAGTTATGCACAATATATTATGACATCATCAAGTTGCCTATCAACCACCTTGGAATGGGCTAAAAGTGTAAAGTGAGCTCCTAGAATGGTAAATGGACTGATTCTTATATAGCGCTTTTCTACTCTCCTGGAGTACTCAAAGCACTCTATACAACATGCCTCATTCACCCATTCACACCCACTCATACAAGCACTTCGAAACTCAAGTGCAACCTAAACTACATTCATACTGCAATGAACACATCGGAGGGCAACTCGGGGTTAGTATCTTGCCCAAGGATATTTGGCATGCAGACTGGGGAAGCTAAGGATCGAACCACCAACCTTCCGATCAGTAGCTGATCTGCTCTACCACCTGAGCCACAGCCAGAGACAAGAATGTTACTGTTGTTATAAATATGTTATATTCCAGCAGCAGGTGATCAGACATCTGACACATCAGCAGTGTCTGAGGAGAAGCCGAGCTGGTAGGATCGGAAAACTAAAGAAAGAAGGTAAAAGACATTAAAAGACTGCAGAGCTATAGGATCAGGATCAGGTGATAATTCTCTTCAGGTGAGACACAATGAGCCACTTCTTGGACTGAATGCATACATGTTTGAGCCAACTTTGGTATATGCAACAGATCATATTGATTTATAAAGCTGTAAATTAGCTTTGTCAAAATGACATTTGACACATCATGTTTTTAGACATTTTTCTCACTGGACCAGTGAAAAACAGACATTTTGCGAGGATTTATGGTTATATTTGGCAACACTAGCATGAAACACACTCTGACTCTAATCTGTGTACAGTATTTATATATTTTCAAACAAAACAAATTAAACAAACAAATGTAAAAAATAGCAAAAATTCACTGGACCCTAATTTTCATCTTCAGTGTGAGTGTGTGTGTCTGTGTGTTTATGAGCAGTTGTCCAGACCTGATGGGGAGGATGTTTGCTGTTGGTCTTTGCTCAGTCTGGAGTGGTAAACATGTCCTGCTGGGCTGAGTGGCCCTCTCTGCCCTCTCAGTTAAGGTGTGTGTGTTTGTGTGTGTGTGTTGGCCAGAGGACCCTCTGCTGACTGAAGCCTTTGTCCTCCACGATGGCTGATCTGCTCTGTACGCCCGAGCCTGCAGCCTGTGTTGGCCTTTGCTAATTGACAATTGGAGTTTGACTTTGCACATCAGCCTCCTCTCCGCCCCTGGAAGTGTGTGCTCCAAATACGCTTTACAGAGTGTGCTCAGCACCCAGGTGTGGAGGATGGAGGACTCTAAGTAACACATCCACATGCTGGATTGGCTCTGAGAGGTCTAATTATAAAGTTTTATAATTTTAAGGAACCTGGATGCAGACAAGAGGCAATGTCAAACTTGTTTTTATCGTCTATGAATGCACCATGAACATCAAAATCTGACAGCCTCTCCTAATCCCATCCCATCTTTGTCCTGGTGTACCCTCACGTATCCATCCTCCACTTCCAGGAATAATTCCACCAATTAGCCTTACGGAAGAAGGCGAAACAGTGCTCACAAACACCATGACTGCAACGGTGAGTCACATTGTGCTACGGGCCTCGTGGCTGATTTACGAGAGGCTGCTGCCAAAAAAACAAGTCGCCAAGTCTGGAACAGCGAGTCAGTGCAGCGGTGAGGAGGTGTGTTTGCAGAACGCCCGCCTCGCCCACCCCAGAACCCCAACCCCGTCCCTCTGATGTCTGTGTGTCTTTGTTAATGAAGAAATTCTGGTACCTTGGTGAGACATTGCTGTCAGCTGAGCAGATTCTGGCTCCTCCGTGCCCTCAGCCCCTGCACAGTCATACCACCGCCCCACCCAACCACAGTCCCATCAGTCTTCAGGGTGACTTTCTTTGACCAGGATGGAGCAACTTCAAAAACTAAACTGCTGATACAAAAATATTGAACATGAAAAGACAACCAGAGGCAATAAGATGTAAATGAATTAGGATAATAGTAATTTTCATAGAATTATGAGCTCTGGCAGCTGATTAATAGACCACACTGTATTATATAGGCTCCATTTTTTAAAATTTGATTGGTGAATGCAATGCAAATATGTGTAATACAAATTTCCAGTGGCATAAAAACTGGGACATGGCCAGCGACCAAAGTGACCTGAAGCTTTGTGTATCCCACACTTCACTGGTCACTGACAGAGAGCTTTCCAGATTAATTATGTTTCTTCTTCTTCGTCTATAGTTTGACTGAGCTCAGACGTCACATGGCTTAGATAGAAAGAGGAAGAGAGACATTTCTCACTAAAATATATGGCACCAATCGAATTCAACCTGCTACTATGTCAGGGTGTAAACTCACAATGGAGAGAGTGGAGACATAAAGCTGGGAACAGAATAAAAATGGCATTTAAAGCACTAATGAATATTTGACTGTTAATAATGAGGAGGGTCTAGTTACCAAAAACTATTTCGCTTGTCTAAAGTTCTCTTCAATCAGCCTCAAAGCTGAAAAGGTTATCACAGTTGGTATAAGTGTTAAACAAGCTCGGTGCTTTCTAATTCAAGCTGGCCACTTTGTGATTTTGTGATTGCTACTTTAACACCATCCAGTCAACCACTGGACAGCCATGACAGTATAAATGAAAGCTCAGTGCCCCGTAGTTTTCCTACAGGGCACTGAGCTTGCAGGAAAACTACTGAGAAAAATGTAAGCTCCGACATAGTTACCTGCGGTCCGCAGACAGCAGGCCTGATAGCCTGATGAGGCTGCTGACTGCACAGTGTTTTTGAACTACATGAGCTATTTCACACATTAGGAGGAGCTGGTAACCAGCATAAGCTAATGTATGTTCCCTCTGGTAGCTGTAGTGATATTGACAGCCTCTCACCATCCTGACAGCCCAGTCCAGTTAGCTGTGGACAGTCACACAAGCTGAAAAGACTTGTAAGCAAACTGGTCCTGAGGGAAGGAACATTTAGCAGAGGTGCATGATATCCAGCGTGGTCTCAGTAAGACAGCCTGCCTTTGACTTGTTGGTTATAGCCTGGCTGATAGTCCTCAGAGAGCAATGTGGTTTAATGGATGCATTTAATATGTTTAATTATTTCTCACTGCTATCAGCAGCACCGTTTGCATCCCAGCACCAACAACTTCAAGAGTAGAACTTGGCAGATTGGTTAGATGATGGATGGCTGCAGTACAGAGACACAAGAGTGGAAACACCTTTGGCTGCTCTGTAACATCTGTACAATATATAACTGGTCAGAACTTGCAAACACAACCACTCAGAATATAATTAGGGTGGCTGTAGCTCAGGAGATAGAGCAGGTCATCTAATAGTCAGGGAGTTTAGTTAGAATAATTATATGTATATATGGCTGCTCCAGTCTGCATGCCGAATACCCGTGGGTGAGATACTGAGCCCAAGTTGCTCTCCGATGCATCCATCCAAGTGTGAACGTGAGAATGTTAGACAGCACGTCAGCACAGAAAAAAGTTCCTTGTGTGAGTGAGGCATCGTGAATAAAATGCGATATAAGAGCCAGTCCAGTTACTTTATCTTACAAGATGAAAGAGTTGATTTTTAAACATTTTATTTTTAGCTCAAGAACACACAGATGCTTATTTTTGCTCTGGCTGCAAACAACAAACAAATCTGAGCATTGACTGAATAACAATTTATTTAAAGGATTTTCTGCTTTTTCATCACAGTGCGATTTCCCGTTTCATTAATCCATATGTGGTCACAGATATAGTCGATATTTATGTGTCATTTACTACAAAGTATAATGAGGTAAAATAAAGCTAACTTCAAAAAAATGTTTTTATTATTAAAAAAAAAAAAAAAACCTTCCATGTAATTGGCTACACCCTTATTCACTGTTACCTCAGAATTAAGATTTTAACTATTTAGTGACTCTTTCGTAATAGTTAAAGTTAAAATATAAAATGCCATCTTCTACTGTTTCCTATCAGATTGATAGGATGTGTCCTCCTTTATTCAAAAACTACCTAACACTCAGCCTTTGATACGCTCTCCTGATCTTTCACGAGGACACTGCCCTCTTGTGGCTGAAAAGAAACATCTTATTCAACCTTTGTATGTTATCGTTGCATTTCACTAGCTGGGACCACATCCTCATTTAGGTCCATTTTAGAGAAGTGAATGAATTGAAAGAGGGGGTGAGGGTGGGGCACGAAGCAAAACGAACGGCTTGTAGCGCTTGGGGTTCCAAGATGTGGTCCAACCCCTGAAATTCAGATAAATTAGCTCCAATTATTCATGCACTGGAACTGCAGTGTTGTGAGCATCCAAATTCTACACAGCAGGAGCAGGAAAAGGCTTCTTGGTTTTATGATCGCACTCCTTCAGGCTGATGGTTCAGAAACAGAACTCAATTACATTTTAAATCCATTTATTAAAAAAAAAAAAAAAATCCAGACACATCTTTAAATATGGAAACAACATGCAAAGGAAGAACACTGTTGTTACAGTTATCAAACTCTTAGATTTAAACATGAATCTATGCACTTCAGACATGCACGTCAACACAAGCATGTCCAAGTAGAGAGATGAAGGGGGAGTTGGTTGGTGCCTGATGTCAGCTCCGGTGTCATTTACATGAACCGTGAATCTAAAGCCTCTGACAACAGAAAGCCTCAGCTGAATTTGGCTTTAGAGAAATCCATCTCTGGGTGCTGAGCCATGAACCTGCAGAGACAGAAGGTGTCAGAGTCAGAAACAAAAGGAAGGTGAGAAGGCGAGGTGCAGTGAGCCTGTGAAGTCAGTGAATGGGAGATTCGTTCATTTATGGATCATGACAGTTGGTTCAAGTTTTTTGGAAGGAACAGAGCACGTTACATCTGTTATCTCACATTTCTACGAAGTGAAATTATTCTAAAAACTTTCTGTATTCCAGGCTGGTCAGAGGAAAAGCCCTTGTTTTTTGCTGTTTGCAGCTGCAAAGCGAATGTTTATTTTAATTCTACTAAGAATATAAAGCTGTACGCTTCGTCTGAGATGACACCTTCACACAACATGTTTGATTGGACAGACACAATTTGACCTTTGTGTCACTAAAGAAACTCTGAGACCAATTACCTCCACAGCGCTCCCTATGGTAGTATTGTTTAACCTTTATAAAATTAAACAAGATCCTCAGAGGCAGTTTTAACAAGCTAGAAGAGGAAGTGGGCTTCAGCAGACAGCAGAGGAGGGAAAGGGGTCATTCCCAACAAACAGTAATAAGCTGCATAGGAACCATTGACTCATACAGTCATTGAAACATCAGTCTGAGGTTTGTTTGTTTTATTTTCCCCCCACTCAGGAAAATTCCTACATGGACGAATTTTTATAAGAGGAAAATTAGCAGTACCCAATCTATTTCGTTTAAGTTAATTTTTAAACAAAGAAACAGGAAATTGTGTCATGTTAATTGTTACCATCTATTGTTTGCCTAAAACAAAGTTTCCATTTATTAAACCGATTGCTGTGAAATTGAAAGCTTCATATATCATTATTATTTGTGTACAAAAACAAAACTGGGTTCATGTGCTCATAAATCAATGAGCTCTTCGTGGTTAATCATCATGACACACTGACAAAAATCAACACAACTGAATTCAT
Organism: Oreochromis aureus; assembly: GCF_013358895.1. Classification (NCBI taxonomy): domain Eukaryota; kingdom Metazoa; phylum Chordata; class Actinopteri; order Cichliformes; family Cichlidae; genus Oreochromis; species Oreochromis aureus. Next base: position 7,151,768 of record NC_052962.1, on the reverse strand, counting down.
TTTATATTCAAAATGACCCAGAACGTGTGACTGAGCACACAAAAATCAAGCCTGAGGCTGATGTTTCCATAGACAAGTATCGCCCCCTGGTGGTCATTAAAAAGATTGCAGCTTTAAGGCTTAATTTTTAAGATCCAGAAGCTAAGTCTATCTTTTAGATAGAAGTAAGGCTGTGCCATTAAATTCTTGGATAAAGCTCCAAGTGCATGTTAACTTTCCTTTGAAGAACCCTAATGTACGGATTCAAACATGATAGACTCGTCATCTTTACCGTACCGCACACACAGACCCAGTTTGACATGGATACTGGGATACCTACTGTTTAAATATTACTGCCTCAACAAACACACCATGTTACTGCAGCTCTATTTGTAACATTGTTTCTTGGCAATTTCACTGACTGGGATATACTTACTTATATTTTATTACTAATTTCCAAAGTATACTACAAACTTTTTTCCTCAGTGGTATCAGTTCATTTCACTACACTATCAAAACATGCCTGCAGGAGAAACATCTTTGCAATTTCACGTGAAGGCAACTGATTCTTTTCCCATCTTTTTTCCCCATTTTTTTTGCCGTCTTTAAAATGTGATGAACTTAGTTTCATGACATTTCATTTTTTATCATCTCTCCTGCAGCTTTGTTTGGATCCTTCTTTAATTTTTAAAAACTGGTGCCTACTTTACCCACAGTGTGGGTCAAAAGTAGACGGCTCCATTATTCAGATGTTTATTAGCGTCTACTGTAGCCTTCAGACACAAAATTTGCACCAACACTGGAACCTACTTTTTAAGGATATCTTGTTTCTTCTGCTCTTCAGATGTAGGGAGGCCCATTGATTTTTGCCTTTGGTCGTACATCATCTTCTCCACCATACCACGCGTCTCTCCATCCAGATCTGACAGCTGTTGAACAGGAAGCACGCACAGTGAGGAAGGAGCAGAAAGATCCACACCTGTCAGTAATCTTTTAGTTCCTTTTACAACAAACAGTTCGAGTGAATGTTGCATTTACCTTTGAGTTCTCGGGACAGACTTTCTTGGTGTTAATTTCAGGATCTGTAGTGACGATCTTGCTCCACCACTCCATTTTGTTAATCTGAAATCAAAATACGATTTGACACACTCTCTCTCTCTCTCCAGTTGACTGAATAATTCCACAGTGTGCCACACATCTACACGTCTTCTTACCTTTTCCAAGTGGACAGTAACCACCTTGCCATCATCGATGAGCCAGGAGCTCTCCTCTACCTTCACCTCGTTGTAGAGTTGGCCATCAATAACTGGAGGATGTCCTTTCAGGCCCACTTTGATGGATCGCCGCTGGATGTCCACAACTACATCTTTGCCCTTAATGCGGAAGTTCACACTAAAGGGCACTGCCACCTGTGGGAGGAGTTTAATCATTAATATTTTAATTACACATGTGCACTAAATCACAAGTAGAGGCGCACATGTGTTCTTATAAGCTTATAAAACTCTCGTCTGCACAGAAAAAAAGAAAAGAAATTCCACTGCTCTCCAATAAAACCTTTTTTCCACTCAAAACTGTCAGGCTCAACTTGAATTTTAGGGTTTTCCAGTAAGTGGTAGTATCTGGTAACAGGCACTTTTTAGTACCTAATGAGCTGGAGTGATCTCGGTAGATCTGATAATGTGATTCCAACAGACTGCATGCCACTGATTGTGTGGTACCACTGACTAGCCAATCACTTATGACAGTGTCGCCTTACGAAAATTAAAACTGCCCTTGAAACCCGGCAACGAGGAATATGGCCACACAAGAAACAACACTGTGGTCTCTGAGTCATGCACCGAGCAGGAGGTATAAGATTAGGTCGACACCCTCCATTTTTGCACTTGTGTCGCGTACAAATGATGTCACGGAACTTTCTCGCATGTTGCTATAACAACCCCAAACACATTAGGTGGTACTCAAATGTAATGGCAGATGTTAAAAGACATTTAAGACAACTTCCAGCACCTTTTATTTATCCAGTATTCTGTATGCATTCTGACTCTTTCCACAACAGTCTTGGCATATCTGAATAAAGCTGGAAGGAATAATAATGTAGAATTCACATAAAAAGAGCAGTGTCATTTTTCCCTTCTGCAGAGTCCAATGGAAAACAAATACAAATGTGTTCTGGCACATGCTGTTTAAGGAAACACATCACTTGAAAGAAAGAGGCACAGGGCAATGCACAGGAAACATTAAGATGGTTTTAATATTGTGCTATCCACCTGGCAAACTCAGGCAAAGGTGACATTACTGAGCTGTAATAACAACATTATGATGGAGCTGTACGTATGGTGAGAAGCTGAGGGGTAAGAGATGCTCAAAGAACCATTCAGATGTTCAGTAAACACAAGCTGAGAAGAGGTAAAGTCCAGCATGATGCTGAAACCAGAAAAAACTCACATCAACTTCAGACAGGGTCTGTGTCCACTTGTAGTTGGGCAGGTCAGCTCCATTTCCCGAATTAGGCTTCAGTTTATCTTTGTCTTTCTCATCCTCCTCTCCTTCAGAGTCCGACTGAAGGAAACGAAAATGAACATGAATAAGCGTTAATTAAAAAAAACATTAAGCGCACTTCATTTTACTGCTTAGTCAACACTAAGTAATAAGGTACATGTCAAACTCCTCACTCACGCCTTTCTCTTTCTCGGCTTTGTCAGATGACATCTCTGCTGCCGCCGCTGTATTCTCCTCTTCCTTCTTTTTCTAGCATAAAAAAATCCAGACATAAAGTTAAGTAACCGACATAACAGTTCAGAGTTTAAGTTAACCGTTTCAGAGACACACTGGTGACAGAAAATGAGAAAATCCGTATTTCACCTTATCAAGTTCAGTCTGAAGCTTCTCTGCTTCCTCGTCTGTCAGCTCCTGGATTCTTGGACCGTCGTCATTCTTCTTTTTCTTCTCCTCCTCTGCAAGCTTGGCCGCTCTTTCAGCTTTTTCTCTTTTTTCTTTCTCTTGTTTCATCTGCTTCTCTTTCTGGGCCTTCAGCGCTAACTTGCTGTGGTGAGCAAAGGCATCCTTGACGAGCTGAAGAACATAGGGGATTTCAATTAAAACTGAGGGATGGGTGGAGTTCTGTGTTAATCACTGAAATCTTGAATGTGACACGAGGTATAGATGGAACAGCAATGCTCACCTTCTCTGCTGCACCTGAATCACCACCAGTGAAGAAATCAGTTTTGCGGCGGAGGAAGCTGAAAAATGTGTTTACTAACTGTTGATAGAAAATAGGTCAAGAATAAGTTACAAAATCCATATAACAGATTACAGCTTTATTATGGACTTATGACTGTGTTGACGAGACTGGACTGAAATAAATTACTGCTTGGATGGGAGAGCCTTCCTTTTCTGTGACGGGTGTCTCTGTGATCACCACTCGTAAAATACATCATTGTAACCAAACATTCATTTCGCTTCATCAGTTTCCAGATCACATCTTTCACCTTTTCCTCATAACAGCAGGTCTCTTTTTAGCAAATATATTTTCTTCCAGAACCTTCACCCGTCCAGGGCACAACGTCACATTACTACAGTACAAAACTTACTTGTAGAACGAACATTACTTTTAACAGTTTCTATCAGGAACATGGACCATCTAATAGACATGCTCAAACAGAACTAAGTTCATTTTTTGCTAAGTTGTGCTGCCTTCTTAGTCACATGTATGCCAAATTCACCAGAACACTCCGCAGCTTGCAGCTAAGCTAGTCCACGAAAGCCATGGTTATTAATAACAAAATCATTTTCTAAACTTTGCAAAACAGTTAAAAACATTCATTTTTTTTGTGCGTGTTTGTGACTGCTCATAGGCACGGTGTACATACTAGCTTACAGGCTAACCACGTTAGCGTTAGTACAGTAGCTTTAGCATGTTAGCACGGCGATGCACTGCTTTACCTCTTGTACCCCTCCTTCGTGTTGCTGCGCCATAACAAGCAACATGCCGTCATATTTTTCTTCATCTTCACCCATGCTGACTGACTGAGAAACGGAATCGGAACACCGGCGCAAAAATCAAGCAAAGCAGGTTCTGTTAGAAAGAAAGCAAAGCTGTTCTGTGAGAGTCACGCTGAACACTTCCTGGAAACAACCCCCTTCTTGCTCTTGTTTCGACCAATTGGAGCAACACACTATTATTGATAGCTAAGGCACCCAATAAATGGAAGGCGCTGTTTTAGGGCGGGACTCGGGCTTATTTGAAGAGTAAGAATATTCTAGAGAAGAGAACGGATCCATGATTGAAACTTAAAATTTATTCAGTTGAATGCTAATCGTTTAACATATTGGAATAAAATAATAATAAAATCTAGCCTGCTGCCATGTTATCGCGGATAGGTAGAAATAATAGGTGCAATTTGCTGGAAAATGGAGGTTTAAGCAGCTACTTGTTCTTCTTTTTTTAAAACACAATCACAGACATAAACAAGTATAAAATATGCCATAAAAAGTAAGATGAAAATATAAAAAGTCAAATTTCCAACCTTAGTTAAACTCCACCTTATCCAGGGGCATTTCCAGGCGAGCTGAAAAAAATAATCTCTAGTGCGTCTTGGGTCTACCTGGGGCCTGCTCCTGGTAGGATATGCATGCCTGTAACACAGGGGTGCCCAATCCCAGTCCTCGAGAGCTACCGTCCTACAGCTTTTAGATGCATCCTTGGTCAGACACACCTGAATCAAATGAATGGCTTGTTATCAGGCCTTTGCCAAACTTGGTGGCATACAGAAGAGGTAATCAAACCATTTGATTCGGCTGTGTTGGAGTAGGGATGCATCTAAAAGCTGCAGGACAGTAGCTCTTGAGGACTGGGATTGGGCACCCCTGCTGTAACACCTCGGAGGCACTCTAGGCACATTGGAGTAGCAGCTCTACTGTGAAACCTGCTTGAATAACCAAACTCCTTATCCTATCTCTAAGGAAGAGGTCAGACAACTTTTTGAGAAAGCTTACTGGTGTCACTTGTATCTGCGATCTCATTGTTTCAGTCACTACCCAAAGCTTGTAATCTTAGGTAAGAGTAGGGATGTAGATCCCCTGTTAATCAATAGCTTTGCCTTTACACTTAGCTCTCGCTTCATCACAACAGACAGTTTACATCACTGCACCTGCACTACCCATCTTACTCATGAACAAGATCCTGATATACTTAAATTCCTCCACTTGGGGCAGAATCTTTTCCCTGACCTGGAGTGGGCACTCCACCCTTTTCCAGCTGAGGACAATGGCCTCAAACTGTTGTCCGTCCTGAATCCGAGGTTCGACTAGTAGATGAACTCTCCTTTCCAGTAGCCTGGCATAGTTCTTCTCACTGAGGCTGAGGAGTATGATCCTCATGTAGTTGGAGCACACCCTCTGGTCCTTCTTCCTAAAGATAGGAATCACCACCCTAGTCTGCCAGTTCAGACGCACCACCCCAGATCTCCACACAACATTCCAGAGGCGTGTCAACCAAGACAGCCCTGCAACAGCCAAGGTTTTAAAGAACTCATCCACCCCACAGACCCTGCTACCAAGGAGCTGTTGAACTACCTCAGTGAACTTGCCCCCAGTGTTGGATCAATCATCCCACTCGACTTTACTTCCTCTACACAAAATGTGTAAATGGGATTAAGGAGGTCCTTAAAGTATTTCTTCCACTGCTTGCCTATATCAGTTGAAGTCAGCACCACTCCACTTGCATTATTCACATGTGAGCAGAGCACTAATTTCCCCTCCTGAATCACCAGATGGTTTGTCAGAATCACTTCACCACAGACTGAAAGTCTTTTTCCATGGCCTCACTGAACTCCTTCCACACGACGTCAACGTGTTAGCGCGGTTAGCTCACTAACGTGTTGACGCCATGCAGCCCCACGCATGGGCCGATCCGCGTTAACTCACAAACGGAGATTTGCCACATTAATGCGGTTATGGCGTTAACATCATTTTAACGAGATTAACGCTGACAGCACTAGTGTAGACACAACAGTGGTTCCCAATAGTGGTTCATCTCTTAAATGCTTTTTTCTATGCTTAAATGATTCATAGGTTAGCCTTAAGTAACTTAACAAAAACAAAACAAACAAACAAAGAAACAAAAAACCCCACTGAATGAAACAATGAAAAACTAGAACTATTGCTCAAGACCACTTTAAAAGTTTACAGCAAAGGCTGGAATAGCAAAAACAGCATCAGCAGTGCTAAGATAGGACAATATAATATAATATAATATAATATAAGACTGTGTTGTCTCAAAGGCTCATGTGGTTATTGGTTGAATAATTTTATTAATTTCCCTCTTGTATATTCAGTAGCTTTTCAATACATATAGGAGAAGATAGCACATAGCAGACAGTGCATACTGTAATTTTGTCTTGTTTCAGTGTTTTCCATAGGTTTTCTCTTTTCTGTAGGTAAGCACCATACAGCACACCTCATCTTCAAAGTCTAGTAGGTAACTAAAATGCGGTGCATAGACTACATAACGGTGTCTTGGCAGCGATAATTTCGCCTTAATGGAGACACAAGTCCAGACATACTTGGCAGCTAATGAGGTTGATCCCCGGTTGTTTGCTTCATATTGCTAGGTGACTGTGGTCTCAAGAGCAATCCATTATTTGACGACAACAGAGGGGGAAATGTGATAGAGCTGGAAAGGATGGGGAGTACGACCACAACACATTAGATGCGAAACATAGCAGAGTGTGCTCATTCCCGTTAATCATAGCTTTTAGCATAGTCAGATGTCAAATTCAATGTTAAATGTTAAATGCACAAACATATCCTATTAGACACTATTTGTTTTGTTTTCTGTCTTTTCAGTACCTGAGCAATTACCTGTGTACTCACCTTCCCCTAGCTGTGCTTACATCATTCCTTTCGTAAGTTAGCTGTTTTCCTGTCAATTTCTTGTATGAAATTTCATTATTTTTAGTTTGTCTCTACTTTGATTTTCTTGTGTCTGATATCTGTCGGATCTGTTTTATGTCGCTCCCTTTTGGATTTGTTTGATATGATTAGTGAACATCTGTGCATGAGCTTAGGGCTTAAAGATACAGTGTGTAAAATACCACTGCTAGATATCAGTAGGTTGCAGATTGCAGTGAACTGAATTATAACTTCTTATCCTTCGCAATTTAAGTGCAAGAGAGCAGTGGTGGAGAGGGAAAAAGACCTAAAGAGAAAGAGATGATGAAAATATCTCTTTGTTAAAGGGTAATACAGAGTTTTAAAGGGTTATTTGTGATCTTTAAATGAAAAGTAACTTATGGCATAGTACTTATGTGGCCGGTGTCTAGTTACATAAAACGCGATTAAATGGAAATGCAAAGTCCATCTCCTCCACTGTTTTTAAGATGGCTGTGAACAATTTGTTTGAAGACATAATTATACACTAATCATTGTATATTTGTGAGTACAACATTTTTTTAATAAGCTAACCTTGTAAGCAATACAAAAATGTTACATTTATTAAGAGAGATGCTTTTTGTCCACAAAGACTTAATGTAGTGTTCATACAAATGTCACGAAAATCACAAATCCCTTATTACTGTCAATGGCTGCTTATGTCAATATTATACTTAAATAAATAAACAACAAATCTGAAAACACATGATCTTATTCTTAGCTAGGATTATGCAGGAACTCCAGCAGAGAAAGAAAGAGAGAAAAGACTGTCAAAAATAATGCACGCTCTGACTCCCTCATGTGGCCATCATACTCTATGTGACAAACAAAACATCCTGTTTTTGTTCCACTTCATAATCTTTATTGGTTTATTAAAAAAGACACATCTGATATCAGAAATTAGTTCCTGATACAACATATTTCTGCTGAAAAACAAAAAAACAAAACAAAGAGAAACACCCAAACATTCGATCTGCTACAGCTATAATGTGTCATTAGCAACAAAATGCAAAAGGCTTCACCAGACAATTCAACCCTTTCAGTAAAGTAAGAAGTATAGTTCGATAGATATAGTCAGCAATTCATTACTTCTTCTAAATTTTGGCCTTCATGGTCCAAACCAGAACAAGTTTCCCATCATTCCATTCTAACCATGCTGGGGTTGGGCTCTACAAAAACCTCAAGTATTCTGGTAGATTTTACAGAAAGACTACAAAAAATTGTTATTCTTTACACATGCAAGTAAAACAGATCGTGGGTGACACATTGTGTGGAATACGTGAACTAGTTTACCATTTGTATTAAATTACTACAGTTATGTTCCTTAACAACTGTAACCATAAACTGATAATGCTAAAGGGAAAAAAAAAAAATGGACTCAGTGACTCAGCTGGGAAAATCCCCGTCAGGACCCGGGGGTAAATACAGCCATTACATTTGTTGTCATGAAAACACACCTTCACTTCATGAGTCAGCTTGGGATAAACATCGCTAATAAGTTACGGCACACGATACAACCTAAAGTGTAGCTGCAGATCACGCTGGCTCATATAATATTTGATAATTGAAAGCAAACGGTAAAACAGTCACAATCAAAATGTATCCAACACACAGTTAAGATATGAGCTTCTGAGTTATCAGCTTGGTATAAACTTCATGTTTTGAAACAAATAATAAACTGATCTGAAAAAAACAAAACAAAAAACACATTCCATGTTGTCTGAATATTAACTAATGATATGAAATATTAAAAAAAAGACAGGTGAAGGCTTTTTTTTTTGCAGCCTTCAACTTGTATTTCCAATTGGACTTAACGAAACACAATACAGTTACAATGAAAACTCTACTTTTCCTCTACATAGAAAGTATGCAGTGACACCAACCAGGTGCTTCCCTTAGCCAATCTGAAATTATTCAAATTCTGGAAACTATCAGAACATTATGTAGACTCATTAACTATATATTTGCGACATAACCACAAAACTGAAAGCAAAAATATACTCATCAAATCAAATCAATGATAATGAAGGCATGTGAAATGTGCAAAACAACAGAAACACCAACGACAAACTTTAAATCTAAGAGTAAAATGAGAGCGAGCTCTTAGGATCCTAACTCCTTCAAGGACGAGGGGACGGTTATACAACATGTATGATACAACACCTAAGAGCTGCTGATGACGTCTGCCTGCAGGGCAAGCTCCCCATTAAGCAATCCTTCAAACACAAACATAACATTTATGAACCAGAAATATCTACACACAGAGCCCTGAGTTCACTGAAGTCCTTCCGACAATGTGAAACTTCACATTTTCCTTTTTTGCCACAGCAAAGCCACGGTCTCTGCAAACAGCTTGGCTCAGCCAGGCACTTGTGTGCAAGTAGGGTCTCCTTTCGACGTCCCGTATGTCACCTTTTGGACACAGTTTGACAAATAAAGAAAAATGTGGTGAGTGAATCATGTTCTCACATAGGTGCGGATCAGCGGGACACCTGAAGAATTTGTCTCTGTGTGTGAAGTGGAGTATGATGTCGGGGAACTAGAAGTGTGACCTGCAAGAACACAGAACAGAAAGAAAGGTCATCATGAGCATGAACATGAAAACATGGCAGACTCATTTTGCTTCCTTGCATATCATAAATCAGACAATACACATAATGTTTGTGTGGCAGTAAGAGTAAAGTCACCAAAACTGATACTTTCAGTATCATTGCAAGCAAAAATGGCAACAACACAACAGTACTTGTTTTTTAGGTACCTTTGGCACACAAGAGTAAAGTTTGCTGTGTGGTTTCCTGTTGTGTTTGTTTCTCTGCACATACAAATGGAAGAGGATGCACTTAAACCAGCATACGGGTTATGCAAAACACAATCCTGACTATGGTTTCACACTGTTCCACTCATCGACAGGCAGCACTCACACTGCAGGGAAGGACACAATCAAATAACAATACTGGCAACCACCAGTGCTACCCTTCAGCCTCCTAGTAGACATACCAATTTCAAAATCCTACGTCACCTTGTTTGTGAGTTATTGCATTCGCAAGGTTTTCAGAAAATTGGACCTCCGACCTTGAGCTCAAGGTCGCTGAGATTCAAACTCGTCCTAGATTTTTAGTAGATGGTATCAATTTTAAAAGCCTAGGTAACTTGCTTTGTGAGGTATTGCATTCACAAGTTTTTCAGAATATTTTATCTTTGTCCTTGAGGTTGAGGTCACCAAGATTTTTAGTAGATGCACCTATCGTATAAATTTGAAGATCCTACATTGCTTGTTCTCAGGTTATTGCATTCACAAAATTAGGTGTCCACGCCACCTGCTCACCCAGAGCGGTGCCTTTCACACCTAAACACCACTTGCTGTTAAAGGTCCTAATAATTGCTTAGTTTTGTTGATTATTGTTAGTTCCTTTTCTCATTTCTCAGCTCATGTGTGAATCACCATCTACTTAGAAACATGAGTGCTTGGTGTCAAAAGGCCTGTATTCATTTTATGGCTATAGAAATGTCTAAAACTTGACAGAAGTCATATTTTCAATAAACCACTGTGCTACTCTTGGTGTAGTGGTGTAAGCTTTCTACACAGGAGTGGAAATATATGTTTGTAAATGTTTCAAGATCACAGCAAGTGCTACTACTGCTTAGTTCCACATGTGATGGTGTCGTACCTTTCCATGGTTCTGTCACCTGTACATTGTAATGCAAAATTTTGTTGAAATTTTTAGATGGATGGTCCATTAAATGTGGACAATTTTAAAAATGTTCTTGAATTGTATTTCTTACCTACTTAAAACTTGTATGTATATTTCTTTATATAAAAGATGAAAATTGCTTGCTAATGTTATACAGATAAGCACATAACTGCATGATATGTTTTGTAGTTTTGCTTCTGGCTCAAACACCAAGATATGATTGAAGTGCAAACTTTCAGTTTTAATTCAAAAGGTTCAACATAAGTCCTGAATTAACAGTTCAGAAATGACAGCTATTTTTTTAGGACCTCATTTTTAGAAGCTTGAAAATAACAATTGACTGATAATCAGTTTCATCATCATGTGAAGTTTGTTTTCTTGGTGTTTCACTGGATCTGCCAATATGAGATCCAAAGAGATCCGGAAGACCACAGAATATAAGAAAATGTGATTTCAGAACAAGTAACCAAGTCAAAAACCCTCAAGGTCTTACAAACGAGAGATGTCTTCATGAATGGAAATGCAGATAATTTACAATAAGGTGCAAACCACTGGTTACATTCAAGAACAGAAGTGCTAATTAGACATCTAAAAACCTAATAAAAATAAAATTGGACAGATGAAACCAAGATTAACTTGCACCAGAATGATGAGGAAAGTATTAAAAAGGACAGAAATGACTCATGATCTAGTGATCCAAGGCATACCACATTATCATACCACATACAACATTATGCCATTGGGATGAATGGCTGCCAGTGGAACCAGTGTTTATTGATGATGTAAATACTGATAGAAATAACAGGACAAATTCTTAATTGTACAGAGCTATACTCTCTGCTCAGATTCAAATTCTGCAAAACATACACACACTCTGTGTTGCTTAATAAAATTTATTTAAACATTTCAGATGAAGCTGGCTAAAAGATCTAAAAAAACCAAAAACAAAACAACACATCATGCCACGATCTGAAGTTACTTAAGAACTGATAAGAAACAGTCATGGACATCTATCAGGTATCAGTCTGGAAAGGGCGACAAAGGCATTCCTAAGACTTTGATACTCCAATGATTTCCACAAATGGAGAAAACTTGCAAAAGCGGTGATCCTTCCCAGGAGTGGCCAGCCAATCAAAAATACTCCAAGACTGCACCGATGGCTCACAAAAGAACACAAAAGAACCCAGAACAACTTTTCAAAAACTGAAAGTCAGTGTTCATGATTCCACAATATGACAAAGAGAAAGAACATCCATTGTTGGTCTGCAGACTGAAAAGAACACAAAGGCTTGTTTCACATTTACTAAAAAAAACATCTTGACGATCCCTAAGACTTCTGAGAAAATATTCTGTGGACTGACAAGACAAAAGTTGGAATACCAACTACCAAAGGGCAAGAGGCAGGTCGCCAGTCTGTCGCAGGGCTAACGCATAGAGACAGACAACCATCCACACTCACATTCACACCTACGGACAATTTAGTATGACCAATTAACCTAACCCCTGTGGGAGGGAGCCGGAGAGAATCCACATAAACACAGGGAGAACATGCATCTCCACACAGAAAGGCCCTGGCCAGGTGGTGGAATCGAACTCAGGCCCTTCTTGCTGTGAGGCAACAGTGCTAACCACCATGTTAAATCTTTTAAACCAAAAATCAAAATCTGCTGAAACCAGTGCCACTCAACAAAAAGTAGACCATGACTACAGAAGAGCTGTACAACATATCATGATCATACCCTTATTTAAAGTCAAAATATATTTTTGTGCAATTTTTCCAACATTACTATATGGGAGTGCATTTAAGCCTGTGGTGTTAAGAATTTTATCAAAATTGTAGGAATTATGAACACTGAAAAGTATCTAAGATACTGCAATGTAAAACCATCTGAAAATCATCTAACAGGCAATGACTTCATTTTTTTTTTTTTAGCACACTAACGACCACAAACCCACTGCTAATGCAGTAAAAGCATTAATGGAGTCACTGTCAGGCATGGATTGGCCTCCCCAGAATTCAACATTATTAAAGCAGTGTGAGATCAAGTTGATAAAAAAAATGGAATAAAAGGCAGCAAACATCCAAACATGAGCTTTGGAGTGTTTTTCAAGAATCCCGTAGATTAAAAAAATGACAAGAAAGCTTCCCTAACATGGTTTAGGCTTTTTTAAAGAATAAAGGTAGTCATTCCAAACTTGTTAGACGTGTACACTCTGCTTTTGCTTTGCACATGGTATTTCCATATATGTTTACCCATGTTTCAATAAATCGCTGCACCTATTTTCCTCAAAAATATAAAGAAATATGAGAAAAGCTAAAACAGTGCTACACAGTACTGCAGTTCAGTTCATATTTTAATAACTTTTAATGGTGTTTTATTTGTTTTAAAATAGTCTTTTGTAAGTATCAGTGACATGACACACCATAAACCACTTTTCTGGGCATTCATACGGTAATTTAAATCCCATACATCAAACAGGAACTTTTGGCTGCAACGAACCAAGTTGTTTGAAATGTTTGTTGTGACTTTACCATGATTATAAGTTAGTTATTTGTTATTAGTTATTAACTAGTTATTTGAATTAAGGGAAATTAAGTGAAATGCTTCTATCACAATATGCTGCAAATCTCATTCCACCCAATCTATGTACAGCACAATGCTACAGTATTATGTGCAACTTTATCTTCCTTGTAAGAAAAAAACAAGACTGTTAAAATACTGAAATAAGTTCAGTCCAGAACCACTTTTGCAATTTATCTCCATTCACTCCATTCTTCAGTTCATAGTGGATAGTCTGAGCCAATAGTATCAGCCCCTTGTTGGCAAACTGTGGTCATTTTGGGCAAAAGATTAATTTAACTCTGTGGGATCCATATTAATATCCATTTTATGTTCTCATCACTGTGTCATTGCTGATGCCAGCAAATTTGCCACTCTGGCTAGAGCTACAAAAAACAAACAAGCATAGGTGGAGTAATGTTTATAAATGGCAGCCATCTGAAAATGTTTCCAACAGCCCAGCACCAAACACAAACAGTTCCACAATATGTAGTACAGCGGCCATTATTTTTAAGGACAAAAATATGCAAGAAGTTCACTCTCAAAGATGGAAAGAATGGTAAGAACGAGAGGACAGGAGAGGAATATAAGGGAATATTTTCAAAGTGCTCAGTTGCATCTAATAAATCTGAAATTTAATGTTTAGGTACGGTTCTGAAGTATGCTGGAGTTTTAAAATTAGATATTGGATCAAACATCATGTATAGCTATAGTGTATATTTTTATTATAAGGCTGGACGAAAATATAGAGGGTTCAGTACAGTTCATTGCAGGCTAAAGTGGCTAGTTTGCAGTGTTGTGGTAAAGTTCACAGCAATGCATGTTGTACTGGTGCAGGGCAAGCTATGGTTTTGATGGTCAAAGTTACACCAAGCCAAGTGAAACTGTGCTTATCTCTTTAAGCTTATCTGTGCGATTACTGTTACTGAATTCAGTTAACACTACGAAGAGCAATAAAGCTTAGAGCTTACAGCACAGCTCAGGTGATCACAGCCTGTATGCAAAAAAACAAATCTACTGCAGCTTACAAAACAAATTTTTACAGGTCTTCTTTCTAGTGAATTCCCCCCATGCTTCATTGTTACACTGTACCCCACATGTAGAATCTCACATTAGCCCATGAATAAAGCAATACACCTTTGATACAATTTAGCGTGTGTTATTTAGCTATTGTAACTCCCAGTGATTCCCTTTTATTTGATTTGTGATAATAAACTTAATTACATATGAATTGGGCCATGAAAAAAGAGAATGAAAGGTGAAACAAAGGTGTGAGGTGTGAGAAAATCTTATTTTTGCCAATTGCTAAATGCTTTTAGAAAAAAAACGTATTCCTTAGTCTTTGTAAATATTTAATTTAGTGCTAACCTATTTGTAAACAAATCTTTTCTATTGCCTGAACTCAGTTACCAGTTAATGACAAAAACACATAATTGGTAAAGCCAGATCATGAAAAACATTGATTAGTCAAAAATCACAAATGTTAGCTTTCTTTTTTTTGGTTATCTAAATAATCCAAACACCCTGCCAGTGTAATTTATGTTTGGTAGCAAGATTTTTAACAATTTTGTTCAGTCATAAAGTGCACGGATGAACTATCAGTGTAAAGCAGTGGTTCTCAAGCCTGTTCGGGCATGGCCCGCTTCTGAAGGCACAAAACGTTCATGCCCCAATAATATTTTTTTATGAATCACTAACAATAAAAAGCGTTCAAAATAATTTGGAAAATTACTTAAATACTGACCTAATTTCACTTCATACTGTTTACCTAGTTGTCAGTGCCCCACCTGCAAGGGCTCCACGCTCACTGAAATTTAGTGAAGCAACTCAATAGAAATGACGCAACTACTCCAAAAGCTACTTTTTGACTGGTGTAAAACAGCAGATGTCTGTTCCTGACTGACTGATAGATTAAACTGCACAAATGTGACAAAGTGTGACTGTAACATTCACTGATGCACATTATTTTTTAATCCATAAAGGCTCTAAAACAGAAAAGGTACAGAAAGTATAAATGAAAAGAAAACAAAAGCTTGAATGATTGAATTGAATCCTGTGCTCCTCCCACATCCTACTTCTAGTATATAGTAAGTAGTACATAGAAGAGCCTTAGCAGGCCTCATCTATGTCACCACATGGTGACTGAAGCATCTATAATCAGTCTTGATAATGAATAAACCACTCAGAATGTTATGTAACCCCATGACTGCAATATCTCTCAGCAGTGTTGCGGATTTTACTTGCAGTTTCTATTTACTAGCACTCTTATTTAAGTAAAGCCTCTGACTACTTTGTAACACTGAATGGCTTATATCGTCTATTGTATAGTGGAGCTAGTCTAATAAATTGACTTTATCAGAATAGCTCGTTTAGAAGAAACTTTCAACAAAGCTGAATAGTGCAGATTTCTTACCTCCATTGTTCCGCCAAATCTCCCTGGCACACTGATCAGAGGAGGTCAAATCTGATATTTGGATATTGGGATTTGATTTGTAGTCATCTTAGGTAGACAGAGAAAAATGAGATTGTTACTTGAAGCATTTCCTAGATGCCGGCGGGAACACTGATATTTCTGTAGTAAAGGAGTCGGTCAGGACTTACTGTTGTTGCTCACTGAAAAGGACTCGCTCTCCCTCATCGTCTCGTTTCCGCTGTCCGACAGTGTCCTCTCATTCCTGGAGATGTGTGGCCTCTTCTTCGTACTCTTCCGAGTGCTAATGCGGATGATTCCACGCACCAGCCGACACTCGGCCTCCTGCTCATCCATTTTATGCTCCTCAGCCAGTGAGTTGATGAGCTGGTTGATGGCCTTGCTCTTTTTAAGGAACACCGAGTCAGAGGTGCACCGGGCCAGTTCTTCAATTTGATATTCAGAGTAGAGCTCCAGCAGCTTCTTAGTAATCAGGGAGTCCACATCCTCCTCCCCATCCTCCCAGTCATCAATCCTTATAGACTCATGCAGGGACTGGTGGCTCGGTAGTGTCTGAACACCAGGAGGTGGCACGTATGGCAAAGTGGAAAGATTGGTTTTAGCACCTAAATACTCTATCGCGCTGTCCACTTTGACTCCAGCAATGTGGAGATCCTCCAGCCAGGGTTCTTCTGCAGTGTACTCTTCTTTGTTGTCTCTTGAGTTCATAGCTTGGAGACTCAACCTCTCTGGTTCATCTGGTGAACTCTCCTTCGGTGCCAGGCATGGAGCGAGGATGGAGTTCTGGCAGACCCTGTACAGGCCGCAAGTAAGTATGCTACATATAAAAGTCCTACAGCTTCCTGGAGAAGCGCATGGATTGCAGGTTTGGGTTGCAGTGGATGGCTCAGCTGAGCCAGGAATGAAGCCAATGGTCTCATACTGTCTGCCATTAGCATCCTTCAGGTCAGCTTTGTGGACTCCTTTTGTCTCTGAGTTTCGTGCTCTGTCTTCAACTGGGTCCACACAACGCTCTTCATAGGATGACCCCTGGCTGTTGCTCCGGCTGGGTCCAAGCCTGTGGCCTGCGCCACGTCCTGAACCATGCGTAAGGCTGCTGGAGGTGCCAGCAGACATGATTGACTGCATCAGAAAATCCAAGAACAAAAATGAGAAAAACTGGTCATCTGAGGTTCAATTAAATGATGAGACAGGGTTGAAATAGCACTCTTAAACAAAATGCTTCTTATAAATCCACGTTGTCAAGCAGGAAATAAGTGTGCTCCTAAGCACCTGAGGGCATTTCTCTTCAAAACAAACGTGAAACTAATATCCGCAGGTGGCAGGTAATGCAGCCCAACAGGTTTTACGGAGTATGTGTACACACAGTCAGACACAATTACCCGTTCTTATATCAAATATACAGCATGATGTCATGGAGATCACAAAATACTAATTGAAACTCCAGTGAGTACACTTTCCCGGTGATTCACACCTATATTCATTTCAGAATTATAGAGTTATTTCCTTTTACTCATTACGAACACATAATGATGAAGGCTACTCGATGGATATGTTATAAATTTGAATCCCACATCTACTAAAATAGAAGCCTTCATTAAAATTAATTTAACAACAAGTGTGACTATTTCGCCAGTCATTAAAACAACCTGAGTAAAGACGAATGAATGCCGAATTTAAAAAAAGGTATAATTATAAATTCTAATTATTTTACATTTGTATTTATTTATTTATTTATTTAGTACATTAATCTTATTAGAAAACGACAATGAACTCCCAATGAAGCAATTCTTCAGTAGTGTTTGGCAACCTGTGTTGTGACGATATACGCATGGACATTTATCAACAGTATGACTTAGCTTTTAAAAAAACAAGTCAAACGGAACTATAGTTTTGCGGTTTTGTCTTTATCTAACCACAAACTCGATTTCACGGTAACTTTAGGAACATATGGGGTCGAATTTCCTCTCAAATACAAACATTATTTTCACTTTCATGGCGACTTGTCATTGCGGCTGTTTCCTCCATTAGAGGACTTTCTCACCTAACATTACTCACAGTTTACACGGTGCGTCCACCAGCCGTCTCCCGAATTACTGCTAGGTTCTCCACTTTATGGTACACATTTATTTATTGTAATCCATTTCGAACGTTTCGTGTATGAATTTCGCCCAAAAACGCCAGTTTCAACAAAGTTTTCGACCAAATCTGTGTACCTGAGCGTCAAGGTAGAAGACGCGCACCAGGTAGCTACAGCTAGAGGTTGGTCTTCCGGTTGCAAGTGACTTACAAAATAAAATGTACGTGAAATTGTCAATGTAATTTAGTATCTTTTGTACGATAATAGCGCATCACGGGCGTCTTAAATTTTCTCAGGAAGGCAATGATAAAAAAAAAAATCAACAGTTAAAGCACAGTTATACCCAACCTACCATTATAAAATGTAATTCTTACACTTTTATTTTTTGACACATTTCCGGTGCTTATTGTCTTTAACTGTATATATATTATGAATTAGCGTCAAGTCACCTACACTGGTCATTTAATTACCGGATGTTCCAGTTGAAAGTATACTGATATTTTTTTTTACATATATTTGACAGAACAATTTAGTAACAACAGTGCGAGTAAACAAAGTACATCTTTAACCAATAATTTCGTATGACTTTTATTATTATGGTACATAAAATATGATATTTATTGTTCTGGTTTATTTAGAAAGAAAACCAACCGGAAATACTACATTTCTTTGCGTTGACTTTGACAACAAGGCTCGTTTTATGGCAACGTAGCTAAACAGCAGGTAGTCACGAATGTGTCAGGACAGCGATATGCATTAAAAATAACAAAGTTTTTGTTTGACATGTAATTTACTCATAAAGGACCGCCGGAGCTTAGCATAAAGGCCGGCAATAATCTATAAGTCGAGGAAGCTAACAAGCTAGCAGTGGTAACAGCACTTTGGATTTACTGTTGTTAAATAACTCCGCAGCTGGATGAGCTTGCTAGGATGAATGGGAAAGCTAAGAAGCTAACGATGGTCACTGGGTTATAGGTTGGATTTGTGCTGTCTTTTTGGAGATAAACTTTTAGAAATAATAAATTAGGAGTTATGAGAATAAACATATATGTAATTTCGAACACGGGGTATCGTGGTTATTTACAGCTCGATATCCTCGGTGTGGGATTAGCTAATTTTCTCCTTGGAAAGACGACATTCGCTCCTTTCGGCTACCTCAAAATACACGGGAGTCGGTGATGCTGTCGGTCGCTGGACAAATGCACCGGGTGTCGGAACTAAGACAGCGCGGTCAGACTCCGTTATAAACAATGAAAAACTGCGAGTATCAACAAATAGACCCGCAAGCACTTCCGACGCCCACCCCGACCCCTCCGCCTCATCATGGGAAGGACACGGAGAAGAAGAAGGAGCCGAGAAGACCCAGGAGAAAGTGGGAAGTTTTCCCCGGAAAAAATCGCTTCTACTGCGATGGACGGATCATAGTGGCCCGACAGAGTGGGGTCCTTCCCCTTACCCTGGGTCTCATCCTCGTCACAAGTGGTTTATTTTTTATATTTGAGTGAGTTCATCTTATATTATATGATTCTGTAATACTGATTCTGTAATACTAATATTGCGAGTTCCGTCCAAACGTTGTCCACAGATGATACAAAGCTGTTTTTTAAGCTGATATTTTAATGAACTGAGCCCTGTCTGGCGCATTAAATCTACTTTATTTATTTATATTGTTTGTCTATTTGTTTGTTTGTTTTTTCCAAAAGCAAGAGACTCGCTAACATACAACAGGATGCTATTTAATGATGCAGATTGCTCAAAACCCCCCAAAACAAAACAAAACAAAACAAAAAAGTACTGACATTTTTGACCCTGCACTGTATGGATATTTGTTTTAACCTGTGTGTTGCAATTATGTTTATTCTTAATGTTTTTTTCTTAATATTTGAAGCTAAGTGCACATTATTAAGAAGTAGTGCTTAATAATAGAAACCGTATTCTTTCTGCCACAGTAGAGTGAAAATGTGTTCAGTCTCCTGGGATTTTTATGGCAATTAAAAGAGGTGAATGTTAATTAAAATTAGATCCATCAGTGAGTTAAAGTAAAGAAGAAGGTAGGCTCAGTTATATGTGACAGAACATTGTCTGCATCTTTTCCCAGTGTGCCTTGGTAATTCCCCCTGCCTGTGTTTGTTTCTCAGTTGTCCGTTCCTGGTCAAACACTTGACCAGCTGCATACCTGTTATTGGAGGAGTCCTCTTTGTGTTTGTGCTCATCACCCTGCTCCAGACCAGCTTCACCGACCCCGGCATCCTGCCCAGAGCAACACCAGATGAGGCTGCAGACATTGAGAAACAGATTGGTAATGTCTAATAGCTGCACTAGTAACTATGAGGTTGTCTGCAAGGCCTTTGAATTTGATGTCCAGAATTGTTTCCTACAGACTGAGATTCTGTTGGAAACACTGCTGGATAATAGGAGGAGTGGGGCTATATGCACTTGAGTGTACTGTGTGCTAAACATCATTCTCTGGGACTGAAAAGGCTTAAATGCCCAATATCTGCAGTTCCTCAAATAGCCACTGGAGGCAGACTCCAAAAACAAGCCAACCCAATGGTGGCACTGGGAAGTCAAATGCACTGCAACTCAAGAAAATGCTTGCAAATAGAAAAATGCTGTAAAGGCACTCAAAACAAAACACAAGTGTTTTTGAGGAGGTGATAATGCGACAGCTGTGGATGTAACGAAAACCAAAACATGCGATTTATATACATGAATCATGTGATTAAGATGGCAGGATACATGTTTGCTATTAGCCATTTACTGTTAGCTTGTCACTTCCACAGATGGTCCGTCACATCATTGTTTTCCCCCCCAAAAACCCCAAATCCCCATTTAAAATTGCCTCTATAGCTTCCCCCCTCATAATAACTCCATGGTGGATGGATTTTTGTATACAGTGCTTAACAAATGTATTAGACCACCTGTCATAAAAACAGAAAACACTAATATTTTAGAAATGTGTCAAAAACTTGTTAAAAAAAGTAAAAACATAATATTATTTATTATCCATATTTTTATATCCAAATCAGAGAAGAAGTCAGAAGTGAATCAAACATTAGATTCAACGACTAAAACAATTTATTTATTTTTTGTTCAGGAATTCAACTAAATAACTAATTTGGCATCTTAATAAAAAAATAAAGGTGGATTAACATGACAGAAATACAAAAAGTGATTTTGGTAAGCAGCTGTGAGGCATCTGTAGCATAAACCTTACACTGGGTGGTGTAAGGTTTTCTAATAAAGTTTTTCAGCACTGTACGTTATTATCAGCATACTGGTGGTAGGGGCATGACCCTCTTGATTGATATGTCTTCTGATACAGAGAACTGTAGTTGATACATCTCGCCTTCACTACCTTTGGTGTGTTTTCTAGTTGTTTCATATGATTGTTTGATAAATAATGTGCCTTCTTGTAAAGTACAGCCCGTCTAAGAAGTTTGTGCTTCGGATCTGGTGAGTGAAATTTTAGTAATTTTTTAGCCTGTGCTGTACTAGCAGATATAAGTGTGTGTTTGTTGTACGAGTACAGTTTATGTAAGTAGCCCACTAATCAAGCATGCTAGCATTAGTTGGTAACCTAGCACCCTGTTATACAGATTTTGTCAAACAAGAATGATAAGAATTGTTCTTAATAAATCAGCCATCTTGGTAATGATGGTGCTCACTGAGACACATATGGAAAAGGAAAAATTGGTCACCAAATATACTTGGTTGGCCTAAAATCTGTGTGCAGGAAATGCTGTCCGGTGTTGTCACATTTTTTCTCTTTTGGGATATTTCTGCACTGTGTTTTGGCTCTAAAGCTTCGTATAGGGCAGGGAAACTTACCTATAAACCAGTACTGCTTAAACACAGGTTATTTTATTCTAAGTTACTGAAGAGTCAGTGGCCTTGACTTTGTTTTGATTAAAACACCATTCATAGTTTCAAGAGAATGAAAGCGCTGTTCTGGTGTCGCTAATTATTTATTCTGGAATCACACATGCGCGTAAATTTTAATGGCTCAGTCACAATTAAAATTCTTCAGGTCATTTTAATGATGCGGAAGTCATCAAGACATAAAAGAACTTAAGTGGAATTTGCTGTGACTCAGTGTAATAAATGTCACGTTGGCACGTTGAAAAGTGTCTGCTGCCTTCTAATTTTGGACTAAAGTTTTCACTCGATTTTATACAGATTTATTTTCCCCAATCTGTCCTTTTTACACCTCAGACCTGTTCAAAGCCTCCATCAGTTATGCTCACTGTCAGTTTTATGCCATGCCAATATCATTTTTACTTTCCATATGACTTGCATCATTATAATGACCTGCATGTCTAAAGCTGGCTTTCTGTGCACTTTGGAAACTCCTACTCAT
This sequence comes from Oreochromis aureus, assembly GCF_013358895.1. Taxonomy (NCBI): domain Eukaryota; kingdom Metazoa; phylum Chordata; class Actinopteri; order Cichliformes; family Cichlidae; genus Oreochromis; species Oreochromis aureus. The sequence goes on along the minus strand of NC_052962.1, from coordinate 7,129,735 downwards.
GACCAGAGTTTAGGCAGTGGTGATGTAAGATCCACATGTTATCCAACTGAACTGTACAACAGCTATTTTTGAAATGAAGATTCTGGCTTAAGTGTTGAGCATTTATTTGGGCCCCAATCTTTCAGGAAAGATTCTGGAAAGCTCTGTCATGTAGCTTCTTAGTTTGAATTAGCGCACAGTTTAGTATGGTATGGAATGGATGACACTGACTATCGTAAAAGAATAAAGAAAAACCCCTATAAGGAACCATCTGTAGGCTGCACAAAAAGAATAGTGGGTATTTCTTTTCTTTTTTTGTATTATTTTTCTCATGTTGGTCAACTTCTCAGGCACATTGTCCAAGTTACTGGGAAAGAGAACTTTAAAAAACAGTTTCTGCAGGTTAGTCATTTTGTGAAGGATGACACATCATTTTCCATCTGCTGTTACGAGCTGTACACCTGACACCAGATGTCTTTCTGCTCAGGCTATTATTGGACTATAATCCACCCCTCGCCCTGAGTAAGAGTGGATAAAGGCGCAAGTCGTTACAACCCAGTGAAGTGGTCAGACCTGATTTTACAAGGATGTGAAGTGTGACAGAAAATTATTATAGGCTGGAGTTGTGTACATTAAAACAGGATTCATATCTACACTATGCTTCATTGATTGACAGTGGGAGTGCCTGACATCTGGGGTGTCTTTGCTGGTGGGATAGTCAAAGCAATAACAGCCAGCCATTAACAAGGCAAGCTAACTGAGCTTTAATGATCACTTAGCATGAGTCACACGAACTGCCTGTTGCTAATGTTCTCCATTTTGATGCTGAATTTCACAAGCAACAACTTCCTTGATATTTTCATAACATGACGTGATGGATGGATTTGATTGGCTGCCATAGCAGTGGGAATGGAGAAGTTTCTCAACTTTTAAGTGCAAGCACTGAAAGCAAAACAAAGGTACAGATTCACAGTTTAGTTGTGCACTGCATTTAAAGTCAATGAGAGGTGTGAGGATTGAAGTTTGAAATGCAAATGTGTAAATCCTTCCTTGTTTTGTGTGCATGGAGACTCTCCAGGCACTCCAGGTTCTTCAAACTGTCCGTAGACACAGGCAGGGGTAAGGTTTATTTGTGATTCAAAATTGGCCGTAGGTTTGAATATGAGTGTGAATGTTTGGCTCTGTGTTCTAGCCCTGCGACACACTGGCCACCCGTCCAGGGTGCACTCCCCCCTCCCCCTGTGGGTTAGGCTCCAAGTCTGTAGCACTGATTGAGGGAAAACTTTTTGAAATGATCTTTTAGAGCAATCTTCAAAAGGTTTTTAATGAGAAGCTCAAAGTACTCACCAGAGATGTGTGCAGCCCTAATGATGTGCACGCATTGCTGATAATGTGATGGTATCCATTCAGACTTTTATCGTTCTTCAAAGTGGTTTGTGATTGTGACACTTGTAAGTTTGCTGCCATGACTTTGATGGAAGTGGGAACCCGGATGCTTACTGCAGCAATACCTGCACACCTACCTTAGATTTAAAGCACAACACTGTGTCCCTATTTTCAATGTTCTTCTTTGTAGACAACACTGGAAACACCAGCTATCGACCTCCGCCGCGCACCAAGGAAGTGCTAATCAATCAGCAGGTGGTGAAGCTCAAGTACTGTTTCACCTGCAAGATGTTCCGCCCTCCGCGCACCTCCCACTGCAGCCTGTGTGACAACTGTGTGGGTGAGCTGTGAACACACAGCGACACTGACATTTACAACCCATAAATAATAAAAAGAGGCTTCACAGAGCTGCAGAGAGTGCACTTTTATACAGCTCAGTGCTCTAGAGTTTGTTTGTTTTTTAACATTCTTAAATGTGAGTCGGTCACTGTCTTTCAGAGAGATTCGACCATCACTGCCCCTGGGTTGGGAACTGCGTAGGGAAACGTAACTACCGGTTTTTCTACACCTTCATCGTGTCGCTCTCCTTCTTGACTGCGTTCATCTTCGGCTGTGTGACCACACACCTAGCACTGAGTATGTGGTTTTGCTCTGATCTGCAGGTGTTTCATGCTTGGGAAGTAGCCAGCTTCAAATAGCACCTGCTTGTTTGTTTTGTTTCATTTGGACTGCCAGGCGTGGTTCACAAAAGCAGAGCATTTTAATGTCTGATAAGAGCCATATACTTGGATCAGCTCGGTCATTTGCCACACATTAAATTTTATGTCATTCTGAAATCCTGCTCATTTCCTCTCTTTCAGGAGCTCAGGGCGGAAAGGGCCTGGTGTTTGCACTTCAGGAGAGTCCGGGGAGATATCCTGTACCGAATAAGATTTTTTTACTCAAAAAATACAGTCAGTGACAGAAGTTGGATGAAAATCAGTCAGCTTGCATATGTATATATAACATATACATAGACACCATCGCCATCTGCGATAATTTTTCTTATTTGTACTGTTTTTAACCATGTTTTTCTTCACTTTATATTAGGAGACAAAAATTACTGTAATCCGTAGGGAAGTACAGACTGAGGCTTTCTGGGCTTATATCAGGTTCTAAATAACAATTTGGCAAATATCCAGTGCCCAAATGGGGATATGTTTTAGTTGATTAGCTGTTGTTGTGTTTTTTCTTGATATATATGTCTTGTATTGTGCAAGTGACACAAAAAACACTAGCTGGACAATTTTCAAGTGTTTTGTTTGTGTCTTTGTAGCCAGTGTTTTGATAACTTTGCTTTCCTTGACTCAGTCTTTCACTGCAGTGGAGCTGGTGATATGTTTCTTTTCAGTTTGGTCCATTTTGGGCCTCTCAGGCTTCCATACATACTTGGTTGCTTCCAATCTTACCACTAACGAAGATGTGAGTACCCAAAGCTGCTTTTGTGACTCAGTTTGTTAGAAGACATCCTGTTATTATTTTATGTTAAAGAAAATATACTCTGTATGTAATTTGAGAGTTCAAAGAAATGTGTGTAAATATAATTAATGTTTTGTGTTAGTGTGGAAGCATATTTAACATTAGAATACTTTTAATTAACAATAACAAAAGTAACAACAACACAAATATTAATACTAATATTTTGTTAATAGTAAGGGAAATCTTGCAGATATTTTTGTATTCACAAAGTGAACAAACTCTACCTCCAAAATAATGTTTGGGGAAAAACATGTCATATGTTTTATATGTGATTTGTTTTTATTTTTTATATTTTAGATTAAAGGCTCCTGGTCAGGGAAGAGTGGAGAAGATGTTACAAACCCATACAGTCAAAAAAACATCTTTATCAACTGTTGTTCGGTGCTTTGTGCGCCCATGCCTCCGAGGTTGGTCCTCTTTATGAATTACTCCTTCCATCATTAAATCTTTAATACTGAGTCCAAGTAACAAAGAGAAATGCCTGTGAGGATCTTTGTATATTAGCTTTAGCTATTTTATTACTAATGGGCTGTTTAAGATGGTGCATATTTCATTTGCAAGCATGCATACTTTATGAAAGAAGCAATCACTGATAATTTTAAATAAGCTTGTATGAGTTGATAAAGAGAGAGCAGTACTAATAAACCTGTAGCAATACATCAGCTGGATTGTGGCTCTGTTTGAATTACAGAGCTTCAGTTCATTGTTTAATTGCAATTTAGTTTTATGTGTGTAAGTAACACCAGTTTAGTTGTCTCAACCACTTACTATTACAAGATAAAGACTCTCAGATGGAAAACCAGACAGCCGAGAGAGTAAGCAGTTGGAGATGGTGGGGATGTGCGTTCTGCATTCATGACAAAGCTGAGAAGATATCGGTATTAATGGAGGAACATCCTCGCCTCGTAACCTGAACATTGGTATCTTTCTGTGCCATTTCAGCTTGATTGACAGACGGGGTTTCCTGCCGACAGATGAGTCTGCCCAGACTGGCAGTGCGGACATCGAGCTGCCCACCCTGGCCGCTAAAAGCGAGATAAATGTGGTAGGATCCCCTTTTGCATTGCAGAAATCCCCCTCTCCCGTGCCTGCACCCTCTGACTCCCACCAAAACTCTTTCTTTGCCTGAGAGAAACCTCGTTGCCTGCTGTAGTCCCAACCCAGCATCTGTCTGCTGCCTGTTGTTGACTGTCATGTAAGTTTGCTGTTTTAACAAACTAGTCAGAGGTTTATAATTGCTATTATAACACACAGTATCATGCCTCTTTTTGGAAGTTAAAGGGATAGTTGAACATTTTGGCGCATTTGTTTGGTTTGGTTGATGGAGTTTCAAAAAAAATCTTTTTTCAAAAACTACATTCTTATTCTAGTAAAGAACCCCAAGTTTTTTAGCTCAGTTTAACTTATTAATTTATTATAATTATGAAAGCCAGATAGGGTACTAGTTAGGAGTACTTGCTTGCCACTCAACACCTGTTTTGGTTTTAAACTGAAAGCAGAAGGACCTAGAACAGGGGTGTCGAACTCCAGGCCTCAAGGGCCGGTGTCCTGCAGGTTTTAGATATCACCCTGGGTCAACACACCTGAATCAAATGATTAGTTCATTACCAGGCCTCTGGAGAACATGTTGAGGAGGTCATTTGTCCATTTAAATCAGCTGTGTTGGATCAAGGACACATCTAAAACCTGCAGGACACCGGGCCTCGAGGCCTGGAGTTCAACACCTGTGACCTAGAAGAACGTGTCGCTGGGGCCTTTGAAGCAGTAAAATCTCAGTTTGAAGAATGCTTAAACTGGGTTACTTTTTACATTTTTAATATTTTATGACAACATTATTTTGAAACTTTAATCTTTAAGAACTCCTAAATAACTACATATATAAAAAAAATATAGTTTATAGTTTGTGTGTTTGAAAGATGAGAGCAGTAGTGGTAGATAAGTATTTTGGATTTTTAAATTGCCAAGTGTCAGTGTTGGTGTCAAAATCCTGTACTGGTTAGACTCTACAAAGGACAAATCTGGGCATTAACAGTAACTTTATTTTATCAAATACAATTATCTCATGGTTTACCTGCAGTTCCTTCAGCGCCCACCGAGGCATTTAGTAATCACTACTCTAACTCTTTACCCCCTGAAAGCCTACTAGCAGTAACCCTTGAACTTAGCACCTTCTGTTATATTTCAGGCCTGCTTATAGAACAAAACGACTGGGTTTGCAACAGTAGCTTGTGAGGGTGGGCTCTGCCTATGGAAAAACTATGCTATTTATTATATTCTACTAATTGTAATGGTTGCCAAATCATGTTTTTATTGTTATATACTGAGGTGTCAAAACTCATCATCATCAAACACATAGACAACCATTCACACCTATGGGAAATTTAGAGTTTCCAGTTAACCTATCCCCACTAACTGCATGTCTTTTACTGTGGGAGGAAGCCGGAGTACCCAGACAGAACCCGCGCAAACACAGGGAGAAAATGCAAACTCTGATGGTGGAATTAAACTCAGGACCTTCTTGCTGTGAGGCATCAGTGCTAACCACTCTTCCATTGTGCTGCCCACACACAAAGTGTTGGGCTAATTACCATATGTGATTTATGACTTCATAGAGTGACCACTAGAGGTATGTTAATTGTTACAAATTCCCTGCCCTGATGTTATTGAGGTCTGCTCCTAGCAGCACTCTTTGAATCGCACATTACTGAATAATTATTAAGTTGAATTGTCAAAGATGCAGAGACTTAAATTAGAAAAAAGAAAAAAATAAAAACTAAAAAAGAAGCCAGTCACCCAGTAACACCTCTTAATCTTGTTTCTGTTTCTTAAAAAAACCAAATGTTAACGTATTGATTTATAATTTTGTTGGGGGCGTATCTAGAAATATAGATGACAAACATGAAAAAGTAGCTCTAATGCCCAGGTTTAAATAAGAGAACTAATGATGCTTTGGTAGGTGCATATTTTAATTCATTTAATTCAGTCAACTGAGATCCTGTTTCATGACTTCTTACTGCATTAAGCTAAGGTGAGAAAGTGGCATTAATCTTCTCATCTGACTCTGGGTGATAAAATGAACTGCTGTTAAAGTGTCATTTAATATGGTGTCTTTAGCTGTTGTTCAGCCATGTCTACCTCATGGAAATGCACACATAAAATTCTTCTTATGCTATTTTTAATAGAGAGTACTACTCTCTGTATGCACATTTTTCCCTCAGTGTTTAATTCTATGCAGTATCGTTTGCCAGCTCCGGGTGTTTAGAGAGCAGGAGCTGTACGAAGTGTTTCCAGCTCCTCCTCACAGAGCGTCTCGCTTGTTGTTCTTTCTGACAGGGATATAAAAAGATACCTGGAGTGTTTTACAGCCAGTTTTGTTTACAAGACTTGCCCAGAGTTCAGATAGAGTTGCAATCTGAGCCACAATATATTCTCATATCACATAGTACAGTGAAAGTCAGTTGAAGCTGGAGTCTTGTGTTTTTGAGTGTGTATAAGCCTTTTGAAGTCAGTTGATAAGCTGGTGATGCTGTAAAGAAAGCTATTTCTGTAACAGCGGTTTGTAAATTTGAGTGTGTGCTGTTTGTTGTCTCCTGTCATGTCTGTCTGCATATAAAAAGTTAAAATGCCAAAAGATTTGTGAAGAGGGAAGCTCCTCATGTCCTTCATCTCCTGCTTCCCGTCATGCCTTTGTTTCATTTTTACTTATTTGTTTTGTTTTTTTACGTTTCTGTTTTTAGTATCTGTAATGTATAACATTAAATGTTTGTCCGTGCAGTTCATCACGTGTGTTGTCATTTTTCATTTTGTTTCCATCCATCATCACCGTTTTCATATCACAGTACATGGAGATATACTTTTCTATATTTTTCCTACCAGACAGAACCAGAATCAGTCCCTCCCTGTGTGTCTGATCACCCAGTGCTGACTCACTGTTCTCTGTGTGGTGTGTCTCTGTGCCTGCGTCCCTCCACCAACACTAGGAGGAGAAGTGTCTGGACTTTGCTCTGTCCTGCACTGGCTGATTAGCCGCTGTTAGAGCAAAGAAAAGCGAGCCTTGAGCTTGGTAAGCCTGTTTAGAGAAAGGGAGAGTGAGTGCAGACAGTCTGTGGCCCCCGCTGTCATTGCATGCCCCTTTGCTTGGCTGCTTTACTCCCGCATGGCTTTAACCATGGCCAATGTTAAATGCATTGCAGTGTATAACTGATCACAGTAAAGGGATCAAACAACTCTCCTGTGCTAACCATCAGACCATTCAAAGACTGACAAAAACAACTGTAAGAAAATGTTCATTCAGAGGTCAGTGAAACATAATGACAACCATTAAACCACCTTCTTAAGGAATGAATTGCAGGGTTTTAACAGTGCTTCGAGACTTCCCATGTATGTATAATTTTTAGGTTTAGGGCTGGAAATGGTGTTGAAATATACCCACATGGTGACAGCACATTTTCTTGACCCTCAATTATACGCAGTGTATAAACTTTGAATACAAACTAGCATGTGGAGAAAAAAATGGTTTAGCATTTAAATGAAAAATTTTCCAGAGCTTATGCTGTTAAAATTCATTCATTTGTCAGACTAATTTAGATTCAAGGCTAAAGACATTTTGAAGTGAATTCGGGTGAATAGTTGCATTTAAAAGGTGCCCAAAGCAGCATTTTATACTAAGAAATGATCACTTCATGTAAAACAGGTTGCTCATAGTATCAAATATTATCACTGAACTGAACTTCCAGTCAGTTCTGTGCAGTTTAACGGCTCTTTTCAGCTCACTGTTTTGGTTTTACTGGTCTTAGTTTGGCCGAGCTAACTGCTACTTTCTATTTTCATTGTGTGTTAAATTGCTTTAGCAATAAAATGTACTTTTTAAAAGTACATTTGCTTGCTTATAAAGATCCCAGCCAATCTCTGTTTAATTCAGTGTTTTTTATTTGGCGTCAGTTTAAAGCAAAGCATCTCAAGGCAGGTATGTTTATAAGGTAAAGACTGTAATGTTACAGAGTGGAATAAAAACATCTGCCAACAAGCAGAAAGAAGTCAGGTTCAGGGTCTGCTGCTGTACTTGTAAACATTTACTGTTTTGAGCTACTGAACCTTTAATCTCAGTTCAGATCAACTTAGATTTGTCAGCTTGAAAATGTAAACTGTTAAATTGCAAAGAACCCACCACACAAATGCAAGCTTGATAATGGATGCATTAACAGAGCTAATGCATCCAATCACTTCCTTTTAGCCAGCTTGTCCCAGTGGTCACTCATTGTATTACAGACAAGAATTTTTCACAAAAACCACAATTATAAAAGTTTATAAAGCATTTACTGAAGACCACTGACTGTAAACAATGCTAGGTTTTATTGTTTTGGTCGGGACTTCTTCGTCTACAGACGGTTTAACAAGCATGGAAGATGTTTGTTAAACTTCAACATCTCCCAGAAGAATCTTACAGTTTGATCTCAGTGTGAAGCCTGACCTGAGACTGATCCTTTGGGCAAGCCTGCAGGGATAGTGATATGGAGTTCTCTTTAATGGATCCAGCATGACATGTAAGAAGCATCCACACTGGAAGAACTAGCAGTGATACCGTAAAAGATGGACTTATCTTCCTGATCTGAGAAATGAAGCCTTTAAGAGGACATGAAACACTACACGCAAAAAGGCTAATTTACATCACGGAGCCCTGCTCTCGAAAACTGATAGATTTAACACTGTCTGTGAAGCTAGTCACGTTCGTGAAATGCTTTACAAACCTGAACATTAAAGCTAACAGCTGGATTTTCCCATTTCAGTGCAGGTAGCCAAATAATGAAGAGCCAATTACTGCGAAAGAGACAGACAGTGAAAGTGGACCGTATATCCTCGGTTTCCTAACGTAAAACTCGTTGCAGCCAGGGACAGCACAAAAGTGAACCCCTTAAACTGTCAAACGCCAGTCCTCAAGGGCCGGTGTCCTGAAACCTTTCTGTGTACCTGCTGCAACACACCTGAATAACATTAGGTCATTAGCAAGACTATAGAACTTGACTGCATGCTGAGGTGGCAATTCAGCCATTTGATTCATGTTACAGCAGATCATGAGTGAATGAAAATGGTGCAATAACAGTACTTTTAAAAGTACAATCTCTCAAACACTTACACTTATTTAAAATTACTTGAGTAGGGTTAGGGGGTTGCCACCTCAGCATGCACTCAAGTTCTATAGAGTCTTGCTAATGACCTAATGTTATTCAGTTGTGTTGCAGCAGGGACACATTCACAAGTTTCAGGACACCGGCCATGGAGGACTGGAGTTTGACACACCTGCCGTGAACTCATTTTTAGTTTTAGTGTTGTTATTTTTCTCTGAGTTATCGATTCTATGGGCTCAGTCACTCATTTTGGGAATTTGTCAATTCTGGTCATAATAAGGGTCAAAAAGCAGGATTATCCAGAGTGTGCTCATTGGCTAAGGACGTGTGTGTTGTTTGAACATGTTCTCCTCAAGGCTTCATAAAGGAATCTCACAAAACAGTCAGTGATGTCACAGTCACTATGTCCATCTTTTATAATATTTATGACAATAATGTGGGAACCAGAGGTAACAGAATATCAATTACATTCAGCAACTTTAACAGCGACAGGCAAAATAACTGCTGATGACATAAAGTGGGCAGGTTCTGAGTTAGACTTCTCACATTCTACTTGAATGATGGAAACGACTACCAATGAGAGTGAAGGATACAGTTGACTGACACATGATGGAATGCTTTTAATGTTCACTAGTGACCAGTCGTCAGTGATTAAGCCACAGGCACCAAGCAAACTGCTTCCTGTGTGGACGCCCAGTTAAAGTCTGAATATTCTGGCACCTGTTACTTAAACTTCATTGATGATTTTTTAAAACCAGCTCTTTCAAGCTACCAAACTTTTTTTAGTGCCATTCTAAAAGTTTGGTGTAATAAATAAACAGGCTTCTTGGGCTAAATCAGATATGAAATGCGACTGACCAGGTTTAATGTGCATGCCTATGCATGTCTGTGGCATGAAATATTTTGGATATCCTGCTTCAGATCACATGTGGATCCTGCTTGCACACCTAGTTGGCCTTTGACTCATGTTACATTTCCTAAAGTAATTTTAGAGCCTGAGGTGTTCCCTGTCAACATCACTAGCTTGTTTTATTACTTCTTTTATCACTTTCTTTTAATACTTCCTCTTTCTTGCACTGCCCTTGCAGTGCACACAGGGAACTAAAGGTCTGCTAGAATCGGCTGCGCTCTCTCCGCTCCTGTCCACCTCGTGTCCTCAGGGGAAACCTCAGAATGCTCATTCCTGCCCAGAAACCAGCCCAGCGTTGAACTCTGACCCCACATCAGAGTTCTCTAAAGGCTGCAGGGGAAACCATATGTCCAGCTCCCATGGCGATACTTCTCATCCACGTCACACCAAAGCTCGCTCAAAGAAATGCAAACGAGAGGCTCTGCATATTCCCAACCCTGCATTTGATGTCCCTGTTTCCCCTACCTCTCCGGACGCTGCCCCTGACTCCAAAGCCAGGAGCCACAAAGGAGGCAGCCTCACCCCGTTGCACTGACTGTCTTGAATGATGTTTTTCACAAGTCAAACACTGTTTGAGGCTTGCATGCTGTAACACAGTCAGATCCAAGTTATATGATTTTTTTTGTTTGGTCATTCCTGTTGGTTCTCTAAAACTCCAGGAGCATTGAAGATGTTTGGTCATTGAGTAAGACAATCACAGTGGAAACAGGACAGATTGGATGAAGATTATTCTAGATGCAACATAGCACTGGTGTAGGGAAAAGTTCTAAGAAGGGCTGTGAGCCGTAGGTTTTCTGATGATTCTTGTGTAAAAAAACAAATTTACCAGCATGTCAGATTTCACCAAATTTGTGAAACAGCGGCTTTAATGTATCAGCTCGAAAGACTTTGTTTGGAGGATGAAAGCTCTGAATTGTGTATATCTATAAAGAGAAGAGCCTTGAAGGGAAAATCCACCCAAAAATGTTCACATCGATAGCATCATCTCAAGCTGCACAGGCAGTGATTAATGGAACAAGTTGCAGGACTCGTAGACAAAAGCACTTTCTTGTGGAATCACCTGTTTAGCTCACTGGGTTAAGCAGGCAACCCATATGCCGTAAGACATGTCTTCCCCCTGGTCTTCCCCCAGGCTTCCTGTCTTCTCTTTGCTCTCCTATTGCAATATAATCCATATAATTTGGTACAGAATTTATATTGAGTAAATATTTAGTCACCACAGCCACCACAGGTGGGTAAGGTTCGGCCACCCCTTCTGCCCAGTAAGTGTCAAATGGCAATGTCTGAGCCTGTACTGTACAGTGGATGAAATATCTTGTAATTTATTCATTTGGATTGTTGTAGGGCTTTAGGGGTATGTCTGCTCTGATTAACAGGTGTACCACCACCTGTCATTTTCTGTTCTGCTCATTTAAATCTCTGAACTGTATCTCTGGGCTGTGTTTGAGGAGGTGGTTCTTTTTGGAACATTTTTAATTAAATATTAATACTCTTAATAAGCTTTTGTTTCAGTTTTACTGTAGGGAATTTATTCTTCTGTTACTTGACACTTTTAAAAACTTTAAAAAAAAAAAAAAAGTTTTACATAAAATGCTTGTTATGCATGAGTCCTCACGTCGTACCTTTATATGGCAGTCATGCCTAAATGAGCAAATGATTAGGAATGATTTGGTACATCTGGTAAGCAATCATTTGGTACTACAACAATCTGTAAAGTGGGGAAACAAGAACTAGAAATAAGTTCTGAGCTCAACCTGGCCACCTCTTTAAAAACTATCTGGATCTGTGGCTGCTTCCACTGGCTTTCAGTCTAACAGAACCTGAGGGTACCAAATGTAGAGATAGGGATATGACTGAACTATGCACTTGTTTTTTTCCCCCACATCTATAATAATGCAGACAAAGATTTGGTCCACTGACTTTAGTGACATTAAATATTGGATTAATGATTCAAATCTATATGTAAAACACCTCATTTTTCACTGAAGGTGCTGACTTTGTGTTCTAAAATAAGCAAAATGTGAATTTTTGTTGTGTGGATTTTTCCATTGACCTTGCACGAACAGCACAGTGGATAAGATGTAAATCAGTTTAGTGGTGTGTACTGTTGTTCAGATCTACGTGCTATAAAATGGAATTGAGTGCAACTGCATGGTCATGACTAAAAGGTGTATTTTATGATATGTTTCTTTAAATACATTCAGACATTACACCATCTCAACACACCTTTTTGTAGGAAACCAGTGTTGTGTTTCAAAACTGAAACAGTATTACTGATTCCCGCTTGTATTCTTATCACCATCACACAATGATTTAAAGCTCCTTTCCACATGTCCACCTCCTGCTCACACACCTTGTGTCAGTAATAGCAATACCTTCTCTCTTCTCCTTTCCCTAAAATTGTTTTTCTTTGTGCACTTTGACAAATCTGAGACTTGTGTGAATGGAGGATGTACTGGTTTGTTCTCAGGTGAAAGCTTTAGGTTAGGTATTCAATATGCAAGTTCAATGTGACATGTGTTCACACACATTGTGACCCGATGGCAATAGCTGCACAAAAGTGCAAAGACCCCAACTATCATGTACACACTGTCCGTCTATAGTTCACCTAAAGAGTGTCTGTGCAGCATCTGCTGTGTCAAAAGTCACCCCAACACCCTCAGTGACATCACTAAGTGAATGCGAGTGATGCATTTATTAGGAGAAACATACTGTACTGTATTTGTACCAACTGTAAGGTAAATTAAGCCAATGCTCCTGTCAAAATAAAGGAAAGAAAAATACAACTCAGTGAACAATCTGTGTATTTTTTAAGCTGACCACAAGGTGGCACTGGTGGTCCATGAGCATGAACTGGAGTCAGTAAATCAGTCAGTGAGACACTGTTTGGACAACTTGGTGTTTGTCCTCTTCTCAGATGTTTAAACCTGAAAATAATTAAAAGATTTTTCGCTTGTCCTCTTTGCAATGACAGTAACACATCTGTCCAGTTAGTAAAAAAATAAATATAGTGTGGAGAATTTGGTGTAGAAAACATTAAGTCTGATTTTCAGGTTCATGTGGAGCTATGTGCTACATAAAAGTTTATTCAATACAGAGTATGAAACTTTTTTGTATTGAATGATTAAATTCTGTTTTGCAGAATCGTGAAACAAGCATCAGAAGCAAACGAGCTTCTTTTATTTAAGTCACAATTCTACAGACGGAACACTACGAATATTTTTAAATATGCTTAAAGTGCCAAAAGTAAAATACTCATTTTCAGTTTATTTATTTTATTGGATTATGACTGATTCTTAGATTTAAGTATTACTTTAATGTTTCAGTTGGAGAGGATTGTAATGATACATCCTGTGCAGTCCTGAGCCTGGTTCTGTCAGGTTAAAAGGGAGTTTTTCCTTCCCACTGTTGCCAAACTGCTTGTTCATAGGGAGTCATATGATTGTTGGGTTTTTCTCTGTATGTATTATTGTAGACTCTACCTTACCGCTACAAAAGCACCTTGAAGCAACTATTGTAGTAATTTGGCACTATATAAATAAAACATGAAATGAATTGAATATGCTAATGGGTAATTTTCTATACCTATAAATGTACTAATATCCTGTGATGTGATGCTGTGTATTTTAAAATCTGTAAAACAATTAAAGAAAAAACTATGCTGTGGAGTACCAAGTAGAATATTTTTCATTTAGTATAGTAGAAGTAGATAGTAGAATGAGACAAAAATGTGTAAGTAATTCAGTTTCACTTCTATTCAATTTCTGGTTTATTCATATAGCAATAAATCACAAAAACAATCACCTCAAAGTGCTTTTGCATGGTAACCCTACAGTATTCCGAAGTAAATCCCAACCATTAAATCAGCACTTTGCAATGGTGGGAAGAAAAAACTCCCTTTTAACAGGAAGAAACCTTCGGCAGTCCTACGCTTGGGGAGGGGAAGTCATCTGCCACTAGCAGTTCTAGGGTGAGGAGAAAAGAGCAGAGAAATAGAGAAACAAAAAGTGAGGATAGGGATCCAGAACAAAACACAGACTACTGTAAGAGAGAGTGAAGACAAAAGTTCAATGATGCACCTAATAGCAGAAGGCTCTGCCTCCCGTTCTACTTTTAGAAAGTCTAGGAACCATGAGTCAGCCAGTAAGTCAGCCGAAGTGGTCTGTTGGGATAATATAGTACAATGAGGTCTTTCAAGACTACATATGTGAAGAGAAGGATTTTAAATTTCAATTCTGGATTTAATGGGAAGCCAGCATAGATAAAGTAATTACAGGGGAAATTTGATCTCTCTTTCTAGTCCCTGTTAGGACTCTTGTTGCAGCATTTTGGATTGACCAAAGATTGACCGAGAGTAATGAAAACATGAACTAGTTTTTCAGCATCACTCTGTGGCAGGATTAAAGAGATTGGACAGATGCAAGAAAGCAACCTTATATATGTGTAATGTGTGTGTTGGAGAACATATCTTGATCAAAAATGACACCAAGATTCCTCCAGTGTTACTGGAGGCCAAGGTAATACCATGTAGAGTAAGAATCTGGAGAGATACCATGTTTCCAAGATCTTTAAGACATGTCTGTTTATCTAACTGATTTGTGTCATTTGGCTTCATAGATAAAGCTGGGGATCATCTGCATAGTGATGACAATGTATGTTGCATTTTCCAAGGTTAGTGAAGTAGAACTGGTCCCAGCATAGAACCCAGTAAAACTGTCATGTGTCTAGAAGACTCTTCGTCTTCATGCGCAAATTAAAAATTATGAGCTGGATGCAATTTAAACTATTGCAGTGCATTTCCTTTAATACCTGGAATGTGTTTTAATCTCTAGGTCTAACAGCATAAGCACAGATACTCCACTGTCAGTTGTTTCTGTGCATTCCTATGCAAATGATCAGTTAATTGTTTTTTGATATACAGTCTGTCTGGAAAGCATTCACAGTGTTTGAATTATACCTGGGAGTCAAAGCTTGCTGATTTGTTGCTTTCTTTTCATCCAGAGTCCTACATAATAAGGATGTAAAACTATTAACAAGATCATCTATCTCTGTTGGAGTAAAGTTGGATAGTCGCTCTGCTTCACTGTGTTAATAGATGTCTCTGCACTGAATCATACTTGTTTTTAATCTCTGGCTCTCTTCCACAGCATGTCTTTTATAATGTCTTCCTTCTCTCTCCCCAACCGGTCGCGGCAGATGCCCGCCCCCCCAGCTAAGCCTGGTTCTGCTGGATTTTTCTTCCCGTTAAAAGTTTTTCCTTCCCACTGTTGCCAAAGTGCTTGCTCATAGGGGTTCATATGATTGTTGGGTTTTTCTCTGTATGTATTTTTGTAGGGTCTACCTTACAATGTAAAGCACCTTGAGGCGACAGTTGTTGTGATTTGGCGCTGTATAAATAAAATTGAATTGAACTGAATTGAAATGAAATGAATTGATTGATGAATTTTGGTTTTCCAGTACAGTGTAATCCATTATTATAAAATTTAATTTTTTGTTGATCACTGTTGTTATAGATATTCTTTGTGAATGTGTATAATAAATTTTTTTTTTTGGGTAGTAGTTAAGGTTTTAGGCTGACTGGGAGCAGATAGTCTCTAGGAGGCTAGGGTTTTGGGGATGATGGTCATTATTCTGTTTAAATTAATTTGTCTGTATTAAAATGAATTGTTCAGTGTTTAAGTCCATGCTTATTGTAAGCGGTAACTGACTGAGGAAACAAACCAAGATTAACTAACTAATTAAGAAATCAGGTACAAGTAGTAAAGGCATATTAAGATTACATTGCAGTACTCTAATCTGCTCTCATGTGATGGCGTTATGCATTGTAAGATTAACACTGTAACAGACATTAGTGTTGGGACACCAGAGAAGGCTGGACACACCTCTGAGCAAAATACAATGTAACAATGGCTAAAAGCCAGATTATCCACACAGACAGGTGTGACAGAAAAGGACTGGAGTTGAGTCTAGAGACAGAGAGAGAGATGAATTTGATTGTTGCTGTGTCTTCCTCTTTGTCACCAGCTTCCTCTGATCAGCCCTAGATTTTAATCACTGATCACTAAGACGATCATTAATGATAAAGGAATGTAACACTAATTATAAATGACAGAAAATATTTAATAAAAGAACAGCAGGTTGAAGCTGTGCTATGAAAGGAACCCGATCCAGATTAGTCAAATGTGACATGCTTGGAGCAGATACCAACTGACCACTTTAGCCAGGGCCATGCTTGCAGGTACCTGATTGTCAGCACCTGGAGTACCAGAAGGTCAATAGCAGGATAAGCTGTTCATGGGCAAAACACACAAACTCAACTTTGCTGTTCAAGCCATAAATCTATTTTCCTTTCAAATGTGGCACCATTTATGGGGAAATAAGTAGGCTTTCTAACAGAATAAGATTTATTGTAAAGAAGCATTAAGTTTATATTATATTCCAGTCAGTGTCAGGTATTTCTCACTTTCATCTAGCCATTTACCATTGCCTGAAATCACCCACACTGTTGTGCTGATTCATGGTCAAATTATTTTATATATTATGTCTGAATGAACATACAAAATCTTTAAGCATGGAAAAGAGTTTTTGAAACAGAATATTTCTATTTACCATTTATAACCCATTTGTATTCCAAGTTATTTTTCACCGATCACTTTAAAACACAGAGAGTATAAAAAATGTGATGTTGACTAATGGAGCTCTCAAGTCCTTTTGAAACCTTAAGATAAGCATTGCGGCCGTCACCACCTTGGTTACTAAAAGCATGAGAAGGAGCGATTCTAACTATGTAACTGCAGGTTATTAGCTAACAGCTTTCGACTGACAAGCCATTAGTCAAAGACTGTGCAGCTACATACCTCCAAAACCAGTGACTGAGCCCATAACCTTAGCAGGCAAGTGTTTATAGAGGTCAAAATAAAAAGCTGTTTTTGCAGACTTTTTGGAAACTTGACATGTTTTTGTCAAAAATTTCCAAAGTGCTTGTTTTTAAAACAAAACAAAACAAAACAAAACAAAGGAAATCTGATCAGAATAGAGAAAAAGAACTTCTGATTCTCACAAAAGCAGAAGATGGATATACAAAGTTCTCACAACGTTTCCAAATGTCAAGAACTAGAGTGAGAAGTATCATCAAGAAACTCAAAGAGAGCCAAACAATACACAACAAGCCTGGCAGAGGTAGGAAGCAAAATATTTGAAAGAATCTGGAAAGAAACTTAGTTATAGATGTGAACAACTGCTGAGACACGAGATAACGACTGAGGCAAGTTTGTCTCAAAGATGACAATCAAAAGAACCCTGCACAAAATGGACTATGAGGTTGCAGAACAAGAAAAACTTAACATCTGCAGATGAACCACCTTCAAGCCCCGAAAATGCTTATGTTTGAAAGCAGCATCTCTTTCAAACATAAGCAGTCAGCTGACAGAAAAGTACAAATGGACATGACAGGACTTTCAGAACGATCTAAAAATAAATGAATGAGTAACAGCCACACTGAAAAAGATCCTTGGTGCTTTACGAGATGAACTGCACCGAACTGTAAAATCATTGTCCGTGATCTCTGTAAGAGCTCCCAGTCACTGTGATTTCAGCTTGAACGAAAATGTTAACAAAAGACTAATTACTGTTTCTGAATTTTCTAAACTGCAGACATGACCAGACAAACAATATCATCTCTTTAAGCCCTAGGCCAGTTTTAAAAATAGACTTTAACCTGATAAAAAGATCCCTAAACTCATTCAGTAACAGATGCAAGAGTTACATCTAAGGATATTGTTGATGAAGACTATAAATTGGAAATTCAAGAGTTTGATGTAGATTGATGTAATGGAAACAGCAACTCCTCAATTTAGGAATGGTAAAAAATCTTTTAAAAAATTCTGGGATCCAAAAGTTCCAGACTCGAATGTTAATGATAAATAGACTGGTACTGGTACCACAGGCTGGTGGAAACATGGTATACATTATAGACCCTTATGGTCTTAGGCAAACAGAGACTGGGTTAACAAGAGGTTTGATTTCGAGTATTTCTAGTTGACAGTTTCTTTGAATAAGTTTTCTCAAAGGAATGTTTTTAGAAGAGAGCAAAACAGATTGGCCTGGGTGGAAAACTGAAGTTGGAGTGCATCTTGGATCTGTTAGCCATTTATTCTGTTTGGCTTTTGTTAACGTTATGTTGAACAGAGGGGACTGTTATTTCACTCTCCAAGGCACGAAACAATGGAGGTTGGTAGCCTTGAGATACTTCCAAAGGAGAAAAACTTGTTCCAGAGAATATCCATGGAATGCCCATACTCCATCCAAAACAACTGGGCGCTCCAGGAGGAAGGGTTGGATGAGACAACACGCTGAAGGGCAGCTTCCAGGTCCTGATTCAAGTGTTCAGTCTGGCCATTGGTCTAAAGTTGGAAACCAGAAGATACGCATATTTGTGCCCCCAAAGCTGTACAGAACACAATAAGTTAGCTGTCAAGAAGGCTAGTCAAAATACAATCCTAACAGTGATCAAGGTAGTGTGAGCATAGGAAAAAGTGTGAATGAACTAGAGGCTGAGCTAATGATTCAGGGATGCATTTCTCCATAGCTTCCCTTTTAGGATGTCACAGCCTGTAAAGGCAACTAGCGGAGAATGATACAAGATAGGAGGTCTATGGCACAGTCACATGCCTGCCAAGAGGGAAAGCATGGTATTTAAGGAAAACTTCTGCTAAGTCATGATCTTCAGGGACAGTGGTGAAATCTATAGTAGAGCCCTGTGCGGGCCTATTTTTAAATCCTACTTCTGTCAATCCCAATTCTGCCTACACCCACTGATATTCAGATCTTTCACATGACATTAAAGCTACTGGGGGTCAACCAACCTTTCACAGGTTCAAGTCCAGCTACCACAGGGTGGTATGACAGGTAAGTGTTCACTGTTCTCAATGCATGCAAGGCAGCAAATAATAACTCCAGTTAAATGTCTTAAAACCAAAGTAATGAGGCTGTTCTTAAAAAGAAAGCATCTGTGTACAAATGTAAGGAGTAATAGTAAAAAGTTGGTGAAAACATAAATACTGAAATAAAAGATGAAAATACTGGACATCAGCCGTTTAATATCTACATGATAATGTCTCTGCACTCCAACTCATAGGCAACCTATTTGTCCTACATGTGTTCAACTTGTGAAGAATGTCAAGACAAATTAGGTTACCCTCGGATAAAAGAAGCTGCCTTGTTTAATGAGTTCCTCGGAAGAACAAATAAATGTTTGTGGAGAATCTCCCCCTCCTGTGTTGTGTATGGCAACATCATGAAAACACTGAACTGTTGCCAAGGAGATCCCCTCACTTTTCCTAATGAGTGGGGCCTTTGTCTGTTGCGGGTTAAAACTTTTCATCACCCTTTACTATGAATTCACTTCTTGGCTCTGAAAACATCTAATCACCCTCTTTGGCTGACTCACTTAGGCGTGCAGGCCTCCTGCACCACTTTTCTTCAACTACCAGAGTCAACATCAAGATCAAGGGCAGGAATGGGAACATTACCAGCTATTTCATCATGTCGTCATTACTGGTTTTACCTAAGGTTTAGCTTATATATATTTAAAGAGTGTTGTTTTTTTTTAACAATTTATTTTTGCAATAATTAAAAACTGCATTCTTTTTGGGATGTAAAAGTGTAACTTCAAGCTGGTATAACTAATAATACAAATTTGTAATGTGCCATTTGAAAACAATGTTACAGCGTTCTTCTTAAAGACTTTGATATACAGTGGTCCCTCGTTTATGGCAGTAGTTACGTTCTACAAATAACCCGCGATAGGTGAAATCCGTGAAGTAGCCAATTATTATGGATGTTTTAAGGCTGTAAAACCCCTCACTGCAAACTTTATACACTTTTCTAAGACAGGCATGAACATTTTCACACCTCTCTCTCGTTTAAACACTCTCAAAGTTCAAACCTTCGTAGAAAAATAAGTCAAGTACTATAGAATGAAACCAAATGCACCTGCAGATGCCTTTGACGGTGCAAAACGTTAGTTGACATTGACAAAACAAATTTCCCACGTGTGGGACTAATAAAGGTTATCTTATCTTATCTCATCTTATCTTATCTTATCTTATCTTATCTTATCTTATCTTATCTTATATTGTGTTTGTTGGGGAGAAAACTTGCAAACACATAGTACAGCACTTCAGAGTAACACTGCTAGCGATCGAAGATTTATGTAAATTTGACAAGATGAACGCGTTCTGTACTGTACAGGACCACGGCACGAGATTGACCGACAATGGTCTACAGCCAATCAGGACGCAGAACACAATGCGCTGTAAAAAACAAAACAAAAAAAACATAAAAAAGCATGCAAAGCTGCACAAAAGAAACCAGCAAGGCCGCGAAAGGTGAACCGCGTTATAGCGAGGGACCACTGTATCATGTAAATCTGCCACTCCTCTCAGCTAGCAAGGATTAGTTTACTGTTTAGCCTGTTTAGCCTGCTGTTGTACAGCTTTCCTGATTTGCTTCAGTCTCACAACATATTTTGGTCTAAAGTGTACTATACTGGCTCACAGTACAGTACAGTTAGCAGTTAGCTGATAATCATAATGTAGCATGGCATTTATTAGCTAGAAAGCCATATTTCCTCTAGTAGTAGATGATACCAGAGCTACAAGTGGGATGGGAATGGATAAGAATTTAGGGATTCTGATTCCATTATTGATGTAATTTATCGATTTAATTTCTTATCAGTTCTCTTATCAACTCTCATTAGGTTTTCTTTGGCTCTGCTTTGAGGGTCACCAGCATCTCTTAGCAGCATATCAAAGACACATTGGTGTAAATTAATTGCATAGTGTGGTCAAATATTAATGCTTGTTTGAGGTATTTCCTCTCTGTGTTGTGATCAGTGTTGGGATTGTCATAAAAAAAGCCCAAAAGAAACCCCATTTTTCTTAAAAGTAATGCACTACATTGCTTAATTATTCCCAGAAAAAAGTAATACATTACACGACTCGTTACATTACCTTCCCGTTTCTCCGTAAAATGATCTGAAACACACAACTACAACAACAATATAAACATGTAGGTTGTAGTTACACACAACAACACAAATCCTGAGGATACACGTATGATATTTCTCTATTAATATTTAGGTATGAGTACAAATGTGACAGCAAAAAGTAAAGAAGAAAACCAGCACAAAGACACATCAAAGCGATCGGCACGGTGATTTTACTTTAGAAACATGAACAGTAGAACATCGAGGGTGCAGGCAGACTGCTCATCCGCTTCGCTCACTTTTAACATCACTCTGGGATCTTTGCTAGCTTAGCGTTAGCATGCTATCTGTGCAAAGTTGCGTTAGCAGCATAATGCAGCTTGCACTGTACCATTGCACTCTTATCCTTTTGTGCAATAAAAATAAAAGTAATGTTTAATCCACACTGTAGACTGCACCACTGTCTGGTACATGAACTGAAAACAGCTGACTGTAATGGAAGTGCAAGTGGAACCAATGAACAGAATCGACAAACAATTCCAAGGAACTGAACTACTGGGAACTGGTTATCTGCAAGAACCAGTTCTTGATTCCCATCCCTAGCCTCAGGAGAGTAAAATAACTGGTAACTCATATTCACCAAGTTCTCAGAAACACACGTTTGAGATTTCAGGTTAAGGTTCATCTGTAGGCCTGTATTTAGTCCCATATAGCTATAACCTGTGTCAGGGAAGTCTTGTTTGCATTCATACTGTTGCACTGATGTGTCTACGTTGCAGTGCCATTACAAGTAAAGTTAGGCTCATCATTTTGGATTTGGAGGTGATAAATATTGACTTTCCTATAATAAATACAGCACAGAAAGATAACTTTAGAAAACATTTAGTTCACTCTTGATGAGTGTTTCTTCTTGATTGGCACACTGGCAGCAGGCAAATGGAAACTGTGAACCTTGAGAATACGAGCTAAATAAAAACTAAAAAAAAACTTGAAGCATTTGTGACCATGTAGAAGAGAACAGAAGCGATGTGTTTTATTTCTCAATTCGAACTCATGGTTTACTTCCCTCTGAATAACCCCCACCCCCAAACATTTCTCTCCCTCTCAAGTTTTCCCCTCGCTGAAACAGAATTACTGTGTCAGGTTTTTTCGTGATGCAATTAGTATAAAGTGTGGGCATTTTTACAGCATCGGTTAGCATTGCCTCACCCACCTCACCACCAACCTTTCAGCCTCTAACACTGTGTGGGGTCCACCAGCATGAAATCCTGGTGAAAGGGTTGGACTGTGTGTGTGTGTATTTTTTCAGGGAAAGGTTCTTTCTTATCTGCTGTAAGGCTTCAGCTTATACATACATAGATGCAAGCAAATATATGTATATATACAAATACATACACACTAATTAAATCTGTAGAGAGAAATATTTAAAGTTAAATTAACATTTTATATAAAAAAATAAAATCATTAATCTAGCTAGTAATGCAGCAATTATGACAGTAGAATACCCCTCTATATAAAGTATGCAATCATCATTATGTCATATCAACTGAAAAAAAAATTAAAGGTATGTTTTTGCGTGCACACTCATGAAAGAAATCATTCTGATGAGCCTGTTTTTGAACTCGGAAGGTTGTTGGGACGGTTCCTGCCAATGGAAGCTCTAAATGGACCTGAGCTTGGGTCAGGCCTTTCGTGCAAGCTCAGCCAAGAAGCAGAAAATAAGAGCCTTAAAATAGAGAAAGCACTGCAATTCTGTCAATGGGCCGTGTTGTGCAAGTAAAAATAATTCAGTGGGAAAATATAATCAAAGGGCTCGCCACTCTTTATTCATTTTTGACTCCATGCAAGTCAAAATAAAGCAACAGTGAGAGTGAATTGTTGGATTTCTCACAGTGTTCACATTGCTATTAGGAGACTGAGCCTCTAAACACCCAGCTGACTTGCTGAAAGAAGAGCTTGTTAAAGCCAAGCTGAAAACTGAGAAAAAGTAGGAGGACATAATAATGACCAGTTATAGAAGTTACCAAATTAACACTTACTCTTTATTTAACTTCATTAAAATGACCAAAGTTGCTAACAAATGTACAATCTAATAGAAATCTAATCTTTCTGTTAGACTGACTCCAGTCTAAAAATGTCTCCTTGCTTTTAATAAAGTGAGAAAAATCTAAATTAAGGACGATGTCTATAAGTCACTGTTGGCCATCTGCCATGGAAATAGCAGGTTGGAAAGTACACCATGTGTTGTGGTGAAGGTGGCAAATGAACAAAGGCATTGGGCTTTAAATCATTCATTACACGCTGTGAGTCACATTTTAATTTGAGTAAACGTTTTGTTGTTTCACCATAACCAAAGCCTCTCCCTAACCTTACCCAACATTGTTTTAGTTGTCTAAGCATAACCCTAACCTCGCCCAAGCTGCAAATATAGTTGCTTTAGTTGCTCAACTTGAACCCAAGACTGACTCTGATGTGTTTTACTCAAACTAGCATTATACTTGCTTGCAGTCATCAAACAGCAAATATCATGGAGATAAATCTGTTCACATGAATTAAACCTAAGCTTTGAGGCAGATTACTGACTACTCTCATGGTACACATTGGCAAGCACTATGTAACCACTAAAATGTCACAACTAAATGCAATAGTGTTGGGAAGATTAAAAATCACTCCACTTTTAAATTAAATTTTGATCTACTGTGGAGCAGTGCATTGTTCTCAACTGTAACAAAGACATGTACTCAACTCTCTGCCACTGTGATCTCACCTTACTCTTATGGGACTTTAAGCTATTGCAATATTCTTACCATTAAGCCACACCAGGATCTAAGGATCAGGTTTGTGTACAACTGGAAGTCCTTTTGCAGCCAAAGGAATCACGCTTTGTCTTTACAAAGAATAGAGGTTTAAGACAATACAGACATAGGCTTCACTTTTCAGGCTAGTCTTTCTTTTACACACAACCTAAAATTCATGCAATATTCACTTTATTCAAGAACATTAATTTACCTTCCACATATGACATAATATAAAATAAAGAATTTGCACTTAGAGATCTAACTTTTTTCTAAGCTCCATAAGGAGGTCCTCTGAGTTACTGCTACTTGGGGAGGTCTTTATCTGACATTATTCTCCACGTTACTGTTCACACAGTTGGGTGCCATGTGTTCTGCCCACAAGGTTTGTGAGAGTGTACCTATGGAGCATAACTATGGAGCTCTAACGATAGAGGACCACCCCTGAAAGATGCTGCTGTGCCATTAAGTCATGTTCCATATATAAAACAGCATAATGGTATATTGTCGTAAGGAACATTTATTAAATTCTCTTTCAAATTAAACACTCTTATTGCATTTACTGTGTTTCCTTGGCTTATAAAATCTCCAAGGTTGGTTACATTAATTGCTCGTTAAAGTGCTCACAGGGGCACATTTTAGTGTCGTTGAAGGAAATAACTGTAGTATGCAATTGTAAAGTTTCATCATTTCCTATTTGGAAAGATAATTCAAAAAAGTTGGTTAAAAATGATAAACTTCTGATCTTAACTGACTGGCACAATCTAGGCTTTGTAGCTCTGATTTCATCCAATAACCCTTCGAAATATCTGGATTACCAGTGCAAGACTTCAAAGATCCACAGTTTGTCAATCCTGTGACGTATATGGCTCGCCTGCAAGCCAAGTCTAACATCAAACGAACGGACTCCAATGAATTTATGTGCCCGTAAAAGAGGTTTTTGGGTTGAGCGTAAACGGCCTGACATCTGTGTTAAATCTTCAGTGTGGCATGTAATGAGTATCACGGTGCCTTTGTTCTCTTCTAGAGGAGAAAGGGAGCCAGGTTGGGGGGCTGAAGCTCAGGTAAGCCTGCATATGTGCCTCAAAGCTAATGGAAAACATTAGTTAAGGGGTGTGGAGAATTGAGGCTTTGCGTCTGAACCGGGGACCTTACCAGAGGCCTTTAAAGCCATGTGGCTAAATCATCAGGACTTGGTTCTGAAGGAAGGTTTGGACACAGACCACATATAAAAACAATATATACTGAAAGTTTGACCTGTTAGCAGCCGAAACTGTAATGTGCTACAAGTTCAAGGTCAATAGGTCAATCTCAATTAGTACACCTTGTGAACAGCAATGAGCCAAAGTAGGAGCTAAAGAAATGTCAAGAGTGTTTATTTCTCCTCACAAATCTTATTTAAAAGGCCTTCCTTCATGCTCTGTCCAATTTTCTCTCACATGCATGAGCCCGGTCTAAAAGCCAAATATGAAATGGTCATGAAAAACCGCTATGTTTGTTTTCATGGACATGAATTATTGCTTTTCTTGTGGTAAGTAATGTATTCAGTAGGTAGTACATTTTACATCTACAGGTTTTCTCCAAACAAAGTGGCGATGCCAATAGTTACCATGGTAACTAAGAAAAAAGAGCTAAAAAAAAGTAAGCATTGTGTTTTAACTCAAACTTTTAACTTTTTCTAAACTCAATGCAGTAGTTTTAATGCCTAAGTAACATTTTCAGTGTTTTTTTTTTTTTTTTTAAATAATACATACGAGCTGTGAAGTAATTTACTCCATCATTACCCTCTGCAATCTCTAAATTCAGGTTTGTCACCCTTTAAAAATGGAAAATATTATTTTTTTCATAAATAATTATGAATCAGAATGTATGACACACAACAGATACCCAGATACCAATACGCTGTTTCAGATAGTTTTCTCCCACCTGCTGATGAGAACTTTTGTTTGCAAGCAACTGATCCCAGCTGGCATTGAGGTGCCAGTCTATCACAGACAGGAAAGAAACCATTCACACTCACATTTACATCTACTGCACGTGTGATTCTGTCAGTTTGAACTGTGCGAGGAAATCAAAACACACGGTGGGATTATATAAAATCTATGCCAC
The DNA here is from genome assembly GCF_013358895.1 of Oreochromis aureus. Classification (NCBI taxonomy): domain Eukaryota; kingdom Metazoa; phylum Chordata; class Actinopteri; order Cichliformes; family Cichlidae; genus Oreochromis; species Oreochromis aureus. Next base: position 7,103,926 of record NC_052962.1, on the reverse strand, counting down.
TCAGCATGTTCAATTCAAAAAGCTTCTTGCTGTGAGCTGACAATACTAACCTCTGCACCGCTGTGCTGCCTCTAAGCCTTAGTTACAGAAAGTTTGCACATGAAAGCTGAGAGAGCGACTTTCATGTGCAAAGTAAAATCAATTCCAAAAAGAGTAAAACTCGTGCATGTAAAATCTAGTGGGAGAAGCCTTTTGACAGATACAACAACTTTCTTTGGGGATATATGAGACACACTAAATGTCGAAATTACTGAGTTTTAGGGGGATGGTTTGGGGATTTTGTTACAGGCTGCTGAAAATACCAGCAAATATGAGAATTTGACATTTGTCAAAGTGTGCTAAGATTCACTGATTCACTGAGGTGCACGCTCAGCTTTTACCACTAACATCCACTGGATCTTAATTTGTCAGATTGCTCTTTTTATTGTGACTTTAGTAGTTTTAGAATCCTTTTCATGTGGTAGCTCTGCTATTTTGTCCAGACCACATATAATTTCATATGCAAGTGCAGTCTTCAATTGCAGCTGCATAAATAAAACTGAGATGCTCTGGATCACCTTTTCACTAAAGGGAAATCGGCACTTGGGTGGCTGTTGGTCAGCGGTTCTATATGCTGACCAACAGCCAGGACTCTGAATTGGCACTGTGTCCTTATAAAAAGAACCACTTATGGCCTATGGCTCCGAGAAACATTGAAAGGCTGTCTTTTTTCAATTGAGGACAGAAGGCACTTAACATAGCAAGACCTTCATATTCATTTAGAAAAGTGCATATATTAAAAATAAAGCAAGAGGATATCTAAAAGGATGCTTGGCATTTTCTTACAAAGAGTTGCTTTTAACTAATACACTGTGAAAGTATATGTATAGTTTTATCTAGAGGCTGACCAAATATTAAAAAAGATACCAATATTCAATGATTCCAAAATCACATCATCTGATACATCAGCCAATATGCTTCATATATTTATTTCTTTATTTGTTTACACTCTGTCCAACTCTGCTCAAATCATTAATATGTATTTGAAAACATATTTGAAGGTTTCTTCTTCTTCCCGTTTTAGGTTTTGATTTATCAGTCACCATAATTACCAGTACTGTTACTGTACTTGTTATTAATCTCTGTCTCTCTTCCACAGCACGTCTTTTATCCTGTCTTCCTTCTCTCACCCCAACCGGTCGCAGCAGATGGCCCCGCCCCTCCCTGAGCCTGGTTCTGCCGGAGGTTTCTTCCTGTTACAAGGGAGTTTTTCCTTCCCACTGTCGCCAAAGTGCTTGCTCATAGGGGGTCATATGATTGCTGTATTTTTCTCTGTATGTACTGAGCAAATTTGTACGTGAAATATGAACTGGTTCAGCTAACTCATAACAAACAAAATAGTTACTTACTTATAAACGTAATCTGATTCTCTTTAATATAAGGTCATCAGGTCAGGTCAAGTCAGATATAGAATACAGTGAATGACAAGCTTGTAGTGTTGTGATTTGTTGAATTATGTTCTCTTGCAAGCCAACTGTCTAATAAAGCTTGCTGTCAACCTCCAGGTAATTTTTGTTTTCAAGCTCCTTGGGTTAAATCTATTCAATTCAATTCAGTTTTATTTATACAGCGCCAAATCACACACTTTGACGACAGTGGGAAGGAAAAACTCCCTTTTAACAGGAAGAAACCTCCGGCAGAACCAGGCTCAGGGAGGGGCGGGGCCATCTGCTGCGACCGGTTGGGGAGAGAGAAGGAAGACAGGATAAAAGATAAAATCTACCTGTTATAAATATCTACCAGTATTTGAATGAAGCACTTTTGAAACTATTGTGGAAGCTTCCCCCTATTGGATGAATGACAGCCAGCCTTATACACCTTTGGGGAATTTTCTTTTCTCCTACTGTACGAACACTTTCTATAAGCAACTAGGCAAAGCTATTTGTGAGGCTGTATTTAAACAGAATTAGGACAATAAGAAAAACAGGAATTCTGAAACGTAATGCTCCATGTGAGTGCTATCATGCACATTATTATGTACCAAATAAAGGAGCGGCCTTTTCATGACAGCTCTTGAATTACAATCAGTTAATGATCACGTTACTCCATCCGCCACTATAAAGGTAATCCCATCTGAATAGGGCTTTAATGTGATAGAAAGCCCTAAAACCAGGATGTAACCACCCCACAGGTGGTTACAATATCAAACTCTAGGTGTTTTGAGTAATTGGGTGGGAATCCTGGTGCAAGCCACAAATATTATACTCTGGAGATGGGACCAGAAGCAGCAGTCCTCCTTCTTCAAAGGCTTTGGCAGGTGTGCCCAGATCAGCCTCCAGCATCAGCTACTGAGCACTGGGGTGAAACTGTAGCTGCAAGAGGTCAAAGTAGACCTCATGGTTGTTTGATGTTATAGGGAAAATTGGTTGACCCCTAATGGAGCATTCATTAGTTTTTACTGGCACATGGCACCTCATAAAGCACGTTTTGATCTCTACTCATCATGTGGTGTGAAGGGACTTCTCTGGGTTTTGCCCGCTTTCAATCATTCTGGATTTACCTTGGACATTTATACATATTTGAATTTAATAAAATTACAAGATATTTTATCCCAACTAACTTCAGAAGTTTGTGTATGTTTGTGCATCTACAGAATGCTTTTAACCTGCCTGGTGAACAAACTGAACTGGATCCACTCTCAGACATAGATGTACAGTACATTTTTGACCCAACACTTGATAATTAATTTTATTGGATTTTAAGGCGGGATTAGTTAAATTAAATGAAAAACAACTGGTACATTCTGACAGGTTTTTATTCCTTATCTGCCCGTACCTTGGTAAAGAAGTTAGCTCAGTCATCTCACAGCAATAAGGTCAGAGTTTTCATTGGGTCTTTATTCTCTCTGTTCTTGTTTGAGTGCTAATTCTCTAGATGCTGGTGATGGCCACAAGATTAAAGAAAGCATGTACGTTTAAATTGGGACACAAATAAAAACTGATAGCTCAAGGCTCAAATTTCTACTTTAATTTCATATTTCACATCATAATAAAACTTTAAGTTCATCTGTATAATATAAACTCTATTAGAGCCATAAAAGGATTGGCTAGATTACAAGCTAAAAATAACCTTTCTATACGTTTTCAATTATGTTTCAAAAGAACCTTACTTTCTCCTGGAAAAGTAGCAACGCAACTTTATCCCAAACCTGTGCCAGCATTTCCAGAATTAAGCAACATTATTTACGTATATTAATGATTCAAGTAAATATATAGATCATTTACATGCTCTTGAGAATTTTTGCTGTATGGAAACATCAGAAAAACATCAACCTACAGTTCTGTTATGAGTGGTGCAAACAAAGCAACACAAAAAAGTTGTGGTGTAAAAACAAGCTGAAAGACACTACACCCTTGTTTGTTTAATGGGTAACTCATGACTATTAACATTAGCCAGTGTAAGAGCATTAGCAGGTAACTTGGTTTAAGTTGTGAGAGTCTCTTCCCTGAGTGACCTTTTTCAGCCACTCCTTGAAAGGATAACAACAGCATTAAAATTCCTCTGTTTGTACACAGTCTGTCTGAATATAGATTTATTACGTCAAAACTTGTTAGAGATGTTTTTTTTTATCCAGCTTAAGCATGAGCAATCCTTTAGCTGAGATCCCTGGAAATCTCCTTTGTTTGTGACATAATACACTTCCAAAAACCAGATATGTGTTTTATTATCAAATGTTAACCCTGTGAGGTCTGAGTCATCATTGATGACTATTCTAAGCCTTGTTCTGAATCTTTACCCCAACATTTCCTTTATTGAAAAAGAATATGATTATAGTTTTTAATATGTGCCAGTTAGAATTATTCAATTTAATTCATATTTTTGGGCCCTGACTGTGAAGATTTGGGAGAATGATTAAAGTTACAAAACAACAACAAAACTACCAAAACTTAGTAGTTTTGTCTTAGAACTACCAATTAACCTATCCCCACTAAAAACTGAAATTATATATATATATATATATATATATATATATATATATATATATATATATATATATATATATATATATATATATATGTGTGTGTGTGTGTGTGTGTGTGTATATATATATACATTTACAAAATAAAAAATGGAATGAAAGGTATGAACACATCAGGCAAACTATTTCAAAAATGACTCATGATGTTGCTTTTCTCATGACAAAGACAGGAAGTAGCTGTAATATTCCGGTAAAATGCTACGCATGTTAGGTTTTAACTAAGAATTCCAAACTGCTTTCTCTTACTTTACAGTTCCCTCCATCTACATACAAGACATTTACAAGAATTTCCTTTGTTTTGCTTCCGTAGGCACTGTTTTGGAACAACTTTACACTACAAGAGCAGATCTTTAATTACTCATTGCTATGCTGTAGCCGGTGGGTGCAAAGGCTTGAGGTCAACAATGGTGGTGTACATACTGTATTAAACTGTAGTCATTTGTTAAATTTGTAAATAATAAATTTTTAGCATTGAACGGTTTTTAAAGCAGTAGGTCCAAGAGGCTGTGATTCACACTGTTTTTAGGACAGTTAAAGGCAAAACATGGGGCTGAGCTGTGATACTGTGTGATACTGTGAACCGCAACAGTGGTAACTGCTTTTGTCACTACATATACTTCACAATGTTTCGTGTAATAAAAATAAAACAAGAAAGGAAATTCAACCTTTTATCAATAACGAATAATCATTCTGGTAGCACGAGAGCCCTTAGGGACCATGAGCAGCACTAGCACACATTTTTAGCATGCTCAACTGAAACAGAAAACATCATGATTTCAAGGAAAGATGTGAAGCAGAATTTATAAGAATACACAGAAATTTGGCTGCACTTAATCTAGGCTTCTTATTAATATGGTGATAGAACTAGGCCTTATTTTGGCTGCCATGGAAATGCTTGCCGAGTCACTTTACTCCATTGGGGACCTTCCTAAGCAAAACTGACTGTTTGACAGGTGCCTGACATTGAGGCATGCAGGCTAACACTAAATGAGATAACAGGGTAGGATAGCAGGGGGAAGTAGATACATAAAAACAAAGGTACCAAAAACAGAAGAAATACTTTCCAGTAATCCAAGACCATGACAGACTGCTTTCCAGATTTGTGGCAATACAGAGCAAAAGAAATCCCCAATAATCCCCTGTAATAGCTATATTTAACAGGAGGGGAAAACAAGCTAAGGTGCTCTATATTGCATTTACATTATGCTTCTGCTTCTGCATCAGTCAACCCTTTAGGTCTAAGTCATCATTTGTGATGAACATATTCTTATGGGTTGCTAATGGATGCTGAGCGGTTAAACACAATAATGACCTTTTCGGTGTTTAAACCCACTTGCCTTCTGGGTTTACTATGCACTGCAAGCCCACGAATGGTTAAAACTATGATCAGATTTAACAGCAAACAGATGAAGGGAAGTGTTTCAATAATTTCAACCCTTGTGTTGTCCTTGGGACATTTTTGTCCCTGAGGACCACAGGTGTATGGAAATCGGGAGGACATTATGAGGGTTACATTCAGCACACGTGAATTTTTTTAGTATGTAAAAGATGGACGAAGCCACTGTGATGTTATCCAGTGGTCTTTGGACTGTTTGTTTTATGGAGATAAATGTTTAATCTCAGTTTGCTGCTCCGTTTGGTCCCATTTCATTAACCTTCATAATGTCCTACTGATTTCCATACACCTGTGGTCCTCAGGGACAAAAATGTCCCAAGGACAACACTTAATTCAATTTTATTTATATAGCGCTAAATCACAACAACAGTCACCTCAAGGCGCTTTATATTGTAAGGCAGACCCTACAATAATACAGATAGAGAAAAACCCAACAATCATATGATCCCCTATGAGCAAGCACGTTGGTGACAGTGGGAAGGAAAAACTCTCTTTTAACAGGAAGAAACCTCCGGCAGAACCAGGCTCAGGGAGGGGCGGGGCCATCTGCTGCGACCGGTTGGGGTGAGAGAAGGAAAACAGGATAAAGACATGCTGTGGAAGAGAGCCAGAGATTAATAACAGGTATGATTCAATGCAGAGAGGTCTATTAACACATAGTGAGTGAGAAAGGTGACTGAAGAAGAAACACTCAATGCCTCATGTGAATCCTGCAGCAACCTATGCCTATTGCTGCATAACTAAGAGAGAATTGACAGTCACCTGATCCAGCTCTAACTATATGCTTTAGCAAAAAGGAAAGTTTTAAGTCTAATCTTAAAAATAGAGATAGTGTCTGTCTCCCGAATCCAAACTTGAAGCTGGTTCCACAAAAGAGGGGCCTGAAAACTGAAGGCTCTGCCTCCCATTTTACTTTTAAATACTATAGGAACAACAAGTAAGCCTGCAGTGCGAGAGTGAATCGCTCTAATGGGGTGATATGGTACTATAGGGTTATTAAAACTGAGTCTTTTGTCTCTCCCTCTCTCTCTCTCTCTAATGTCACCTTTGCCTAGCTTTTACTTTTTGCTGAAGCATTTTAGCAACGTCCACAAAGTTATTGTGGTCAAGACAGTGGAGTGCTGGCAACTAACTTGTTTAGCAAACCCTGTCCAAAAATGAGTGCATCTTACAGAAACAGATGTGTACTAATTAGTCCTAAATATAATTTCTACAGCTAAACTGGAAAACAAATTTCTTGGAAAGATGATTACAATAAAATTGATCCCAAAAGTACTAATACCAGAAACACAGTTGAGATGTGATGTCCAATTCAGAATTAGAAGAGCTGAAGCCTAGCATAGTTTCCTGTCGAGGCATTGTCCAGATGAAAACTTCTCAGAACTAAGGAATGAGTGAGGAGTGAGTAAACTCCTGTTCAATTGTTATGAAATGACAATTAGACCAGTAACCAAAACTTTTTTGTACTGGGTTTAAATATAGGAACTGGCTCGCTGTGGAGCTAGCACCCAGTGATTCTTTTGTATTGGCTTGTTTTTTCAGTCTCAGAGTTTGCTATTCAGTGAGTACCCACCTTTTTTCCATGAAAAAATAGATATGGTTATCATAAAGAGAATCAATTAAGAATTAGGCGTGTAACCTGAATTGTTAATGTCAATGGTATCAATAAATCCTTATTAGTAAGTCAATAAGGAATTTGTCCTTATTGACTTACCAACAAATATAATTTTTGTTACAGATCATAACAAAGTTTTCTCAAACTATAGTTAGAGAAATGTGAGCATAATAGAGTATCACAGAGTGTAGTTTGTCCTCTTTGACAGCAGCAGTAAGAAGGGGTGTATTTTTTCATATCCAGTGAAGTTTTTTTCTGTACCCCAGCAACAATGTTGATGATGATGAACTTTGAACAGACACCAGGGTTGACTGACATTGGTGTAGAAACAACAAGGTATTGTTTTCAAAGGTCAGCCAGTTGTGGATTAGTGGCAAGTGTTGTTGAGTAACACCGATGAAATGATGACCCTTTTGGATTTTAGGTACAAAGCGTTCTTGAGTTTACTATGTGGCTCAGGTCTGGGAAATAATGAACATACTGATCAAAGTTGACAGCAATGTGAAACAAGGGAAGTGCTTAAGAAACTGTGTCCTTTTGGTTCACTTGTGTCAACACTGCCTGGCAAGTCTTTATCTGGCTTTACTTCTTGGAGCTTAAAGAATAATGTAAAATGACAGGGAACTAACAGAGGCGCTCATTGTTCATAACAGAGATGAACAATGTACTTTTTATATAAGAAATGGCCAGGAAACGTCACTTGGGTTTTCAAAGCAGTTGGGCAAAGAAAAGCTGCTGAGATACTGGTTTGCTGGTATTAAATGTAGCTTATGTAACTGGGAAATCCACAGCATGTGTTACATAACAGTGTTTATGTCACTAATTCATAGACCATACTGGGTTGGTCGTATTAGTCACGATGTGGAAATGTACCCAGTTTACATTCAGTATCTCTGTGTTTGTGTCTGACTGACGAAAGCAGTTGTTTTTGCTTTGTCACAAGCAAGAATCACAGACTCATTTTGAAACAATGCAAGAGTGGACAATATACTGGCTGGATGCAGTAATACTTCTGGCATGTTTAAATGCTTATAAAATCATATGATTTAACATGGTAACGAGAATGAGTTTTATTTGGTTTGTCTAAAGTTTTACCACATTCAGTGAGGAATAAAACAATTTATTTAATGCCATTTGCAAGCTAAAGTAATAGTTTAGCTTCACAGTCCTTTTCTGACATAAGAACAAACCTCAAATCCTTCCGGGGATTTATAACAAGACAGATTTTGTGTAAGAAACCTCCTATGATGTATTTTTATCGATTAAAACAAAACAAAATTAACAAAAAAGAAAAAAAAAGTGTTTAACAGTAGATGTGTCTGTTTTAATGAGCTAACTGCTATTTTTGTCTGCTGCACCAAACACAAAACCATCAAACCAGCGCGAGTATCAATCAAAACAGTGATCTGGGACAAACTATAAAGCTTTGTCAAGTGGAACTGCAGAGTTGCGTGTGAGTTCAGCAGCTGCTTGTCCTATTTGTCTGATAATAATTCCTCATGATGGTCCTGGAAATTCAAATAAGTTAACCGAATTTTTAAAAAATGCAGCTGGTTGCCTTCATTGTTTTAAGCTGATAAACAGTCAAAATTTGTCACAGTCATACATGTATCTTTAGTTAGTAGATAAATAAAAATGTACATAAAGTGACATTTCAGTTCATTTTCCAAAAGTTGATTCTGTTCAATGTTTCGTCACTCATCCAAGTGACTTCTTCAGTGACTAAACGTTTCTCCCACTGAAAACGCTGCGTCCAGATGAACAGAATCAACCTCTGGAGATTTACTTACCTGGATGATTGAGAATGCATCAAGACATTTCAGTTCATTCATCTTTCCCATATAATTAAGCTAGAACTTAAGTCAGAACTTAGTTGAGTAAACAAACACCGGTGATTTTTGCCAGGCCAAACACAAAGGCAGAACTTCACATGGCATTCACAAAGGGATGATGTATGTGTAACAGTTAACGCAGCTAAGACGATGATAAAGACTGGAAAGATGATTGGTCCAGCTGACATGATGGCAGATGAGAAGAAGTGTACTGATACAGAATTTCAAGAACAAGGTTGATGTGCAGAACTGTTGTAATGAAGATATGGGAAAGAGTTGATGAAGCTAGGCTGAGAATGATCAGTGAGCAGCAGTATGGCTTAATGCAGAGAAAGCATACTATAGATGTGATGTTTGGTTTGAGAGTGTTGATGGAGAAGTATGAAGGTCAGAGGGAGTTGCACTGTGACTAGAAATTGAAGCATATGACTGGATGCCAAGACAGTGGTAAGGTTGCCAGTAGGAGTTACAGATGGATTCAAAATCAGGGTGGGTTTATATCAGGGATCAGCTCAGAGAGAAGGTAGATTACTCTAAATAACTGGGGTCAGTCATCCAATGGACAGTGGACAAGAGAGGTGAAGAAGAGAGTGGCTGGAGACGTGACGACCCCTAGATTAATCTATTTATTAAAATATTACATTATCGATATTAAAATACTTTGAGATTTAATCTATTAAATTACTTATATCTCTACCAAATTTTCTTTAAATGTCCTGAATTTCCTAAAAATTAGTTAAGATGTAGATCTAAGTCCTTTATTAAATGGAGTTGAAAGTGTATGTCAAGATCCAGTAAATAGCAGTTAAAAGATTATTTTTTAAAAACAATATAGCATCAAACCAGATGTGTACAGGGATATTAATGTTATTAAGTCACCAAAATACATTCAGGGGTAACAGGCTAGAAATCCAGTCCACACATTCCTAAATCAAATCCTGCAGTCAGAGGTATTTTCACCATCAATGGGACTGCCCTATAGTTTCCATGCTGACATTACACAAACACACAGGCTGTTAGGTAACCAAGGTACCAAATGCAAATACCAGAAGGCTAGTTGAGCAACATAGCTCATCACAGATGAATGCCTGAGAAATGGCCGTGATGTAACACAGAGACCCTTGTAGCTGAGCTTAAAGTAGAACATATTATTATATAATTTTCATACCACAAATATGTTTACCCCCTGATGAAACATTTGAATTTGTTATAAAATCCTAGCACAAATGTTTCTTGTCAATAGAAAATTGTATGTTTTAGTCAGTATAAGCTTTTAATGATATAAGTTTGCTTGTGATAGAATGCTGCATGATGATCATTTCCTTGCTTAGAACTGGTTGTTCTTTTCATTGTTCAGGACTGATTGTTCTTTATAAAACATGTTCTGATATTTGTATCTGAGTCTTCTCACAGCGATAGGAAGAAGTCAAACAAGCAGTTCTGACCTCCCACACACACACACACACACACACACACACACACGCACATGCTCACGTCAAATGTATTCATTTTTCTTATGTATAAATAAAGACACGTGCAAGAACAGAGCGTGCATCACAGGGCCCCCACTCTGGTGTGAGCGTTCTGTGATCGCCCTTGTATACAAGTAAATGCTGCAGCGTCTGTGTGTGTTTCTCCTCTTAGACTCTTAGCTGAAGAAGTGTCTTTAGAATAAATCTCTTGACATTTATTTTGGTCCTTCGAAGCCGGGGCAGAAATATCAGAACTGTTATCTGTGACTCTGTTCCAGGATCCAGCACTGATTCCTGACGCCGTGGGAAGCCAGCACCGATGTCTGTGCACAGCCCTCTTAGATGAGGCCGAAAGACCTGGGACGCTAAAATTCGGGTCCAGGCCGGTGTTTTTAGTCTGGTCCATGGCGGTGGGATTCAGTCTGGCGATCCGAACCACCAGTGAGACGTCTGAGGGTGAGAGAAACACTATTTTGGTTAGGAATCGCCGTAATGAACCGAATAACAAACAAAATAGAAAAATAAAATAGGTTAGGATTCGCCAATATGAACCGAATTAGACTTAGGTTTTAGAAGTAGCCGTAATTACTTCATAACAAATTGTAAAGGCGCGCAAATGTCTATGTGTGTATGTGTCTAGAAGTAAGTTGATTTTACAGCACAATACGCTGCTGAACTACTTCTATTTTATTTTGTTGTTTGCTTGAGGCTCACGTACTGGTGACAGAGGAGAACAGTTGAGCTTCGACTCATAAAACTGATACCGCTTGACCTTTAGGGTCAAGTCGAAGGCCGTATCAGTAAACCACTCTGAAGTCAAGCGTGTCAGTGAAGGCCCAGCAAAATCTTTAAAAATGGGGAATAAACAAGCAAAATTAACACCTGATGAGGGATGGTTAGAAAAACAATAAACCGGAGCAGGAGTAATCCAAAAGAAAGGGAGAGGAATGGAGAGGACGACAGGCAAAAAAGAGTAAAAGCATTAACAAACAAAGAAGACAGTGACTTAGAACAGGATAGCAGCTCAGGTGAAGAGAATAGTTCAGATCAGGAAGAACATAATAATCCCTCACCAAGTGAAAAATTCAAGATCAAAGTAGAAGTTTAAAAAGGGCTGGAAACAGACCCGACTGAATACATATAGATACAAGAGGAATAAAGTAAAATAAACAAAAGGCTAAATTGATTTAGAACTTAACTGTAATGTATTCAAGTTGATGATAGCAAGGATAACAACCTGTAAACTGGTATTAACAATGACACATAGTTGGGATGAAGACCATGCCCTGAATGAACAGAATGATTCACACAAACACATATTAAATAAATTAGAGAAATGCATAAGGTATATTAAGGTTTTGTCATTGTTCAGCCAAGGAAAGTGTGTGAAAAGGTAAATGTCTCCAGCTTGGGAAAGGGTGAAACTGCAGATCACCACCCTTGGTGGATACAAATAAAATATAAATAAATATTGTAATATACTATTGCTGTTATATAAAGAGATAATAGCGTTAATAATGAAATAATATTAATATGAAGAGGCACCTCAGTCAGTTATGATGTGAGGTGGATAATTGCTAAAAGTAGTCTGCATCAAGCTTAAGGTTTGCTCAACTTCAGTACAATGACATATGAGATGAAGAAAATAATTAGTTTAGATATTTTCTTTAAGTGCATAGAAGCACTTGACCTGCTTGAAAACCTGTCATCCTAAGACATTGCTGAAATATAGAGCACACCTATAGTAACAACTAATAAGCTAAACCCTGTCTATAACAGCTAAAGTTACAAGAGTGAGAAGCTGAGTTAAATATGTGGTCACTGTAAGCTGATGAGCAGGTTACACATTTTTTAGAGCAGGAGCTGCAACATGCAGCTGTCTGTGAGCTCAGTTTTTTTCCCCTCATACTTCTGATTTGTTTTTGGCAGCAGCCTTTTTGTTTTGTTTTGTTTTGTTGAATTGGAAAAAAATAAATAAATTTGTGATCACACTAGTGACACATAATGATTAGGCATATGATTTACTAATGCAGGTGAAGTTTATTCTAAAATTCAAGGAGAACGAAGAAGAACAGCATTTTCAGTTGTGTCTTTACTGTTGTTCTCTGTGTAGTGTGTGTAGAGTTTTTTTGCTTTTTGTTTTTGTTTTTTTGACGTGTTGCTTGAGTAAGGAGTACTTTGACTTCTGAAGTAGCTCTCATCATGCGACCTTGATGATGATAAGTTCAGAGCCAGCTGAGAGCTGGGTTGTCTGCTTTGTTTTAGGTGATAAGGCAGAAAAGTTAAAACTTAGTTTCTTGTCTTGGGAAAAAAAAGAAAGAAGGGGTTTTGTGTTTCTCAGCCAAGAACAACTACAATTTCATTTTCTGTTTTTGAGAAAGGAGAATTTAAAATAATAATAACAACAACAATAATAATAATAATAATGATAATAATGATAATAATAATAAAACAAACAAAGAGTGATGTTTTGTTTAAGTGGTGAAGAAAGCTAATACTGCAAAATACCGTCTAGTGCATGATCTGCGAGCAATAAATGAAATCACTGAAATGATGCCACCAGTAGTAGCAAATCCCACACTATACTGAATCAAGTCACTCCAAAATAAAACAATGGTTCTCAGTGACAGACTTATCAAACGTTTTCTCAGTGTTTGGCTTCACTTTTGAGGGGCAGAGACAGTTTCTACTCTACGTAGATGACATTTTAGTGACTGGCCACACAGAGGGAGGGTGTAAGCAAAATACTATGGCTGTGTTACGTCGCTGAGTTAAGGCCACAAGGTATCTTTAAATAAACTCTAATTATAAAGTCACATACTTAGGGCACACCCTCTCAGGTGAAGGCAGAAAGCTACTAAACAAAAGAAAAGAAGCCATACAAAATGCACCACAGCCACAAAACTAAGCATTTACATTCTTTCTAACTCCCAGTGAGCCTGAGTTATGACCTTGGCTCCCTGTTTATCTGCTCCCGTGCAATGTGCTCTGTTGTCTCTACAATGAGAGGAAAAAAAAAAAAAAAAGGCCCTGACTCTCTGAACACAATATTCTCTTTATAACTCAGCAGTATGAAATGACATGAAATAGTGTAACTCACTCACAGCAAATCAGCAGTATAGGATAATACCAACCTATCTAATTAATCTAATGATTTTCACATTCTTTTAACTCAGAAGTATGATGCAAACTAAAACTACATATTGATTACACAAGAAGTATGATGTGGCCTACAGCAGTATCATGATTCACTCATTTTGATTACAGGTATAATGTAATATATAACAGCATAATAATCTCGCAACTGCTACAAGGAAGGTGGACCCTCTTGGTTACCTTGACTACAACGCTCACCCTTACAGGACCCCAGCTGACGCCAACAACAGCTGAACCACGAGGCAGACAGAAAAGATGGACGCACGACAACTCGCACCTAAGAGATATGATGCAAGACCACATCCACCCTTGGATGAACAATGCCTGGTACCGTTATATCCACGACAGGACCAAGGCGGAATCGGCAAATACAGACTGTTATGTCTGTTCTCATATGCCCAGCACATCGACACACCCCACACTATATGGTGAATATATGAACAACACTCAAGCAAAGTGTGCAGCCAGCTTCGCTGGCATTGGATTCCAACACAGCTGAATCATCACCAACGACACAATCCCACATGCTGTTGGACTTAGTAATGGAACATGTGATCAACTCTTCTGGATCAATTTCAACGTGACAAACCGGAATACATCCATCCACTTCCCAGTGTTTCTGGACCAACTCCCAGAGAAGAACCACTCCATGTGTTATCAACAAGAGAAAGGTAACACACCCGTTGGAAACACGACAAACTGCGTCCAAACTGCAGTCCACGGAGAAGGCGCCCCTGTGAATATGAGTGGACCTTCTAACGGCACGTACTGGGTGCAAGGAATGGCCTAGCTATGTGGACAACGGGCATATTTCATACTGCCCCCAGGCTGGACAGGAACATGTGCTCCTATATTCCTGTCAGACCACACTTTCAGGATGACCGCAGTAAACATCACTTCTACAGCACGCCGGAAAAGAAGATCTATGTTCCCTAAACTTCAACCACATGACCTGAAGCAATGTACCTGAGGAATTCAAACTGTGGACTACCGGACAGAAAGTACTCCACACATTGTTCCCCTGGGTGGGAACCGGAAAAAAACATGCTGAGGATCGAAACTCTGGACTACCGCTTTGGACTCTTCTTGAACGCTTCATGCAAGATCAACGAACAGCAAGATCAGGAAATCAATGCATTACGGATCGCAGTGATGCAACATCAAGTAGCTTTGGACATGATACTGGCAGAGAAAGGGGGACTTTGCGTCCTCTTCAACAACACCTGCTGCACTTACATACCAGACAATGTACACTCATCAAACATGACTGACGCCCCGAACGCCTTGAGACAGATCCAGCAGGCCCAAAATCAGGACTATGTGAGTAATACAAGTGACTGGTTTTCTTGGCTTTACACTGGCTCCTGGCTACAGGTGCTAAAAAGACTACTACTGCCTTTTCACTGTGCAATACTTTTTGTTAATAACCAACGGTGCAGTAGACTTCAATACTTGAAATACTTGCAATTCCCTTGTATTTGTATTTATTCTATTTCTACCTTTTGTATACTCTTATTTATATATATGTCTCTGTATTTATATATGTGTATATATAGTATTCTGCTCACATTCTGTAGCTTCTGTCGGTGCTGTGCTATTTGGAAACCGAATTTTACAGTTAATAGGATTAATACAGTTTTATCTTATCTTATCTTACTCATCGGAGCTGGAGTATTTTTACTTTTATTTTGTGTTTTGTAACATGTATCCTGCCATGTCTAAAACTCATGATTAACCGCATAATCGTTTCCACTGTAGCTGCATACATTGCCGTGACAAATGATGATGGTGATGACCCCGACCTGTTGGAATGTGAAGACTTTGTGTGATTAATGATGATGTGACAGAAAATGTACAACAAGATGTTACATACTGATATCTCACTTAAAGGTTATACTGACAACAGGAGGGAATGTCAATAGAAAATTGTATGTTTTAGTCAGTATAAGCTTTTAATGATATAAGTTTGCTTGTGATAGAATGCTGCATGATGATCATTTCCTTGCTTAGAACTGGTTGTTCTTTTCATTGTTCAGGACTGATTGTTCTTTATAAAACATGTTCTGATATTTGTATCTGAGTCTTCTCACAGCGATAGGAAGAAGTCAAACAAGCAGTTCTGACCTCCCACACACACACACACACACACACACACACACACACACACACACACACACACACACACACACACACACACACATGCTCACGTCAAATGTATTCATTTTTCTTATGTATAAATAAAGACACGTGCAAGAACAGAGCGCGCATCACAGGGCCCCCACTCTGGTGTGAGCGTTCTGTGATCGCCCTTGTATACAAGTAAATGCTGCAGCGTCTGTGTGTGTTTCTCCTCTTAGACTCTTAGCTGAAGAAGTGTCTTTAGAATAAATCTCTTGACATTTCTGTAATATTATTTTAATGAACTTTACATAAGGATAGCTGATTTTTGAAGGATACATTATGATTGATAGGGCAGTGATAATGATATTTGCTAATATAAATGTTAATCAAAGTGGTCTAACAAGATAAGCAAATCTGCATTTGTCACATTTAACAAAAGGCTAGTTTGAAATGCCACCATCTAATCTGTCAACACAGTGTTCTGCTGCATTTCTTTGTGGCTTTTTCAAACACACAGACACACATTCCTTCCTTTCAGGCAGGAAAAGTCAGCGCAATTGAAAAACATGGACGACAGACCCTATGGTGACCTTATGTGGAAAAATAACAAGTGTGCTAATTTGGGAAGGCAGAGGCTTTTCTCACTAGCAAATTCCATGGAATGAAGGAATAGATGCAAATGAATTGTAAGATGACACTTAAGACACATGTGTTCTCACAGCACTGAGCTATGGCTTCATATTCTATAGAAACTCACATATATCTTACCCTGTATTAAAAAGTGACACTCCAGTTAAATTTAATAGCACTACCCATATAACATAAGTTAAGGTTTGTAATATTGAATTGCAAAATATATATTGTTGATCAATAAAATAACATACGATCAACAGAAGTAAAATAATGAACTTAGTAAAAACAGCAGCAATCTTGGGTGGTGCCTCTGCATTGGCAAAATGGGGTGGTAGTCCCTCTTCAGTACCGATAGTCCATCCCTTTGTTTGAACCTCAGATTCAGGAGGTTTTTTACCTGGTAGTGGAATGCTGGAGCAGCTCATTAGCCTCTCGAACACTTTTGAGCTTGCGTGGGAGTTTGACCAACCAGTCTACATGTGTTTTGTGGACTTGAAGGAGGGATTTCACAGTGTCCCTTGGGGGGGACCCCCCTTCCTGTGGGAGATGTGCCAGTCCCTGTATGACCGCAGCCACACCTTGGTCTGCACAGGCAGCAATAAGTTGGACTCCTTCTCCGTTTTTGACTCTGCTGGGCTCCCCTCTGTTAATAATTCTATTCATGAGTTTTTGGACAGAATTTCTAGGTGGAACCAAGTAGCCCAAGTTTTCCTAGGGATGGTCTAGGGCAGGGGTCAGCAACCTTTTACACCCAAAGGGCCATTTGGACCCAGTTTCCACGCAAAAGAAAACACTGGGAGCCACAAATACTTTTTGACATCTAAAATGAAGATAACACTGTATATATTGTTTTTATGCTTTGTGTGAACAACTAAGGTGTGTTGGTTATGAAAACCATGTAGTGCAACAGAGAAAATTACATTTTATTTATGTAATTAACACATTTTGAACTCTTAAAGAAATATAACAAAAGGAAAAACACCCAGCTGAACTAAAATGATCCATGTAGCAAACAAAAACTGTTATATCGCCTTTGGGCTTTTGGAGCCTTGACCTGACTTTTAAAAAATAATTGGGAAAAAAGCTCTATGCTGCTAAAATATAAAAAATAGATATTTGCAAAATTCTGCCTAAATATGTATTTTACCTGGTTAATGTGTGTGGCGGGGCGTGGTTTGCAGCGCCGCTGCAGGGGAGGCAGACGCACCTGAGCGGCACCCGCAATCAGGCCTCGCCGCCTTAATGTCTGTGCTATCTATGCTGTTGTGTTGGTATGTGTCGGGCTGTGTAAAGAGATGCTGAAAAGCATGTTCATGGAAACATCGTCGGGTCTGCCGTGGTATGTTTACAATGGGACTTTTGCTCCTGAACCTCTGCGCACAGCGTCTGCAAATCGGGGCTGTACGAAGTGACTTTCATCTTTACGCAGGACTGTAAGCTGTCATCTGTGAGGCGTGAGCGGTGTTTGTTTTTAACATAGTTCATGGTGGAGAACAGCTGCTGACATAATGTGGATCCGAAGATCCATAATTGACCTACCTGGGGTTGAAAGTCTCGATAAATGCACGGCGTTTCGGCGGGTATACCGGCTTCTGCGAGTGTGATGCTTATTTTGAGCGATGAAAAAAAAAAATAGAATATAATTGTATTTTTATATTTCAATATCACAATAATCTTCCAATTTAGAAATACAAGTTAAAAAAAAAGAACTAACATAAATAAAATACACTTCAGCTAAATACTTCCCAAACCACGCGGAGCCGCACTATAAGGACTAAAGAGCTGCATATGGCTCCGGAGCCGCAGGTTGCCGACCCCTGGTCTACGGATTTCATCTATGCTTTTGTAGATGATGTGGTTTTGTTGCCTTTATCATTTGATGACTTCCAGCTTGCACTGACATGCTTCACATCGGTATGTGAAGAATTAGGAATGATAATTAGCACCTCCAAGCTTGAGTCTATGGTTTTCAACAAGAAAATGATGGAGTGTCCACTCCAGGTCAGGGACAAGTCATTGCCCCAAGGTAAGGAGTTCAAGTATCTTTGGGTCTTGTTCATGAGGAAGGGGAGAGGGGAGCTGGAGATTGACAGACTGGGTCTGTATTGGCTTTGATTCAGTACTCTAATGTACTGGTCTGTTGTGGTAAAGAAAGAGCTGAGTGTAAAAGCAAAGGCATTGATTTACCGGTCGATCTATATTCCTAACCTCTCCTATGGTCAGAGTCTCTGGGTGGTGACTGAAAGAATGAGATTGCCGGTACAATTGGCAGAAGTTATTTTTCCCAAGTTGTGGCTGGCATCTCCAGTAGAGATAGAGCAAGGAGATGAATGATTTTAAAGGACCTCAGAGTTGAGCTGCAAAAGGTGGTTGAGGTATTCAAGGAATCTAACTAGAGCGCCTCTGGGACATTTGTGGCTGAGGTATTCCAGTCATCTCCTACTGGGGCAGACCCATGACACCATGGAGAGATTACATCTCTCGGCTGGTCTGGGAACACATTAGCTCATCTGGAGGAACATTAAATGAAGTCACTAGGAACAGTAAGGTCTGGGCTTCTCTGCTTAGGTTGCTGCTTCAAAAAACAAATTTTTCACCTATTTTCAGTTCAGCCCCTGTACCTTCCCATTTTGATGTTCTTTTTAAGTCACTTAACACAGACCTATTAATCATTCAAGCAGAAAAAAGGCACTTAACTCAAGGGATGACCCAGTGATGAGTATAGGAAGAGATGACTACAGGTTCCCCACTCAAACACATCAGCCACTATTAGCCACTATTTTTTTTCTCTGTGTTATTGTATGGTCTTTATCTTACAATATAAAGTTTCGTGAGGCAACTGCAGGGATTTGGTGCCATATAAATTGAACTGAACATTTAAGGACCTGTTCGAGCCATCAAACTTTGCCAGATTGTCTGCTTCCTACTACTACTGATAAATCGGCTCTGTTCTTTTCTCTGTGTTTTGCTTCCCTGCATTAACCTTGTTGTCTCCCTCTTTTCAGTCCACCTTGACCTTGGCTAAGAGTCCACTATTAACCTCTTTCACTTACCTGGTTCCCCAATACTGGCTTTTTCCATGTTGTGGCTCCTATGCGAACTCCCCTGTGATGTATGCGCCCCTTGATTACCTGCTGCTCAAAACCACTGTGTTCATGATCAGAATCAGAATCAGAATACTTTAATAATCCCTAAGGAAATTATGTGGGTTACAGTTGCTCCAAGACAGTAACAGTAACAGACTAAACTAATTAAATAATATAATATATTACAAAGTTTACAAACTTAAGAAATAGCACTAATATATACAAATCAATCAATTATAAATATCAAGAATATTACAGAGGTGATATATATGATTGACATTTAACTCTAACCTGTGAACTTCATTATTTTGTCATTTGTTTTTTTTTACTGTAGAGCATGTGCAAAAGGATGTAACTATTGCAGTGTTTACAGTGTGTTAGATGGAGGAGCTGTACAGGGAGATGGCCACTGGCAGGAATGATTTCCTGTGTCGTTCAGTGGTGCTTTTTGGTAATCGCAGTCTCACACTGAACGTGCTCCCGTGGCTGGTCAGCACGCCATGGACTGGATGGGAGGTATTATCCAGCATTGTCCTTGTCTTGGACAACATCCGCCTCTCAGACACCACCCTAAGGGAGTCCAGCTCCGTCCCAACAACATTACTGGCCTTGCGGGTCAGTTTATTGAGTCCTTTGGCATATGCGACCCTCAACCTGCTACCGCGGCATGCAACAGCATAGAGGATGGCACTGGCCACAACAGACTCGAAAATCCTGAGCATTGTCTGATAGATGTTGAAAGACCTCAGCTGCCTCAGAAAATAGAGATGACTGTGGCCCTTCCTGTAGGTCAGGGGTGTCGAACTCCAGGGCTCGAGGGCCGGTGTCCAGCAGGTTTTAGATATCACCCTGGGTCAACACACCTGAATCAAATGATTAGTTCATTACCAGGCTTCTGAGAACTTCAAGACATGTTGAGGGGGTAATTTAGCCATTTAAATCAGCTGTGTTGGATCAAGGACACATCTAAAACCTGCAGGACACCGGCCCTCGAGGCCTGGAGTTCGACACCCCTGCTGTAGAGGGCAGTAGTGTTTTTAACCCAGTCCAGTTTATTGTCTATGCCAGGGGTAGGGAACGTTAGTCCTCGAGGGCCGGTGTCCTGCAGGTTTTAGATATCACCCTGGGTCAACACACCTGAATCAAATGATTTGTTCATTACCAGGCCTCTGGAGAACTTCAACACATGTTGCGGCGCTAATTTAGCCATTTAAATTAGCTGTGTTGGATCAAGGACACATCTAAAACCTGCAGGACACCGGCCCTCGAGGACTAACGTTCCCTACCCCTGGCCTATGCGTACTCCAAGGTATTTATAGTCCTGGACTGAAACAGAGGTTAAGGTTTTCCTGGTCCTCCTAAAGTTATGCTTTCGTTCAAGTTGGCATTAGAGTCCAGATCTTTGCTATGGCTGACGGGGACCTTGACATTGCTCTCATTCCTTTAGTCAAATCTATAAAAAAGACAACAATAACAGTTTTACAGGTAGATAATATGTTTGCACCAACCAACGTGATTCCAAAAG
The DNA here is from genome assembly GCF_013358895.1 of Oreochromis aureus. Taxonomy (NCBI): domain Eukaryota; kingdom Metazoa; phylum Chordata; class Actinopteri; order Cichliformes; family Cichlidae; genus Oreochromis; species Oreochromis aureus. The sequence goes on along the minus strand of NC_052962.1, from coordinate 7,083,072 downwards.
AGCAATTAACTGAAAATGTGGCATATCTTTGTATGATTTGGACTGATAAGTGCATTTTCTCATTTTTCCTTTTCTAGAATTGAAAGATGACCAAATGAGGGTGGAAAGGCTGCTCTTCTATGCCAACAACACGAAGCACTCATTTTTGATATGGTCCTTCAAAATAATGCCATTCGACTTGATGAAATCCAGCAGAGACGGACTGAAGACAGTGTCAGCTGTGAGTGAATCAACAGTGTGTCTCTGTCAATGATAGGCTGTGTCCTCCAATGCAACATACCTAGCATTTAACAAGTTTACAGAGTACCCTTTGAGCTCAACTCTGCACAATCTACAATATCAGTATGTGAAAGTAAGTGTAACCTACACACACTTTCAGCAGTGATGCATCCAGTATGTGTATATATATATATACACACATACAGTTTGATTTTGACCACACAATAGCTGATTTTGAGGTGATAGTTTGATTTTGAAAGAAAAGTCTGGCCTTTTCTGAATGTAGTTTGAATTTTTGGATTTGTGTTTAAGATGTTAAGAAACTTTGTGTAGTTTTCAAGTAATATATGTACTAGCAGTTCAGAAAAACTGTAACTGAAGCCTCATCACAAGTCATTGTTAAGGAAGGGAAAAAAGCAGAAAAGGCTGAGGTGACCCAAATTACACAAGAGTAAAAATCAGTAGCAACAGGTCTTATAGGGTGATGAATCCAAATTTGAAATTTCTTTTTCAACTCCTTAAGCATACAGTTTAGGCGAGAAGTACAACAGTGTCTACGCAATGGAGGCTCTGTCATGGTTCGGGGCTACATTTCAGCCAGTGGTATTGAGGATATTGTCAAAATTGATAGAATTATGAACACAGAAAAGTGCTGTCATATTTTGATCAATCATGCAGTACAAGCTGGGAAGTGTCTGATTGGTAAGGGCTTCATTTCACAACATGAAAATGATTCCTGGCACGCTGCCAATGCAGTAAAAGCATACCCGGATATAAAAACACACAATGGAAGACTTCAGTCATGGATTGGCATCCCCAGAGCCTGAACCTCAAAACTTATTGAAGACGAGTGTGATTATTTTGATATAGAGTGGAACAAAAGATGGCCAACATCCAAAAAAGTAGTCAAACCAAATATTGACTTGAAAATAAAGCATGTATGTTTGTGCGTATCAGCAGCTGGTGTTTAAATATAAATAAATAAATAGGGACTATATTCATGTACACGTGTACTGTCAACTCATAAAAACCAATAGTTTTTGTAGAGCTTGTGCTAACAGTACAGTGTGTAGTATTTACTATTGCCGGTTGACTCAATGCAGACTGACGTACAGTATTTACATTATGCACATGATATGCAGACCATGGCAATGTTTTGCATGTTGTCATACTGCTTTAAAATGACACTGGGACTTCCCCATGTTTTTTCTGTCATGGGAGGAAACACACAAATTACTCCTATGAAAATGAAACAACGACAAGGCAAATATAGTTCAGCTCGAGAAATCCTTTTGTGTCATTCCACAGGGGTCAAAAATGAATAATGTCTCTAACACGGGTATGTTGGTCAACCACAACATCCAGAAATGCGTGAGTCTTCATCATGACCTTGTGTTGTACAAAATGGTATCACCAAAATGAATTAGGTCATTTTCCTTTGAGCGTGGGCTGAGCAAAACTCTTTCCACATTTCCTCTGCTTTTGTATTCTAATGTATTGGTTTCAGATGAAAACAACACCTTGTAGCCCATTTTGTTTTTACTCTAAGTGAGCGTTCATAATTCTGTAGATTGTGGTTAGAATCATACTCCACTTTAAAGTCTTTTTAAACTTTACCAATTACAGGAAATAAAAACAAAGCAGATGACAAGTTTCTGTCCAGGAACAAAGGAGGGCTGGTGAAGGGGCGCTGATCTCTTCTTTGACAAGGATGACTTGGGAGAGCAGTTTAGGATGAAATGCTGTTAGCTTAACTTTTAGACAGATTGCCATGAAAATTTGTGCATATACTTGGAATCAATACAGAATACGTGTTCTAGGATTTTTGAGTTTCAATTTTTCTTTGTTATCTAGATGTCTGAAAGAAAAGAAGGACAGCAATTATACAAAGAAAATAGTTTGGGGTAGATGCATGGGCCTCCAAAAGAGATCATTGCCGTTGCTACTCAACGCATAACAATGTCTGTATAACTGTGTAATGTTTCTCTAAATTTAACAAAGTAGTTACTTTAACAAGAAAGTAATTATATTTCCTGAAATGCAATTCTGTCATTTTTTTGTATCTAAACCTATCTAAACTTTAATCCCACTGTTTACCATATTGTCGCTTGAGAGGTAAATGATGCTAGCCTGCTAACAGCGGGATATCCAGAAAATTGTCCTAGAGGAAATGGCCAGACTAAAGTTGTGATGTGAAGCATTTGTTCATCTTTTAACACCGGCTCAAGAAGTTTTCTTTTTTTTTTCTTCTGAAAATAACTCAGGACTTTGGCTTTATAGAAGCATGTTATATTTGCTAATGTTACTGCTATTAATTGTTTAAGCTTCACAGTATCAAATCAAAAAAGAAATCTGTTTTAAAAAAAAATTAACTTCCAGTTTATTCCATTAAAAACACTGAATTTGAATATGATAATATTGTCATTTGTTTCTATGCGTTTTAGTTGTGCATATATTTATTTTTGCTTTTTATTTTTGTAAAATGCATTTGAAGTAAACTTCCTTTGTCTTTTCTCCTTCCTATAAAACAGACTGGTGTGAGGTGAGGTCCTGTATGCAGCTTGGGCAAAGTCTTGCAGCCTGACGTGAGCAGTTCAAGATAGGTTGCGTTTTTTTTTTTTACTTGTACACAGTAATTACCATACTTCCTACAGTCATTGAACATGCCATCTGACGCAAGGGAAGTAGGTGTGTGTGGGTCTGTGTGCAAACGGACTGCATTCTGTATGCTGAAGCATTATTAAGGCTCTGGCCAGCCAATGGGGTGGCGCCCGTTAATCCCTGCTCTGTTAAAACCCCGGGCGAGTCCAGAGGAGGCTCTAATGTGCACAGACAGTCAGTGGAGACAGAGATCGACGCAGGCACAGGAAGGCTGGAAGTTTTGTTCTGGAAATGTGCGATGTTCTAAAAGAGTTAACACATTTTGGAGCTTTCTGAAAGTTTTTCCACAAGAACAGATAGAGAGTGAGAGAGGGAGACGCACTGGGAGCTTTTCACACCCACTGTCGCCCTAACGTCACCGGCTCTTCCTCGTGCGGGGAGAATTGCTTTAAGTTGTTCTAACAGTGTAACGACACTCTCTCTGGACGTCCAGTTGCCTCCGGTCGTCATGTCCTCCGGTGATGTCTCGGAGCAGAGTCGGCGGGTGAGCGTGCTGTCTTGGGATCAGGTGCGGCGTTTGGACTCCATCCTTGGTGAGAGCGTACCGATCCACGGCCGAGGAAACTTCCCCACGCTGTCCGTGCAGCCCCGGCAGATCGTTCAGGTGAGACCCCTCTCTCTAGCTCTCTCATAGTCGTTCTGCTATCAAATAAAACGCACTGAAGCCGAAGTGATAGAGAGGAGGGAAAAGTACATCTCTTAGTTTCGTGTATCCTTATATCGCCCTATTCTCAACAAACAAAGAAACAAACTGAGGAAAAAAGAAAGAAATTAATGAAAAACTGTCATTTTAATTAATTTGACACAAGGTGTGTTACCTTTTGTGGGTGAAAGACAATTTTAATGCAATGCATATATAAGGATATTCCGCCACTGTAGCTCACAACTGTGTCATATGCCATGTTGGTAATAAAGTTTTTAGTAATGAGAAAATAGCAGCTTACAGTAGTCTGCTGACACCGGATGAGTGCAATATATTTATTTTGCATTGACTGTGGAGTCGATGACATTTCACTTGTTGCTCCGAAGGTACACAGTAACATAACTTCTAAACAAGCCCGGCTAAACAAAATCAGGCCTGCATAGTCAAATATTCTGTTTGCTCCATATTGCGCTGTTTTTCTGCAGTAATGAGGATTTGTGGCAGAGCTGATAAGACTTTAAAAGATACTTGATCACTTATACTGAGACACATTAGTGGAGATGATCTAACACTGTGACTGCATATTTCCACTAGCTCACTAGTGCTTCTCCTCCGCAAGTCCTTTTTTCACAGTTTCTGTGAGATAATGACCACACCGCAGTATATTTACTAGAAGTGAAACATGTGGGGATTTGCGTGGGCTGCAGTTTTTCCGGACATTAATAGCCTGTAATCCTGGTTCATATGTTGCTTGAATGATTCATATTTTCTACAGTGATCATATGGGGGAGGGAAGACCCTTGCACAGGCACACACACGCACACACACACACACACACACACACACACACACACACACACACACACACACATATATTTCAAAGGCCCCTATAATCAAAGAGGCCTACCAGTGTAATCTCTCCCCTGTAATGCCTTTCTTCCATTATATAGTCCTCTAGGCATAGGGGACCTTAACCATTTTTTCTTTCAATGAGCCAGCATTCTTTTTGTGGAACTTTCTGAGTAAATGTTTAAGAAAATTTCTTATCCAGAATATCCTTCATTTATTGTGTTTGAGTGCTAAGACGCTGGCATATTTAATACTACTTAACTCAAAACACCAGTAAAGCTTTTTCTTAACTTACTAAAACTATACACTGTATATAAAAGATGGTTGTAGCAATTGTGACATCACTCATTGGTTTATTTATGTATTTATTTATTTTGTGTGTGTGTGTGTGTGTGTGTGTGTGTGTGTGTGTGTGGGGTAAATGTTTTACTGTGTTCTTCCATTTATTTTTTTTACACATGAAGCTCATCTACAAACAACGTGCCTCTGTTCTGCTAAGTTCTAAGCATTATTCCACCGTTTTCACTCAGATATCATTCTGCGTCAGTTTTGAAAATCTCTGAATGCAGAATTAGCACACGTTGTTCACCTAGGAACACTGGCTTAGAAAATGCAACACTCTGATTCCCAGTTAATTCAGTTCCATTCAATTCAATTTCATTTATATAGTGTGCTTTATATTGTAAGATAAAGACGTTACAACAATACAAAGAAAACAGAGAAAACCCCAACAATCATATGACCCCCTTTGAGCAAGCGCTATGGTGACAGTGGCAAAGTTAAACTCCCTACTAACAGGAAGAAACCTCTGGCAGAGAGAGGCGGCAATCTTTCGAAACTGGTTGGGGTGAGGGGATGAAGACAGGACAAAGACCTGTGATCAGTGATCAATAATAACTAATAAATAATACAGAGGTGTGTAAGCACATAGTGTGTGGAAAAGGTGACTGAAGAGGAAGCAGTGCAGTTGTACTTGTTCAGTCTCAATTGGAAGAACAATTCAATCATGTATCATTGTGGCTTCAAGTGGCGTATACAAGCGTTATATAGAGGAAGAGGTAGAGCGAGAGGTGGAGGAGGCAGCAGAAGGCAATTCTAAAAATTTTCTTGTTAGTTCAGTTGACATAAATATGTGTTTTGATAAGATGGTTTTGAGTGGTGTGTTTCATTTTACACTAGATGTGTAGTTTGTGTTTAGAGTTTTGAGAAGCGGACCCACGGTTTCTGGAAATGTGTTTAACCAAATCTGGGAAAGAACTTTGTTCCATGTATAATGTACCAGTGGCAGGTGGCATCATAACACCTTTGAACCAACACATAGCTGCATTGCTGCTGTTAATAAAATAAAAACTAATTGAGCAGATTAGGATTTCAAGTAAGAACAACAATGTTTAAATGTGTAGTTAAGAAGTCACACACATCCAGCTCAAATCTCTACGAAGGAGTTCAAAAAGTATGGAAGAACCTGGCAAATGCTATAGCACCTTAGCTGATATTATACACTGTGAGTGTGGGGTCTGTCATTTTTTTGGCCAAATGTGAAATGTTAAGGTGCCTGCTGGTAGAAGCTATAAAGTGGGCTAACAGCTTCACTGTTTGATCTGTTACTCACAGATGAAACAGCTCATTGACAGAAATATATTAATTGAGTGCAACAGTAAATCCACCTTCTCTGTAGCAGCTGAACGTGTCAGGATGAACCTTTCTGGTGGAAACCATGAAGGCACTGCATCTGTAAGTGTAGACTGATTTGAAATTGTGTTCTGTATGCCCATGCAGATTTTACGACAAAAAAATGAAGCCAGGCACAATGTTTCCTGTTGAAAGACTCAATTCGAATGTCCGCAAGTTGATTTTTATACCATGTGGCTATGAATGGAAACCAGTGGCAGTGTGGTTGGAGGGGGAAAAAGAAATTTAAGCCACTATCGAATGGTTGACAGTAATGCGGGGTGTTTCACAGTAAATAGGCTGCAACATTCAAAACCGCTAGTTTGGTAGTTTTTCAACCTTAAACCAATCCCCCTAAGTGATTTTGTAGCCATATATATTTTGTGCCGTCATACTGGGCGAAGTAACTGATGGATCACAGTCCCAAAGGGTCACAGGACAATCCCTTACCAGTGTATTTGTCTAATATCCACATTAAAATAACATCTGTTTGAGGTCTGGTTGTGAGTGAACCATGGGAGCAGTGAAGGAAAACTTTTGTCGTTACTCAAACTTCTGTGAATGTTGACAGCTCAAAGCCAGATCCTGTGATATCCCTCTCAGCAGACTAAACCTACACACACCCAGTGCACTACATACCGAGGAGCATCATATCACATGATGAAAAACACAGATTACATGACGAACGCATCATAGTTACGTAAATTGTTGAATGGGTTCATATGTGGAGGCAGAGGTATGGGTTCTTATTTTTCATGAAACCTTGAAACATTTCTCCACTCTCCAGACAGTAGCGAATGGCCTGGGTTTGAGGCAGAATATGAGGATGGGATTAGTGCCTGTAATAACAGTGGGCTTGAGGGCTGGGCATGACAAAGTGTTACTGTGGTAAATGGAGAGCAGTCGCCTGAGCCGCTGTTGCCCTTGCCAGACTGTAAACCAACTCCTCAGTAGGCTATTGTTGGGGCCGAGCAACATGAAGACACCACATGCTCCCAGTTCTCGTAGAGGAGGTAACCTGGGAACATTCATTTCTAGGCTGAATGGTTTTTTTTTTTTTTTTTTTTTTTAGTGTTGATGGTATCTCTTTGGCTGGGTTTTCCATTCATGAGTTGGAGTTTCTGTCTGCTCGTTTTAATTTCAAATTCAAAGTTTGAAAACTAAAACTTCTCGTCATTTCTTTTGTGGACAGGGCAATAGCTATATCTGTATCACATGAGGTGTAGATTTTATTTTTACATTTTAAAACCCATACATTAAAAAATGTTTAAGGGTACTCTCTGTCATTACTCACTACAAACTTTATAATAAATTGTTCATCACCCAATGCCTTTTCCCAGGTTGTATTTGTAAATATGATACGTTCTTAATGAATTACCTGGTGCAGTAAAGGTTACATGAAACCATCTTGTGGTACAAATTAATATTTTACAAAGTGAATCAGCTGTGTTTGTAAACTTGTAGCTTTTTCCTGTAGTTTGGCTTCTTTTGACACGAGAAAACTACAAGTTACCCAAAAATTGTGGGAGTACAAACCACGGGAAGAAGTCAGTTCTGGATTAGCTGATAACAAGGTTATGGTTCCATTCATGGCCAACATGGTTAGTTGCTACAGCTAGTGTACTCTACTGGATCCCAGAAAATGAACTCAGGTGTATGCTGCTCAGACTGGGTAGCTAGGTTAGATCGAGGCTGGATAACAATATCACATTATCTAAAAAACAAAACAAAAAACACTCAGGAGTTCAAAGACCAAAGTTTCTTGGTATTATTGTTTTGGTTTGCTTTGGTTTGGGGTTTGATTTAAACTGAATAAACAGCTCACGTCTGAAACCACTTTTCAATACAACCCATAGTAGTTTATTTTTTAGATTCTGTAGCCTTTTTTTAAATGCACAAATACACAGACTACTTTTAAGTATAACTACATTTGAAGCAGCAAAAATAAGCATAGCTTGTTTTAAGATACAGCTAGGAAAAAACAAACAAACTAAGTGTTAAAAGTAATGAAATTTGAAAAATGTAAGTAATTACAAAAATACAGAGTTGCGGGTGAATACGTTTTAATTACTAGTTTTTTCACCTCAACAGTTTACAGTTTACATGCTTACACCTAAACTATAACGATTCTGTTCCAGTGCTGTATCTGAGGCTTTAATTTGTGATTTTATATGAGATAACTGAGATGGTTGTGTGGTTAGTAAGACCGTTTTTACTAATAAATCCACATACACTAGAGTGGTTCTCACCAGTTTAATCTTACATGGCTGGCACAGACATCTAATACAGCAAAAGTCCCCCCAAATGGGTCCCTTGGATATAATCCTATCAAATAAAGTTTGAGTGGACTGAGACATTAAAACTTAAGTGAATCCTTCCAAGCAGAATCCTTCTTTGAAAACTTTTATCACAAGAGCATCATGTTCCAGCCCCAAACCCATTCTCTTCTAAGAGCACAGGTGAAATGAGCAACCGTGCATAAGAAATTTGAGGAAGCATTTCAAGTCAGAAGTAAAACCATCATCAGCATCCCCTGCTGTCTGCCAAGCTACTGTACTACTGACTGGCTGGGTTAGTCTTGGAGTGGATTTGAAGGTCAGGGACTCATAACTCCTCATTTGATGTCGCCATTTACTTGGCACAGAGATAATCTGACTCACTGCCCAGAGCTCTCATTGGCGTCCAGGGGACTATGTGCTGGCAGCTGGCTGGGTCATTTCAAACGGCTATAATAAAAACACACTTTGTCCACAGCTTAAATGAAATAGTCAAGGAAACTATTAAGATGCCAGAAGGAAAGTGGAAAGACTGTCGCCAAGGCGTTGTCAACACCAGACAGTCTGGTGTGTTTGCAATTCTTTTTGTAATGTGTTTTTACTCTAACATCACTGGAAGTGTTAGGCTCTCGCACTGTTCATCAGGTGCTGGTGAGTCATTTGGGAAATGTACCAGTCTGTTTTATGAGTGGTAAAGGATGCATTCTGTGGGGCTAGCACAGCTGTACTTCCCCATACACTACTTTTGGGACTCCCAAACAAACGCATTATAGTGTGCTGTTAACTCAAACCAACTGTTTAAGTGTGAGGTCAGTGAAAATACTTTCTGTGGGTTTCCCTTGGATAGGTTAAAAAAATCTCTGCAGTCTTGTCCATTGGACTGAAATCCTGCATAATTTCTCTCTGCAAAAATATCTTACCTTTTCTCATTAGATTTTGGAGTAATGGGGTTTCTTCAGTTCATTTAATAGCACAATATACTATATATATCTTGCTGTTCTTGAAGTGTTTTCGCTTGTTGTTTCATTTAGGTTTAGGTGACAGAAAACTAGAAAGTAACTGGATTTGTGGTCAAACTGATTGAATTATTAGAAATATGTTACTTTTGTTTCAGATTCTGTAGTTTAAAGGTGTTAAGAAACTACCATTCAGTTGTCAGGACATGCAGCATTTCATTGTCTGTGTATTAAGCACAGTGCATGATACTGTATGTTAGATTGCCTTGGTATAATCATTACATTTAGTGCCTCCATAGTATAGTGGTTTACACATTCAAGTAATAATCAAAAGATTCCTGGTTTGATTCTGGGAGGAGACACAAATCCCTCGAGTGTTGGGTTAGAAAGGGCCTCCGGTGTAAAATCAAGCATCCAAAACTACTGGCTGTGGTAACTGCTTGTGAATGAGCCAGTAACTGAAATTAGCTTTCTTTTTTAATAATTTTATTTAATTTGTTTAATATAAATAAACAAGTTTATGAAAAACACCAATTTGGGGTTTTAGGTGGAGTAGTAACCAGTTTACTGATCCAGTTCTTCTTATGTGATCTCTCTCTCTAGCTAATGTGCTGGTTACCAGATGTGGTCATTAAACAATGGCTTCAGGACACAACTTAACCTAATTCAATTGGAATTAGGTGGAATAAACAACAAAATGCATATAGAAATATGAGTTTTAGAAATCTTTGAGGATTATTAAATTCACTCTGGGTTGGATAAGACTGTGTGTGTAGCTAGTTAGAGTTTTTAAAGTGTTTTGTCTCTCTGATCGACTAATTTATGGTTCTAGTGAAAATAGTAGCTAGGAATAAAAAAACAAAACCAAAGATTTTTGGATGTGTCCGAATGGATTTTTTTTTTTTTTTTTTTCACTTTGTTCCTTGAATGACCAAATATGGGAGAAAAGTTTAATAAAACCAAAAATGACATATTCTGATATATTCTAATATTCTTGCCCAGGGTTAGAGTTCAGCTTAAGGCTTAGAGTAATATTTTAGCATTCAGTATGTGTGCCCTGTATTTTTTTGCAGGTTAAACCTAGCATACATCAGATTCCCATAACACAGTCAGAACATTTTAATGAATTGTGAACAGCTGTGCTTTGGATTTCTTCAGACTTGGCCTAGTTAGTTGCCCCCCACCCCCTGAGTGTGATTTGAGTGATGTAACAGACAGGAAGCACAAAGATCTTAACTGTCTGTAGTTCTGTAGTTTTCCCAAGAACCACAGCAGTGCATCTGTACAGTGTGTTCCAATAACCTTATAAACGCCTTTCTCAATTTGGTCCACATTCATAAGTTTAAAAGTTCACAGCTCAACAGTTCCTTTTATGAGTCACTTACACCAGTCAAGCACAGACATGCCGCATCTTTTCCACATCTTATCTCTGTGGAGCAGCTTTTTGAGATTAAAAAAAGCTACACTCAGCTGCTCCCTGAGGCGTAATTTATGGTCCCGCAAATGTGTCTGTCCGCGTACACGTTTCTAGCTGCACAGTGAACAGAGAAGGGTTTTTAGATGTGCTCCTATGTTGTTCTCCAAAATCCTAACAGTGCGTCGCTGGACGCTCATGACCTATGTGCCTGTTAAAGATACATTGGTTGACAGCTGGGTTGGAATAGGGTTAGGGGTCACAGCAGAGTTCAGAGCTGGGAAAACAATGAAAAAAACTTTGGTTTTACTCGGTTTCACTTCTTGTTACTTGTATATTGTAACTTTGCTTGTGTCTGCAGCTGGCTGATGGACTAACAACACCCCAAGCAAGAGTAGCCCACACACCGGTTGTAGCATATATTTTGTACACTGCCTCCATCACCAAAAAAGCTCCCTATGGGTAGACGGACCGTCCTCAGACTGCCTGAGGACTGTAAATGCGTTACCCCCACTGAACCATAAATCCCGCTTTATTCAGAGGTCAGCACAGTGAGTAGCACCACGTATTTGATTTGGCAGATTTTTACACCAGATACACTTTGTAACACAGCCCCTCAGGGGACTGGTATCTTGTCCTGGGACTGAATCTGGGATCTTTCACTTATTAAGTGGAATTTATGGTGCAGTGGGGGAAACACATTCACAGTCATTTGGCAGTCTGGCTTTGGCCTGTCTTCTTATAGAGAGCTCTGTTGCCAGAGGGAGGTTTGTGGGTGCTCTTGCTTATGCTGTTGCTGGTCTGTCACTTTATAATGTAAATGGAGATCATCTTTTTGAGTGAGAGACTACACCAATAAGTAGTCACTTAAGTGCCAGTTGCTCTTTAAAAAAGCTGTAGCATTTTGTTCACTCCAGAGATGTGTTTTTTTTCATGTAAGCCCAAAACAATAATAAAACATAGAAACTACTTAATTATGCAATTACGGATTAAAAAATATATAATCAAACTTAATCAAACTCAATTACAAATTTATGCTTTATTGTTCGTTCTACTTCCACAATAAACCTAATAAAGTGTTTAGTCTCTCATTTAATGTCTTTTTTGTGTCTTTACTTTCAGGTGGTCAGGGCTCGACTGGAGGAGCATGGCGTGATGGTACGTGATGTTAAGCTGAATGGTTCAGCAGCCAGCCACGTACTTCATGAGGACAACGGCCTTGGCTACAAAGACCTGGACCTGATCTTTGGCTTGAGTTTGACTGATGACAAAACCTTCCGGCTGGTGAAGGACGTGGTGCTGGACTGCCTGGTGGACTTCTTGCCCGAAGGGGTGTGCAGAGACCGAATCACAGCCCTTGCCCTAAAGGAGGCATATGTGCAGAAGCTGGTGAAAGTTTGCAACGAGACAGATCGCTGGAGCCTCATCTCACTTTCCAACAACACTGGCAAAAACGTGGAATTGAAGTTTGTGGACACCCTGAGAAGGCAGTTCGAGTTCAGCGTCGACTCCTTCCAGATTACTCTGGACTCATTGCTGCTGTTCGACCGCTGCTCGGAAACAGCCATGTCCGAGACCTTCCACCCTACAGTCCAGGGAGAGAGTATGTATGGAGACTTTGAGGAAGCTCTGGATCACCTCCGCTCCAAGACCATCGCCACCCGCAGTCCAGAAGAGATCCGGGGCGGCGGCCTGCTCAAGTACTGCCACCTGCTGGTGCGCGGTTTCCGTCCATCTTCCGCAACTCAGATGAAACAGATGCAGCGCTACATGTGCTCGCGCTTCTTCATCGACTTCCCCGACATAAGCGAGCAGCAGAGAAAGCTGGAGGGATATCTGCAGAACCACTTTGCGGGCATGGAGGACAAGCGCTACGAGTATCTGGTGACTCTGAGACAAGTGGTGGATGAAAGCACTGTGTGTCTGATGGGACACGAGCGCCGGCAAACGCTGGCTCTTATTTCTGCCCTGGCGCTGCGTGTAATGGCTGAACAGAATGCCATCCCCGCTCTGTCCAACATCACCTGCTACTACCAGCCTGCTCCCTATGTCAGAGACGTCAACTTCAGCAATTACTACGTGGCACAAGTTCAGTCACCCATGGCTACGTGCAGTAACTCTTATCAAACATGGCTGCCTTGCAGCTGAGCTGTCTTTTATCAGTGTGTGGAAAGTTTATGTTTCTTTTTCTTTTTTGGACCTTTACTTTGATGTAAGCAGAACATTCATTAACTGAAATGTTCACCGTAATGGGTCAGTGTTGTGTCGAGCAGCCTTGGCTGTAGAAGACAATCCATTCTTCTCAGCGTGAAGCTATTTACAGGGTCTGCGAGCTGTACATCTTAAGCTTCTGGCTCTGCTGCCTTCACGGAATAGGTCTTTGTTTTGCTGGATGAACTTGCGTTTCTAAAACATGAAATTATATTCTCAATGTGTGCCTGTGATTTGTTTTGAATTTTTAAAGGATAATTTGGTAGGGAAAGTGAAGATCGTAAGGAAAGGAGGGAGGCAAATGACATGTACTGAGGTTTGGCCAGACAGGAAGGAATCTAACTGCCAACTCATTGCTCAGGGCATTTTCATCCAAAAAACCTTTGTGCCCTAAACATTCAATTAAAAGGTCACACAGTTATTAGCATAGCAACTACACAAAGTTTAATATGTTATTGACCCAACTCATAAAAGAATCTTTCCCGTCTTGCTGTCTGATCATCTGCATATTTACAGTACAGCTGAATTCACTACCTTTTTGTTCTGTTTACATATTTTTCCTGTTGTGTTGAATGATTCTCACTAATGTCATTTTATTAAAAGATTTTTTTAAACAAGTGATGATAAGAAAGCCAGTTGCACAAATTTACATATACTCAAGCATCTAAACCTGCTGCAAGTGGAAAATGTTAGCAAATCGACTGAATTGTGTTAGAAATGTGACAGCTGAAGAAAGAAAACAAGTTTCAGTAGTATATAGTTTAACAGCGATGGAGCTCTTGAAGGTAGAACATGATGGATTCTGATACATTGGGATTTTAGGGTGTCAAGCACTTGGTATCCCTGTAACAATGTGGCCATGTTATTTTGTCCCCCAACTTTGTTGTTTTGCCAACTCTTGTATCAAAAATATTCCACTAAGTTATATTGATTAACACTGCTGTAAAAAGAAAAAAGAAATCTAATATGAGCCATTATAATTATACCTTTTTGTTCTGATATTTCATAACCAATGTGGATGTATATGGAAAAATATGAAGGCTTTATATATGAACTTTTTCAGTTTGTGTCTGACGTAGGCTCGGGTCTTAATGAAATGTAAATACTGGTTACGAAACCAAACTTTTTTTTGTCATTTTTTGTTCTGACTGTGGTTTCAGCTGACCTGACTGGGAGGGAAAAGGACCAAAGAAATTCTTTGTGTAGCATGACAAAGACTGTATATGGTTTCAAGTGCCTGAATATGACCTTTGTAGTAGTTGTTATGTATGAACTGTTTTTGAATCTTTTTCATTCAGGTTACTGTAAGTTTCTATATCTAGGGTCAGGGTACTTGTTTCATTAAAAAAATATCAAAAGTTTAACGATCGTGATACTTTGGTCTTTCTTTTCACATTCTTGGAAGAGAAGTAAGATGTGGATGATAAGATGTTGACTCAAATTTGTCTAGAGATGTGCCGAAGAAATGCATACTTTATCTTCGGTCGGTGTATCGCACTTTCCCAGTTTCAGTCGCTGTAGATCTCCCTCTGTCTATGTTTCACTATCTTTCTCAATCACACGCAAACCGGCTTGTGTGTTGTCTGTCTTCCATCAGCTAGACAAAAACACTTATTTGTTCAAGCTCTGTGCCTCCCTTTTTTTTGCCTCCCTGAGCAGTGTTTTCCCCTGAGCCTGCACCTGTGCATTAGTCACGTCTAGCTAGCTGTGAATCTGACAAAGGTTTGCCTTTGCCTTATAGTCTCAAAAATGGAGATCTCTATTACCTTGGATGAGTTGAGCTCTAATAGGTGCTGCTGAGGGCCAGGTGGTAAAATGGAAATGCTGCCTTTTAAGTAATGTCACGATATACATGATATACTGATGATGAGCATGCTTTTTATTTATCACCAATAAAAAGCAATCACCAATGTTTCTCCCCTATGATATTTTGTCATTACTTTTGCATGACTAGGGACGAGTTCTTGGTATTTACTTGAGCATGAAATGGCACATAGCTTGACACACCTGCTAAATATTTGTGGGTAAACAAGACATAGGACTTGGTCATTAAGGAAGTGCTGGAACAAATGAGTGAAGTCCTTGGTTATATCCTGATTAAAAGTTAAATTGGAAGAAATGCATCTGTCAGAGTGATTAAAGAGGCGAGGTATAAATGCAGCTAGGGAAATAGCCAGTGAGGACAGCTAATCCTCAGTGGATTAGCTGTCAGAATTTTCTCCAAACTGCTACACAAACAGTCAAGGAAACATGTAGTAGGACTCCCACAGAGAGCTCCATGGGATAAGCATGCGTGAACACGGCAACTGAGACGGAGCTTGCCTTACCTTTAACAGCCCAACGATTTCTGCATCTGGTGGCCAGACCTCAAGAGTGTTTTAGAGAGCTGGGAGGAAGTGTGTAAATAATGATAATAAACAAACTACAGCAAGCTTAAGATGTGTTAAAGTTTAATTTGCTCAAGATTAAGGCTGAACTTGTAGCCTTGTGAGCATGCCTCTGTTTATGAAAATGGATGCTAGTCAAGTCTACTGCAGATGGATTGCTCTGAAATTTCACACATAAATTCATATATAAACACATGCATCAGCATTATAGAGTGATCTGAATTTGGCTGTAGGCTGTTGACTTCAAACTTATGAAATTTAATGCTGTTTTGCTTGATTCTTTGGTTGCCTTTGATCTACTTAGTGACAAACATAGAGACTTATTTTAGAATCTCAAAGATTCTTGTTCTTGTTTTTATCTGATTATACCAAAACGTTGGCCCAGACTTGAAATTTAGGTAAATTTAGATAAGGGGTATCTGTATTGGTGAAGGTGTAGGCACCAGTCACAAGCTCTCTGTAATAACAACTAGTCCTAACAATTCTTAAACTTTGCCAATAGGTTGCAAACTATTAGCTGGTGTACTGATGAAAACCATCATTGTAGCATTGTATTATTCAGAAAATATTTAAAGGTATAAAGAAGTTCTAGACAGGTTTACCTACAGTGTGAACATGAATATGCTAGCAGTATTGCATATAATTTAGCATCCTAATGTTAGTAATGGAGTCCGGTGCTTTTTAGCCTTGTAAGTATTTGCGGATAACATGATGTTGTCTGTACAAAACACTGTCAAAGATTGTTACGTAGTGACCAAAGCAGCATGAAGTTTTTAGTATGTACCTCTCTGCAGCTAACTTAATGACTGCCAGCAACCTCTGGTAACCACTCGGGTTGCCAACTGTCCTGTTTTAGCCGGGAACTCCCATATAAAGAGCAAAATTATTTTGTCCCTTATTCTGCCTTAAATGTCCAGTATATTGACCGTTACCTGCAATGCTACTTTCTGACCAATAAAACTTCACGCTTACAAATACCAAATCTGATTTGACCGCACTCGTATCAGACAAGTGCTTCTGTCCAGTCACGGCCCGTTTCGCACACCAGATGTGAGGAGTAATACGTGAAAATTAGTGTGCCATTTGGTCTCCCTAGTATAATAAACTAATAATAATAAACTGGATAACTGATATAACTGTATTTGCAGTAATTTATTTGAATATTTTTTATTTTTTGCTAATTTTTTTAAAGGAAATCCCCATGTGATTCCTGTCATCATTTACTGTATTTTTCTTTATTGTTTTAGATGATGTATTGATTAAACTGAATACGAACATTTTACTGGACTTTTATTATAAGAACATGAATACAGCACATATTTACACAATGCCCAGCTGGTTGTGCATTGTGCTTCTGGCATGCCAGAGTGTGTCTTATTTGATAGTTAAATACACACTTTTTCCTAGTGATAGGTGGTTACTAGGGGGTCACTGACACTGACAACGGTTTCACAATGACCGCCAGCAACCACTCGCAACCAGTCAGGAATTAGACATTTTTTCCTCATGGAATTTGATTGCCAGATGATCACAGACAGCTCCCCAGCAGTGCATGACTGTGTTAATGCTGTAAGTCAGTTCAAACGTGAGTTAAATGTTGTTAGGATTTGCACTGAGAATAAATGTTACGGAAAAATCAATCTTATCAAATATGCAGCCTCTGATTGGAGAGCCTTAGTGGCAGGGAAATGAAGTTGAAGTGTTCTGTCTTTAGTTTTGTGCAAACAACACCAGGATGTTCAAAGTTTTCACTCCTTCACCTACTGAACATCAATCAAATTAGCAGGTAGCCTTCAGAGACTGCAATCTGTGTGCCAAGACCCACTGCTTGGTATTTGTTGGTACACACAGTTAAAATATACTCCTTTTATTTTCACATAAAATTCTACAAATGATTAATTTCATGTGAAATTTTTTTTAGATGGTTTTAAAACTCGTAGTTATACAACATTAAAGCAAACCACGGTGAATACTTCAAGGAGACTTTAAGTTAATTTATTCAGCATCAACGGCCAGCAACTTTCTTCAAGAGGAGCAGAAAAATCATGCACCTGAGATTTAAGGCAGTGTAACCACAGCTGTGTTTTTCCTGGACAAAGACCACAGATAAATATGACACTGTGGAAAGCACTGTGGTTCATAGTGTTCCACAGCGCCCACCAGCTCTAAGCAGCTTGGCCTTCTCAGCTCTGTTTTCTCCGGTCTACGTGGGTGGGCCTCCTGGGATGAACTCTCACCACAGACATTGGAACTTAAAAGTTCTTGTTATCATTTTCTCCTCCCCTCATGTGTCAGTCTTCTGCAGACAGTAATCTCTGTCTGACAACTGCAATGTGAATGTTGCTCAGAAGTGCAGAAGGTTTGCCGAACAGATTACGGAAATGTCTTCTTTAGCGGTGATAGACACCACCTGCGGGTGGATGGGAAGGGTCAAGCCAAGCATAACACCAAGAGTGGTCTCCACTGTACGAAACGTCACTGTTATCAAATCTCAGCTCCCTATCTCGACATATTGGCTGTCAGAGGGGAAGAAGAAAAACAAATTTGTCCTCAGTTGAGATGATACATGGGCGGCTGAATCCTCTAAAAGAATGAATGCAGTGAACTTGAAGGAGGAAGTTAAAGGAATATTTATCTTGGGAGGTGGGGTTTAGGGAAAACTAGAGAGGAAGTCAACAAATCCAAAGTGCTTTCCCTGTTTCAATGGTTGCATTGCAAATTAAATTCCAAAAAAGTACAGGATGTACAATCACCCACAACTGCAACATAATAAAACAAATTAAATCCTTTTATTCTGGAATGATTGAACTGGACTGATACTAATTTCAGTCTTTTACAGCTGAAGAATGAAGGAAGTGGTGCTGAAGTTTTTCTCATAAAGTGGTTTACTGGACTGGGTGGCATTGCTCCATCCATCATCATGTCGTTAGCAAGCGATTCCCAGGAGCTCACAAGATTTCTATTTGTAGCATCTGTGGATATTCAGAGCGGCTTCACCATGGTGATGTTTATTTGTTGTCCTGAAATGCAAAAGAGTTGCCAGTTTCATATAGTGGGCTGTAAAAACTATGCATCCAACTCAGGTTCTTGGTACATTTTTTGTACCACCGATTGAGTTAAAAACACATTTATTGGGAAATTTCTGTCAAAGAGAGTGTAACTGTTTGACATTTAAGTGACAATATAAAAATCCAGCAATTTAAAAAAAATCTGTTGTACATATGTTTTCACTCCCTTTTTGGACAGTGTTTTTTTTAAAGATGCTAGAAAGTATAGCACTTCTCTTTTACTTATTTAATTTTTAATAGAGAAAACGTCAATTTCTTTATTAATCAAGTCTACGTGACCCATAAAGGCAAAGGGAAAAGGACACTTTTAAAAGTTTCACTAAATGTATTAATAGTTAAATCCCCTGTACAGCACTCTTAATTTAACTTCTTAACATGGACAATGTTGCCAGTGACCTATTTAAGACAAGGGTTAGAAAACCTTTTCATCTGTTTTTGGAATTTCCCCATATGTGAAATGTCCAATAAACATGAGACTTGAAAAGTAATCTTCCAGTATCTTCTAGTGAGCCTAGTATCTAAAACTAAGCTTGTTTAGCATGTAGCTAAAATTCAAGCCCCTTTGACAGCAGTTAACAGCTTTTAGTGATGGCAAACTTACTACAACTTTGAAAACCTGGATTTCATTTTGGCTGTTTGGTCCCTACACAGATCTTATCTTGGGTTTAAGTCTGGCCTTTGCTTGAGTGACTTAACACAGATACCTTTTATGTAACCACTCCTTTGTTATGTAACTAGGCTTCTTTTATGTAGGCAAAGGTTTAAGTATAAAGGGTGCATTCTATACCATGGGACCAAAAATGTGCTCTGGCCTTCTGCAGTAGTAATTATCCTTACAATGTTTGTAATCTGTGGTTCTAGAAGTTAAGAAAAAATGCTAAGTGCACCTCAGTTAATCAATACAAGTATTTATTTCCTTTATGGCAAAACTAAACTTTTCACCCTACACCCTCTAACTTCCAGAAAAGAGTGTACTCTTTTTCAGTTATCTTCAGGCCTTCCAAATTTAACATTTTTAAGTCTGATTTTATTCATATTTCCTATTTAAACTGTCCTTTTCTGATATTAACGATCTATCTACACTCCCATATGATGTCAGTAAAACAGAAGCAGATGCCCTAAATGCGACCACAAGTCATCCAGGTAACTTGAAACTTTACAATGCATTTCCTCGAGTCCCCAGTAAGACATCTGCCAAGGCTGAAGCAGATCAGATGAACCGGTATCGAGATAAGAGCTGAGCAGATGCAGTTATATGCACAATACACAGCTTCCTTTTATTTATTATTAGGAGCATCTTAAATCATTCTGTTTTGTAGAAGCATTTCCATGTTGTCTTCTTCTTACACTATAAACCAGTCATATAAAGGAAAAGAACACCCCCGCACATCTTCCTCTAAACCAAATGAAAATGAAGTAAAGGTGACTTTACAATTACTTTTACTCCTATGAAACTACACAGAAGTAAAGATAAAATAATATAATAATAGTGCCAAACTCCCCATGAAGACCACTTTAGTGATGAATCAATCACCAGAGTCAAAGCAAGTCATAATTTTCCTGTAGCCACATGCTCTGTAATTCCTTCAGTAGCCAGATTTATTTTTCCAAAATAAGCAGAACACAATTCTCCTCATGTGAGTGCTCTCCTTTCACCACTTTATTTGTACAAATTAGTGAGTAAGCTATAATTTACAACAACATCACAGACGGTGAGCAGACGCCGCTTTCTGTGTTTTCATGACAAAAAAAGAGCTGGAACACAGACGGGCCGAATGCTGAATTCTGTTGAGTCACTCCCAGACTGCAAATAATGAACTGTATTTTTAAGAGAGTCCCAGACCATCGAGGGTGTAGACTATAAACAAAATGAGCCTCCATGTGAGTGAACGGCACAATTTTGGGAAAGATGTGCCGAATGGAAATGACACGTCTCGGAATGGCGCAGTGTTTTCTTTTAATACGACACGGTTGCTTTCAGCTCACAGGCATTCACAAGAGCGCTCATGTGAAAGTAACAGTGTGATACCAACATCTGCTCGGACCAAACACCAGCCTGCTTTCATTTGGTTCAGAGAAAGATGGGCGGGGGTGTTCTCCTCCCTTATCCGACCGGTTTCCTGATGGCCACTGTAAACACTGGCTCTCTCAAAGGTCACACTGTTTGTCACTCTTGGGCCCCCGTGAGGAGCTCTGCTCTCATAAATATTAATGGCCACTGTACCGAATGGGGCCTCTGACTGTTAATATGGGGTGCAGAGGATGGGAGGTAGGGCTGTTCCTTTTAACGCTGCAAGATTCTCCTCCACTGTGGGGCCATGAGAAAACAGAGGGGAGGGACCTGGGAAAGTCTGGCCCTGATCCTGCATTTGGATCTTCTAAGTTGAAAGTGGCCTGTTTTGATTGCCAGGTGCTCACTTTGGCTCTGAAGATGAAACCAGTGGTAATACACAGTTTCGCTTCAGACTATATCAGCACTCCTTTTGAATAACCAGTGTTTGTAAATTCTCCCCCAAGTGATTGATTACCCTCCAGCCACTGCAACTATTCAGCACACTAAGCTGGGCTAGTACTGTATAATAAGCCTTATTTATCAGTTGGCCTCAGACAGCTTACGTAACTGTTATGTAACAGCTTGAGTCCACACAGACAAGGTATACCATGCTTCCCCATTAGGCTTGAGCTATATAACACACCCACCCTTCAAATAAAGAAAACCTCAGCACATCTGGTTGTCTTTTAAATTTAACCGCAACCAAATGATACGTAGACAACAGCCAGGATGGGCACAAAAGAAGCTTTGTTTGGATGAAAAATGACTTGAGTCTGTGAAGTGGGGATAAAAATTAGGTAAACTTTGAAGGAATGATGGCTTGATTCATAATCAAACAAAATAATAATTAAAAAAAACTATTTTTACAGCTTTCTGAATATAAAATATGCTCTCTCTGAAATTCAAAAACAAACCATCCAAACCTGATGGAATTTGTAAGGTATAATATGTGTGAATCAATTCACATAAAACATCAAACATAAAAATATTTTTTTAGGGATATTGCACATGCCTCCTGCTTGCTAGCACTGGGGCTCATTTTTCTCTCGACTGGATATCCACACACTCTGTGTCAAGAGTCATAAAAAGAAGCAATATTTCACCAGCAGTGTTTTTGTTTCCTTATGAAATATGGCTCAGCAAGCAATGGGACCAGGCCTCTGTGCTGACAAGAAGCCAGTGAGGGTTGATGGATGGACGTTTGACTCATTGCAAGTGAGAGGGAATGACATGTGACCTGATGAGGTGGAAAATGACAGGATTGCTTCTGTTTCCATCAGCCACCAACCTCTGCTGGGTTTGGATCAGGAGAGGTAAATCACATCCTAACCCTTGTGTTTTTGTGTTACGCAAACTTCAAACTTACCTCTGTTTAGTTGTACCTGATAGAAAATGATGATTGTCCTCACATAAAGGCTATTTCATAGGTCATTTGTGCAAAATGCAGCAAAAAGGATGCAAATACGGAGCCATAAAGTCTGTATAGTGAGGATATTGGGGTGGATGGATGGCTCAACAAAGCATTGAATGTTAACATGAAAGACATCTACATAATTATCATTAGAATATGATTTAACATACAGTTACTGTTGATTAACTTGTGTGATCACCTTCAAGCTATCACACTTTCACAAGTATCAAATATTGAAGAGTAATTACTTAATCATGACACTAATACAAAACTAACTAGTGGACTGTTGCAATCCTTCATTGCCAGTAATAATTTAAAGGGTGGAAACTGTAAAAGCCAGCAAGCGATCATAAGGTAAACGTCCTTTTTTTGCAATCAGTTGAACTACAGTTGAAGTAGTAACCATGACATTTCCATATATATAATAATCTGTTTCTTCGCTCTCTAAGAATAGATGAACTATGACAACACAAAATTTATACTGACAGTTCATGAAAGTGTTTCCTCTGCTCTGCACATGTGTGTGAAACATTTAGGGCTGAACAGATGAACAGTGCAGACTTTCACTCTATGTAAATGGGAAACAAAGAATCTTTGTGTTCGTCACACTTGACTTGATTGACAAATGAACTCTGGGAACTGTAATGTCTACCACTCAAATATTTAAAGTTCTTCCTGTTTTTCACGTTATTCATTTATATGCTCATATTTAAACACAGCCAAAGTTGTAAATAATGAGATCAGCATATGTGCAGGTCATCCATGCAAGGAAAAAAATCACTTATATGACCTACTCATACTTCCCATTTAGGTTGGAACATTTCGCTCACTTTACACTGCTCCCAAAGCTTGACTTGAAACAGTTTTTTGAAAAAAAAAGATTCTTGACACTGTATTATGTGACTGGGAACATATGTCCCTAATATGATCCTCTAAAATCCCACAACTCTGGCTGTGTGCACAGCAAAAAAGCTCAACCAAACAAGACACCACCTATCCAGTCAGCTATAGCAGGACAACCAGGAAGTACTCTGTGCTGTCCAAGCATTAGCTGCAAAGTTTGAACTGAGATGCTGCACCAACGTCCCAAACCAGAGCAAAATCTAATTGATTAATATATATATATATATATATATATATATATATATGTATATATATATATATTATTGCATTTTGTCTTTTGTAACTTGTTGCACTTTGACCCCCACCAAAATTATGTGAAAGTGTGATTTGTACAATAGCGGCTCCTTTCATCTTCAGCCATCTTCCTCTTCCTTTTCCAGTTCCCCTCCTCTCCCTTTGCACATTAATCCTCTCTCTCTTTTTCCTTTCTTGCCTTTTCTCAGATTGATCAAATATTTGGTCTTCATGGGGCCTGAGTCTGTTTATTTTCTGGAGTGCATTTTCAGCAGCGGTCTGGCCTGTGCGGTGGCTCAACAGTGCTGTCTCAGACGTCCCAGTGTTTGGCTTAGCGGCTGGGGACGGAGGGAGAGCTGGTGTCCGAGACTCCCAATGTGTGCCGGCAATGCAGGCTGTTCTCCTTTTGCAGGGCAAACTGGGACCTGCAAGCCTCACACACACTGTGGCCATTCACTCTCCCAGCACACAGGATAGAGTATGGATTGTTCTAAGGCCAGTGGCAATGCCAGGAATGCTGAGCACTAGTTCCTCTCTGGGAAAAAAAAATGCCATTTGGTTCTCTGTCACTCTCCCTCCCTTTCTCACTCTCTCTGTCTTTGAAAAGGGTTGCCTTTGAAAAGCTGCAGCAGTCTGATGAGAGAGATCACTAGTGCATAAGCTGACCTGTTTCCTCTTTCCTACAGATTCCAGCCTGGCCAGTCAGAAAGGGCCTCCCAGCCAAAGGAATTCTAAGGAGAGTCACTGCCTTCCACACTGGTATTTCCTGACCCAGTACCACATCCCAAGTGGCTCATTCATAGTTGTAGCAATGAAAAAACTGAGTACTATATAGAGATTCACACAAAATACTAAATACATCGTTAATCCAACACTTGTAATAAACATCCATTTTGAGCTAAACCACAACTTTCCTGCTTGAGGTGAATTCCCATCATTTCTATTTTTAACAACTTTTTTGGTATTTTGTATTAGTGAGATATCCAGATGTTTATTGGCTCACACTTTTGCTCTTAATCATGTCTGTGATGATCCTTCGTAAGTGTGTAATCGTTTTGATTAGCCGCAGTCAATGTAGGACGGGGATGACCTTTTGCGGCTTAAATACTTTCTCCATATGCGGAACCACGATCATCGAGGCGTGTGGACACCTCCGTCCCTGCAGATCTAATTTGTCCAGTTTCAAACCCCCAGAGCTGTGCGTGACTGTGTGTCCGCTCAACAACTCAAGCCACTGTGAGTGTAATAACAGCTGATGGGTCATAGAGGATATGAAGCGTACTCCAAAAGTCATCAGTGGAGGGACAATAAATCGTAACATGTTGAAAAGCTGAAATGGATGAGTACTTATTTATGAAACACAATGGAGACGTTCTGAGGTACAACCGCTATTAGGTATCAGGGATTTTCCTTCAGTTGTGGGACTTGGAGGATTTTGCAGTGATATTCCTTCCAGAGTGGTGAAAGTTAGCCATGGAAGGAAGCCACAGAAGGTTAAAAGAAGATTTCCTTAATATTCAAGAAATGGAGGCATCAAGGGCCCAAGTGGAGAAGTCAGGAGTGTCCAGCCCATCGTTAATCAGAATCATTTTAAGCTGATAAAAGATTATACTATCCCAGATAGCTTTGGTGAACTCTCAAGGAGCCAAGTATATCTCAGAAGAAAGAGCTTAACCATCCCTTTTGGGGCTGTTGTCAGCCTCTTGTGAAATTCAGCTCTCTGTGTGTCTACACATGCCAGAGGGCATCCCCAGGGTGAAATCCCATCCTTTCCTCTCCATGGAGCTCTTGTAATGACTTCTCGGAATATTCTCAGTGAGTTTTAATGAACAGATAATTTCTGTGTCTCTGTGATCTCAGTAAAAGAAGCCTTCCTCATCTTTTTCTTCTTTCTTGGTATTTTAGCCAAACCATAATGTGAGAAAAAGTTTTCTTTAGTCTCATTTTCACATATGTTTTAATTGGAGTCAGAAGGGCAAAGTTTTTTCCCTCAAAGCAAGACAGAACTGGTTAGAATTGTCCAATGTTTCCTTGGGAAACAAACAGCAGTGAACATACTAAAGGGGGAAAAAATCTAAAAATCTTTTTAGGTTGGAGAAAGGCCACCTGGATGACTTACATACATTTACATATGCTATGAGAGACAAGAGCCCACTTCTTTCTCTAGTGGTAGAGAAGGAAGTGGGCTCTTCCGGTTGTGGAAAGGAAACATGATTAGCTTCAGTTCTTTGTGAGTTTCTTCTGTTTAGGCGAAGCTGGTTTTACTTATTTCAATATTCTTATCAACATTGTTTCCAGTTTCCAGGCTCTTGCTGTTTTTGAGCATACTTTAAATTGTCAGGGGATCATAAAGGTCTGTATTATAATGATTGTAGCTCAGAGTAAAAGAATAATAATAATAAAAAAACTGCTTATTTTTTTTAAAACAAACAAACAAACAAGGAAAAACTTTTATTGCTGAACTAATCTAAATATGTCTGTAAAAACAGTTTTTTCCCCATTTATTCTGAATGTTATCCAATATGGCAACACTGACATGACTATTCGCTGTTGTTCACAGCCAATGGACAGCATTTTGCAAAAAATGAAAAACTTGAAACTGAATAAATCAGTCTACACAATAATCATGAAGTAGCTAAATGCAGGAAGTGTGACCCTAAATTTTCTGTGCATGGTCACAGACAGGGGACTGCAGCATCTGATCTATCCCAACAACGGTCAATTTCACAGTATGCAGTCTTTCCACTGTGATATAATATGCATGCAGTTTGTGCAGAAACACTATCATTATATTCAAAAGTGGTACTTTGCAAAGTTAGATGAGATGTTCCCATAACCAGCAGCGGCAAAGAGGAGAACATTTCTCCTTTGTTTGGGTTTAAGAAGTAACAGATTATCATTGTAGGTAATGTTTTGATAGTGTTGCACAGTTCTTAAAGACATTGTAAGACATACAAATATATGTCAGTAAGTGAGATGGGAGGCTTTCTTTGCCTCACATGGATGTTTAGAAAATATTTCAGAATTAGTGTGATTATGGCCAACTTTGTATTATTCTAGCTAGATTGGTCTATACCTATTCTTTAGTTATGGCTAACCAATAGCCCAAATGAAAGGAAAGGGAGCATAAACACTCTTACTCAGACCTTTGGTTCTCTGCTCCATTAAACGACCTCCACGCCCTCTGCCACCACCATGCAATTCATCTTCCTAGCCGTTTAAAGCTTGACCTTCTAGCAGGCTTCCCACATCACAGACCAAGTCCTTTCCCCCCACAGTGACATGAAAGTAACAATTATTTTCTCTTAGCGCACTTTAATTACTTGCCGTCTTTTAACCTAAACCTCACCGCACATCCCACCTAAAGGGAAAATCGGGCAGCTACAGAGCAGAAACATCCTCACTTTTTTCAAGTCCAAGAACACTGGCCAACAACAACGCTCCTCCTGCCATCAAGAATATTAAAGAAAGTGCCAACTCTTGCACTGTTTCTTATATCGCTGCCGAATTCCAGGAGTTATTTGGTGATGAAGTCTGTTTTACTTTTCTGGTTTCTCCACTGTGCCTCGTTATGTCTTTTTTCTACTTTGCCACTTAATCTCCTACATTTGTTTTCAAAGATTTGCTCTAAAACACAGCCACTTGTGTTATTTCGGCAATACAGCCCGCTTAGTTGATGCAGCTGTACATGAAAAGTAGGTATACAGTTCTTACTTGAAATCCATGAGACGACTAAAAAAAAGTTGACTTGATCAAATGCATTTAGCACTGTGCTTTGTGTTCTGCAAAGATCAGTAATAAAATGCTGCTTATGTAGTAACAGAAGTCTGAAACATTTGAGGTATGTTCCACTTTCTTGGTCTTAGATGAAAAAAAATGATACCACTCAAAACAGCTGGTTGACTCTTACTTAATAACACATCACTGCTGAATCTCATTAATTAACATCTCTACTGCAAATGGTAAATGGCCTGTATTTGTATAGCGCTTTTACTAGTCCCTAAGGACCCCAAAGCGCTTTACACATCCAGTCATCCACCCATTCACGCACACATTCACACACTGGTGATGGCAAGCTACATGTAGCCACAGCCACCCTGGGGCGCACTGACAGAGGCGAGGCTGCCGAACACTGGCGCCACCGGGCCCTCTGGCCACCACCAGTAGGCAACGGGTGAAGTGTCTTGCCCAAGGACACAACAACCGAGACTGTCCAAGCCGGGGCTCGAACCAGCAACCTTCCGATTACAAGGCGAGCTCCCAACTTTTTGAGCCACGATCAAGGCGACATTTATCAGAGCCAAGCTAATGTCATTAAGCAGTGATTATACTCTGTTGTGGACAGTAACACAGACAGGTTGGTCATTCCAATTATACACCTGAAATGGTGCATGTGTAATGCAAAGTCTCTGCAGATTAGTCCGTGTGGCCACAAAGAAGCTCCTCAGAGCCTCTCGCTCACCGTCTGATAATGAAATCTATGTCACTTGGATCCAAGCAGACTTGCAGACAAGGTAACAAATAACATGTTCGTTGGTTAAACATTTGACTGCGTATTAATGCAACAACATGTGAGTTCATTTCCAAAATTGCCAAACTAGATAATTAAAGCACCTCTTGTAATAGTCAAGCATTTTAAAAGGCCATTTTATTTATGTCCTGTTAGGGACCTATCTTCACTGCTCCATGACTGAAAATAAAGTTGATACAGCAGCACTGAGGATTCTTTTTTTTTTGTAAATAAACACTTTTATAGAAATAATAGAGAAAATAAAACAAGTCTGTTTCTACTTTATTTTATATATCTGCTTTCAGGGTAAAATCAAAGTCCTGCATACAAAAGACAAGTAACAAAAGATGAGCAGTGTTGAAGGAAAAGTGCGGCTTGAGTTTTTGTGACAATAAAATAAAATAAAACAATTACATAAACTTTGCATAACTGCGCGCCCTCAGCTAATAAAAATGCAAACAGAATCCAAATAAACTTGCATGAAATGATATGCAAAGTTTCACAACTCTTTACACTCCTCAGACCTCACAGAGTGCTACATTTTTTAGATCCTTGGAAGGAAGTACACTAGAGGGTTAAGTAAGGGAGGTGGCTGGCGCTGCCACTGATTTCCATTGGTTTGGATGAAAACTGACTGGCTTTTTATAGCACGGTGTCCAGGCGGGGTCACAGAGTATGTGTGGCTCAGAGCATTCACTGTGTGGGAGTGCGGCACTTGTTCAGACAGAACCGAAAGAGACACAGCGAGAGAGAAAAATAGACAGAACGGTGGTGGTGATGGAAGGAAAGACAGACACTGAGATCCAACAAAGAAGAGAAATGCTAATGCATAAGGCATTTTAGTTCAATCTCCCCAGACGCCCTCTGTCATTTTGGAAAGGTGACAGCCACAGACAGGAGAAGTGCTGATGGGAGTTAAACAAATGGAATGAAACAAATGGACAGAAGGCTGCCAAGCAGTGACAAGCCAAGCCACTCCTCCATCAGAGCCTCAGGAAATATCCCTGTCTCAGTCCCAAATCTTAACTCAGCCAGCTTCTCTGAGAGCTTTTCATGCACGAATGTGCATGTCTACATGTGCATGTTTGTTATCTTCAGACAAGTCAAATGGTTAGAGTGATTTACACTGGAGGAAAGTCTGGTTTGCAGCACTCTGTTTTTTCCCATGCCAATATCAGCAGCATCACAGATGACAGAGAGCTCTGAGGGATAGACGGCTGCTCGGCCAAACGCAAGTTAACACACGAGCTCTTCTGTGTCATACCAGGGATTCCTCTGCTCGGCAGCTGGATGTTGAAGACCTGAGCACCAGGGAGGCCCTGTCATCCAAGGCAATATAAATAGAAATAGAAAAAAGGCTCAGTTGGCAACTTTTATACATTAAAAGAGAATAAATGCGAACCTTATTAATAAAGGCCAAGTAATAATTCTACTAAAAAGAAAGACTGGACTTATATGCTATATATACCAATTTGTGCCCTAGTTCCATAGTTTCAGAAATTCAACAACACTAGGCACATCTAGGTACAATAGGTACCTACAACTCAAGCTACATTTGTGCATCAAAGCACTGGCACTTATTGTTTTCTCACACCAAACACACCAGAATTGGGCAAGTCATCTCAATTGGACTGTATACTTTTTAAAGATGATCTGATCCATATTGATCCAAATCATGTTTTCTTTAAGAAGACATATTGATGCATGATCAGCTCTGACACTGAACTGTTCCTCCAGAACATACTTTGGGTCAACTAGAGGCTGTGTCAGTTTATTTTGACATATCAGCTGTAGGGGTTTATTTCTTGGAAATGCCGTCAATGAGGTGAGATCCATATAAGTGAATGCATATGGAAACAGGCATTCTTGAGTTGAAATGCTTTTGAACTGGTGACTGACAAAATGCTGTCTGTAAATGCTGCTAAAATACAAGCGTGTTTTATTGTCTTTTTGGCAAAAGAATAAAGATTTTTTCACGTCTAAACTCTGGCTAACTTCTTCGTAAGACTACATGCTGTCAGTCATCAGCCGTGTCCATGCAAAGCACTGACAAAAAAGACATGCCCTGCTTTTTACCTTCCCCAGGCACAGCTGGATCATACAGTACTCTTAGTGGGAAGGCTCGCCTACATTATAGGTTACGGTAATGACAAAAAGACCTCTTAATTGTCTCTTTCAGTCAGAGTACTACCATGAATCCATCTGCTTTATGACACTGCGGCTCACAGGACACGGAAAATATAATGGCGGCCACCAAGAAGATACAGTTGCAAAACAAGGTGTGAGTCCACCTGAGTTTAGTGAGGGAAGCAACAGGATTCCAGCACGCTGCTGCATTAGCTCTTAGGGAGGAGAGCTCACATCAGGCCATTGCAAATTGAGTTTGTTTGTGAATGAGCCATTTAGCTGGAATTTTTAGTGGAATTTAAACATGTTGATACTGGCACATTCCTTGACATTCCATAGAGTACAGGCTACAAATATAGACAAGAGAAATCCAGTTTGAGTGGCATAAATATTCAGTGTTTTACATCTAAATGCCCATGCTCAAACAGGAAACGTTTTATGGTGGCAGGAAAAAAGTTATATTTCTGTATATGCCACTGAATTTGCCACGCAAGTACAAATGACCAAATAATAAATAATAATAATGTCACGGCCCGTGGCTCGGCATCCAGGGAGCCGTGGGAGGCTGCGGTGGCCACACCCTCGGGCTGGGCCACCTCCAAACCACCTGCGTCCCATTTGAGGCAATCACCGGAGGACTACTTCAGCCAGCTCTGACGGCTTCACCTCGCCAGTCCGTAAGTCTCCTCTCAGTGTGACCAGCGTACAGCGTGGAAGCCTGTCCTGCCTGCCTGCCTGCCTGCCTGCCTGCCCGCCCGCCCGCCTGCCTGCCTGCCTGCCCGCCTGCCCGCCTGCCTGCCTCGGATTCCCTTCACGGACACCTCTCCCCTCTAAGCTCCACGGTCCTGCTCTACCTGTAAGCCTCGGCAATTTATGAAGTCTAGCTGTCTCACTCCTGGCAACCTGCGTGCTGTTAACTGTGTCTCCCCTTTCTGTTGCAGTTTCCCCACGGTCCCGATTACGGCGCTCCTGGGCTCCACGCTCCTCGCCCCCATGCGGCATGAGCCTTAGTTTTTCGTTTCCTTAGCTTTGGTAAAAGATTCCTCAGTTAAATAAAACTTGTACATAGTTCTGAGCTTTGGTGTGCTGAGTCTGCTTTTGGGGTCCAGTTACCTGTACACTCCGTGTTTTGTGACAAATAATAATAAATAAGCTGGCCCTGTGTGAAAACACACAGAATTACCTCCAAGAGCACATGAATGACTCATCCAGGAGGTCACAGAAAAATGTAGATCAACCTCTAAACAACTTCAGGCCTTGCTTGTCTCAGTTAAGGTCAGTGTTCATGATTCAGCAACAGGAAAGAAACTGAGGAAAAATGACATCCATCAAAGAGTTCCACTGATGAACAAAAAGGACACAGAGTATTTATCAGAATCATTATTTAACAATTATTTAGCCAAGATTGTGCACACAATGTTTTATATAGGCAATATATATACAGAAAGGGAGAAGATAAAAAGTAAAGAAACTATACAAACTACACACAAAGAAACTACAACTAGGCATGAATGTTAGAACATGGTGCAACACTGGATGAACCTTAGATATTCATTTTAATAGTGTAAAAAAGTGCATATGACCTGAATGATATAACAGTGGTTATTTCACATCACAGTGACCGCTTGGGAAACGGTTGTTTTTAATAATATTAATACTAGTTGGGGGAAACTATCTCCGCTGTATCAGGTGCATAAGAAAACTTGCTTATTTTCTGACCTTTAATTGAGTGCAATTTGAAGACAACTGCATGGCCATAAACCTTGGTGAATCATGTTTTATTGATGGAATGTGCCACAAATATATGTTTAATAAGGCCAGCTGCAAAAATACCTGTGTCCATGCCATCAGTCGCAGAACTCACACTGTGTCTTTTTAGCAAATATCAGCAGTAGCTTTTTAACCCCCAAAGATGGTTTTACACTGGTGGAAAACGTTAGCAAAGCTGGAATTTTAACCTGTTTAGATTCACTGGATTTTTGACAATATTTTTAGGGTTGGGTGAAGTGCCAAGTACACTGAAAAATCCTGACTGAAAAAGTAGGATCTTCTAATATCTGAAACTGCGCTCTGTTGCATTTGGCTGAAAACCAAACCAACATAACTCTACAGCTACAGCCACTTTAGGGTTAGGGGTAGAGTTAGGGATAGGTTAACCCTCTGAATACCCAGTCATCATTGGTGACAACCGCAACCCTAACCCTAAGCAATCAACACATGAATTTTCCTGAGCCTTGGCAAAGAAAATGACTATTATAACTGTCATACATCAATGACTATTTAGGTTTTTTACCCAAAAAAAGCATCAATTTAGTCTTTCTCTATATTTTTCTAATATACAGTTAAAGTTAGGATTGTCCATACTTATGACTTACACCTCAGAGAATTAATATTTACTGGAATTTTCAACTATTAAGCATACTATAATTGAGATCTCATAACACAAGAACTGCAAGGCCAATGCATCTTACAGAAGACTTGACCTGAAAGTTGTTGTTGAACTGCTGAAGCTGGTTTACCATGTGTCAGAAATGTAACTCACCCCATAAGAGATATGCTAAAAGTAAAATCACTCAGTAGAAATGAGGGATTCCATCAAATAGTTGCAGAAATATGGCAGTTCCTTCATCCCAGCTGAATGAAAGACTGAAGTTCCTACCTGCATCCTTGTTGCCAAGCTTCTAGCAATGTTAAAAAAATGTTTGTGGTCACTGTGAACAGGAAATTATTTGTTTATTCCAGACTACTGAAGTACTTTTAAACAGTATCAGTATATCAGGATTCGTATACTAAATGTCTTTAATGTCAATAAATAAAATAAAATTCTGTGACTACTTCACAAATTGCCGTGGGACTTGGTTGGAAGACAACATTCAGAGCTTTTAAATGGAGCATTGTGGAAGAGTCTGCAAACTAAGTGACCCTCCTGTATTTTCTGTTTCCATGCCCTCCTCCCACTGAAAGGAGGTGCTGTGGATGCGGTCTGTTGGAGAAGATCCAAAAAGACAACTCCAATGGAAAGAACAGGTGAGCCATCCATCTGTGAGATTCACCATGGAAATACTTGAAAAGACAATTAGACTGCTTGAACAATGACACCTTTGTGACTCTGCCACAGTTTCTTCCTGGCTCTGTTTTGGTCTCCAAATAACAGCAGACGTCAGAGTGAAGAAGGTGTTTCCGTATGGCATCAGAAGGCAGGCTGGCATAAAAGGAAGGCAGACAGGTGCTGACAGAAAGGCTAAGAATAACACATGTCTGAGTGCACTGAAAGACTTATCACAATGAGGGTATTCATCACTTTAATTGACTGAACACACTTCTAAACTGCCTGTGTGAATGTGTGCTATCGAGTTATTATACACATTTTTGAGACTAAAGTTGGATTCAAACCATTCAAAATAGTGAGAAAGATGGAAAAATAGTTACACAATCTGCAGAAAGGTAGAGAGGAAGTGATGTTAAAAATCCAGCTCTTTGCAGGGAACTTGCTTCTGTGTAAAGGCGAAGAAATTTTGATAACTTTAGACCCTCTTTTAGCTTTTACGTTTCAAAGGATTTCATTTGATCATGGAGGAAAGTACCAGGTATTTATGTAGGTGGATAGCTTAATATTTAAGCATCACCCTTCCCCTTGTATTGCACAAGCTAGAGTTGTATCGCATACCCCCTCGCCCACCCCATTTGTTGTTAATATAAGCCCAAGATACAGCTTCCAGTGTGAGGAATCATTAGGAGCTATTGTGGAGGAGAGAATTTTGTCAACATGCACTTTTTTGAGGCCTCCCTGCCAGGCTGACAGCTCTCCTGATTTCCCAGCACTCGCCAGGGGGGAGTTCTTATTATGGCCATGTGGGACATTTTTATTTGAAACACCTCTTTGCCTTCCATGTCCATGGCTGTTAAATCCAGAGTCCTACCAGCAGTACTCTAGCACCCCACTGGGATCAGGGGCTGGAGGGTCAGAGGACTTGGAGAGAAATTGAGGTCTGTAGCCTGGCTATAGAAAACCAGTGAGGATATACAGCTGTAGATCCAGCACTATATCTGTTTTCTTGCCTCTTCAAAGTGTTTACAGAGCAAGGGGACACAAGTAGAACAATGTGTAGGAGCAAAGAGGGAGCGAGTGAAAGCAGTAATTGCCCAGTGCCTTTAGGTAATGATGTTTAATAGTCACTTTATCTGAGGTTTAATTTTAAAATGTTGAGTGAGCATGCTCTGCATGCTGTGATGGGCTTTTAAAGTATGCATTAGAGGTATATTTACCCTCATTTTGTACCCCAAAGCTGCGACTGGCTGAATATGAAACAATAACCATTTGTTCAAACTTTCATTAACTCTATGAGAGCTTTTTTCTTTGAGCTTAATAAGCTGCCTTTAGAGTGATAATATCAGATTAATACGCCATCTATATATCGTAGCTAAGACTGCCAAAGGAGTCGAATAGCCTTTTTTTTCTAATTAAAAACAAACCTTCTGCAAATTCCACGCTGTGACCTGGGCACTTGGATTCCCAGCAGGAGCAAAGAGTGTTAGACCATTTTAGCATTACTGCTGCTTATCATTTTGCCTTGCACCCAGGCTTTTGGGAGGCAGTGTTTACGTTGGAAAATAGTTTCTGCCCTGAGTGCTTAACCTAACAAGAGGATTTAAGCTGACTGTTATCAGTCCTTAAAAGAAACATAGATACAGTGAAAAGAAACTTCTTTTTTTTCACAAAGCTGCTAATCAAACCACAACTGATGTTTAAAATCAAGGAAAATGTGCCAGCGTGTCATTAGTGTTAATGGAGCACACAATTTCAAAAATAGAAATAAGGGACTGAAAGGCCTACTGTGGCCGACAAGGTGTGCTTTGTTAATTTAGGATTTAGGATCTCAACTGAAGTAAGTGAAGCAGACTGATGCCACTTTTATATTGTGATAAAAATTCAGCTTTCTATGAAAATATGACTATTTTCACACCACCCAGTTGTTATTCAAGTTATGATCTCTTGAGTTGAATCCTCTTGGTGTTTAGGAACAGGGTAGTAAAAAAGAATAAATAATATAAAAAAATGACACTTGAATATGCGCAATAGAATAGAATAGAAATATGTTTTTTTTTATCCCTCCCTGCAAATCAGTTTAAGTTTTATGCAATATGTTTTTCTCAATTTTTACTTGATATGCTGACTGTTGGCCCTTTTGCCTTCACTCTGGGGTCCATCTCATCTCAAACCATCTCAACTGGTTTAGGTCAGGTGAGTGTGGAGGCCATCTGGTGCAGTGCTTCATCACTCTCATTCTTGGTCAAATACCCCTTACACATTATCTGACTAAATGCAAACCGGATGGGATGACATGTCACTGCAGTATAGCCGTGAGACCAGTTTCCCTGTGCTTGACTCGTGTACGTGAGTTTGAAGAGGAAAAAGAAAAACAAAAATTTATTCCACAGCTTGCAAATCTTCTTTCAGGAGTAATTAGGTTTAACTTCTCCTCAACAAAGAAAACGTACTTGGGTAGGAAAACTGTGTGGCTCTGTTCTCCCCGGCTGCAGCGTCTTGCCTACGCCATACCAACCCCTTTTTCTCTCTCTCCCCCCTCCCGCACCGCATGCACTCATTTGCATAAATCCATGATGCCGGGATTTTAACTATAAACCAAACCTTCAAGGCAAACATATTCATGGTTTTACTTAACCAAGGGAACACAGCAATAAAATAATCTTAGTTCAATTATAACCATGCATTTACTTGTTAACTTATTAATTACACAAACAAGTTTAACAACAACAAATGTAAATACTAAAATATATGAACTATATTAACTTGGCTCCCACACCATGGTAGCCATGCCCCACACCATCACACCTCCTCCTCCGTGCTTTATGGTGGGAACTGTGCATGTAGAGACCATCCATTCATCTTTTCTGCAGCACACAAAGACACGGCAGGTAGAACCAAAGGTCAGTGCACGGGAGTAATGAAATGTCAGGTTAATTGGTGAGTGTGAATGGTTGTCTGTCTCCCTCTGTTAGCCCTGTGACAGACTGGCCACCTGTCCAAGGTATATCCTGCCCCTTGTCCTATCCCTCCAGCACTCCCACAACCCCGAATTGGATAAATGGATAGCTTATTTATTTAGTTTATTTATTTAAAGTTAAAGTCGCCACAGTGATTCTACACTGGGTAAACATGAAGAGGCAGAAACTGAAGGTGAAAGCCTGACTGCTCATCACTGCCTTTGTTACCTGCTGAAAATCAGGCCCTGGCTGCTGGGCTGGGATTGGCATGCACTCAGCTTTATTTATGTGTCTGAAATAAGCTGACTGTAATGCAAGTGTGCAGGAAGTAAAGTTCTAAAAAAAATCCTTTTTTATCCGCTCGGAGTGCAGATAACTGAAGAATCTTTCTAAGTAAGTAATGTCAGTAATTACTGAATCTGGTACACTAATGTGTGCAATGTGTTTACAATGAGGCATTACTTTGTAACACATTACACCCAAAACTGTTTTATCAGATTTGAATGTATTCGCACGATAAATCCCTTATTAAGGATCTTTTACCTTTTATTTTTTAACTTTTCTTCAACATCCTCAGGGGCAAAATTCACATTGTACTTACCTTCATTCTGTGAGTAATTAGACATAATATTTGATTAAGAATGGGTTTACAGTTACGCTGGTAAAATTTATGTAGATGTTTCATGAAACTGACTTGAAAAAAGAATCCGAACAGAAGCTCTTGCTCTATTTCCTGTGTAAATCTGTTGACACTTCATCACCTCCACACAGCTGTCTGTTCTACGGCTTGCTGCTGATTCCTAATTCATACTGTAATACTTTAAGAGGACTGCTGTTTCCCAGCAACAGCTCGCTCTAGCTCTCAAACTGAGCCTAGAGCCTGTTAACCAGTGGTTAGTATGACAGGAAGATGGTGCTGGCTAATGGGAGTAGATGCATGAGCGAGCATCACCTGAGGCCAGCCAAGTTAATAATTTCCATTGAGGGCAGTAAGACCTTGTACACATGTGATGGTTAATATGCCCTCAGTTGGGGGCATTTTCAGTTTATCAGGGATTTTCCAAACATATCTTAACTTAGAGGGAGTGTTTGTTGGTATAACACACACTTTATTATTTAATGTCTTTTGCCTTTTGTTGGGGACAAAACAACTCACAATGGCAGTTATATCTTGGCTGGAACTCTGCCATCTGTGGTCATCTTCTAAATGTCCCTTATATTGAACTGGCATGTTGCCCCTTAAGAAAACAAGACAGAGCTGTGTCACAGTTACTCATTCAGGTTTACACAACCACATTACGGATCAACGATTTGAAAGAAAATGTTAGGTTTTTATTTTGTTTTCCTCCTGTGGTGCACTGTCTGCTCTGGATATGTGGATGGGCCTGCACTTTCCCACAGACTTTTCCCCATCACACCCAAATTAGGCAGAAACTTTCCATCCTCTTAAATGCCAATGCAACCATCAAAAAGAGGAATGCTCGGAAACAGAGGTGAAAGCTCCAGGAATCACAATCTTCAGGCTAAAGATTCAGGCCTCACCAATTGCCATTTACAGTGTTACAGGCAAGCTGGGCAAGAGTGGAAAAATGAAAGGACTTTGGAGTGACGGAATATTTTGTAGAATCTCTGGCCAGACAACCAATGGGTGGTGACATATAGCAGCTACCCTGCTATATGTCTGCTATATTATAAGTTACAACAGCCCCCAGGCAGCTTTACATTTTAACAAATGGGCTTTTTGGATCTCTGAGCAAAGGAATGAGAACCACAAAGAAGGATATGGGAAAGGTTTTATCCAGAGATCACATATTGGCATAAAAGTATCTCTACCTGGAGATTCCTTCTTATTGGAATGATCATGATCTGTCACTGTTACCAAAGACCCATTCTGTAAATAATGAACATGAAGTGTAGCGGCACTGTTTTCCTTTTAAAAGTAGTTAATGACTCATTTGAAATGTATATAGGATTAGAAGGGCTGTTTTTCCTTGTAATTCGGATATAACACATTAAACCCAAAGGCACACAAATCTCAAGAAACATAATGTTTTATTTCACATGTATTAACAAGTTATAGTTATCACTTTTTTTCAATCCAGGATCCAAGATATAGATATATGCATGAAAACTTGATGTTTTTTAAGTTTTGTTTTTTTCTCTTGTTATTTCAGTTATATTTGCATGTTTGAATTAAAAAGCTATCTATCTATCTATCTATCTATCTATCTATCTATCTATCTATCTATCTATCTATCTATCTATCTATCTATCTATCTATCTATCTATCTATCTATCTATCTATCTATCTATCTATCTATCTATCTATCTATCTATCTATCTATCTATCTATCTATCTATCTATCATCACTTTTACCTCACACCTGTGTTTGAATCCAGTCTGTGGCCTTTTTTATGTGGAGCTCCCATATTCTCTGTACTTTGGCATCTTCCTACAGTCCAAAGACTAACGCTGGTTAGGTGAGGATAACATTTGATAGGAAAAACATGCACTGATGTAAAGCAAAAGGCTGAGGCTGGAATCAAACCTGATTAGAGGAGATGGACTCACTGTATAAACTCACTGATTTTATTCTTTTTTTTTGTTAGGTCTTATACAGTAATATACATTTGATATAATATAAGAAAGACTGGTGATTAGTGTTTGTGTTATTCATCAAAAGTATTTATCTGTAATCAGCTTTGCTAAAATTATTCCAATGAAGTGCAAACAGTAGCTACAAAGAGAAAGGTGCATGCATTTCTTTTTACCATCTACATTTTTAAAGCTGGGCCAGGAATGTAACCCAGACCTCCTTCAAATACTGATTTATTTAAAACGGCACAGAGCACTGCATATCTTTCACAGTAAGACAATAAGCTCTCAGGTCTTAAACAGAGTCTAATGGTCGCGATTGCTCTGGCTTTTCAAGAAGTATGATGAATATGCTTTTGGAAATTGAGAAACACAGAATCCATTGTAAGTGGGAGCAAAATGGTTCTCTGCAGCCAGAGTAGGACAAAACAAATATAGTGAAGAATGGATGCAGCTTCCAGCTTAAATGTCAAGAGTAGGGATTAGCAAAAGCCCAAAATACAGCATAGTCAGTACAAAATGACAGAATGGATGGCTTGTAATTCTTTCCCTCACATATAACATGTATCTAACGCCATCCTTTTTCCTTTTCCTTTTTCTAAAAACTGGGGATTTAAAAGGCTAAAGCTGCTAGGCAACAATGTCTGCACATATAAACTCTACAAAGTAAAAGTTTAAACACACCTGTTCACTCTTTTAGACTGACCAGTCTCATGTGCTGTGATTCTCAAACTGTATGGTAGACGACAATGGTGCGCACCTTAGGTGGGGCAGGGACGTCCAATAGACAAAAATGGGGGTGAAATTAGTTAACTAAAGAAAATAAAAGTTTAAAGATGCTGCCATGCTGATCTGTAGTTCACTGATCACACAGTCTTTAATGTGCAATTATATAAGCTTGATGAAAGTGTTATCTGTGTTGTGAAGTATTTGTTGGTTTAAGAATATGTTAAAATCACCGCATTAAAGTAAGTAAAGAACAAGAACAAAGGATTTATCCAAGCAGCTTGTATTCATTAAATTTTTCCATTATCTAAGTTTAATATCTTTTCTAGCTAATAGTGACACAAAACATAAACTATAACTGATGGAAATGTCATTAATTTTGCATTTTACTTGACAAATACACATGACAAACAATAACACCATTATGTTATGGCCAATCCCCGTCTGACCCCAAGCAGCACATCACACAACGAGTACAATTTTGATGGTGATTTATTCACAGTGAGTGAATTTTAACAAAGGACAGGAGTGCACTGTAACTTCGTGGTGGACCTAACGCCAAAAAAACAAACAAAAGGGAGCCTATCGAAAGGATGTGCCAAACTTACCTATGAAAAGAATCAAACCAAATGACAATGACTTATCTCCCTAACTAACAAAAACATGAGAAAAGGGTAATCAAATAAAAAAGCAGTCCACCCCCCTACATGGTCCTGTATGAACAAACAGTGCTGGACAGGCAACACAAAGTCTGCTGGTTGAGGTGAACAGAGGATGAATGCCTGGTCGTCCATGGCGGTGTCATCATCTAAGCCGTCTCCAGGTCGTTAGCCAATCTGTATGGTCCATCCCCTGGATCTACCAATCACAGAGGGGAACCTGCACACTCAAATCTGCATATCAGACAACATTACGACAACAGTCGTAACACCCCTTTTCCCAAGAATTAACATTAGCCCAAATGTTTAATTCAAGGAGAAAATTCCACCGATCTAGATTAGACATCAGCCATCATGTTATCTCTCCCCTTTTTCTAATTGATCTCCAACTTAAAATCTTGCAGTAACAAAGACCAGCGCATAAGTCTTTGGTTGGAGTTGCGCATTTGGGAAAGAAACACTTGTGGGTTGTGATCAGTAAACACCTGCACAGGCAGCACACTCAACCTGACGTAAACTTCAAAGTGCTG
This sequence comes from Oreochromis aureus, assembly GCF_013358895.1. Classification (NCBI taxonomy): domain Eukaryota; kingdom Metazoa; phylum Chordata; class Actinopteri; order Cichliformes; family Cichlidae; genus Oreochromis; species Oreochromis aureus. The sequence goes on along the minus strand of NC_052962.1, from coordinate 7,042,962 downwards.
TAAAGCAAGCAGTAAGGCAAGAGCCTCTTTTTCAATGGTGCTCTAAACCTTAAGTAACACAGTCACTCTGGTTCGTTAAAGCCATACAAATATAAAGTAACAGTTTGAGATTGTGTTTGCTTTCAGTAACTTTCAGTAACTCTGTGCAATGTCTCTATTGGCATGAGTCTTACTATCAATAATTCATGTGGTTTAACTGATAGATTGAAGACAAAAATCACCAGGTGTCATGGAACATCTTCATTTTCAGTCAGTGTATCACCAAAAAACTGCACAAAACTTTTTACATTAAACCAGTGCCCAGTGAAGTTGTTCAAGTATGTAGGCAGTCATAAAACCCCTGAGAAAACCTTCTGACTATCACTGATTTTGTCTGTTTTTTATGTGCTTTTAAATGGCAGAAAGAAATCTTTTATGCTGTGTGTGTATATACAGTCCAATGAGCGAAGTAATCATTTGATCCGCTGCTGAATTTATAAGTTTGCTTACAAATAAATGAACAGTTTGGCATTTTATGATAATTTCATATTAATGGAGAGAGAATATTAAACAAAGAGCCAGAATAAACCACAATACATCAAAGTTATACATTTATTTCCATCTCATTGAGTGAAGTGTTAAATATTTAACCCCCAAGCAAAAAAAAAACAAACTGAGCATTTGGTGCTCTCGCTAACTCTCTCTTGTCAACATCTGCTCCCTCCACAGATTTTCTACACGACTGAGGTCTAGAAACTGGCTATGCTACTCCATGACCTTAGTGGGCTTTTTCTTTAGCACCTCCTTTGTTGCCTTGATGATATGCTTTGGGTCACTGTCATCCTGGAAGACCTTTGCACGACCCATCTTCAGTGCTGAATTTTATGGTAAATGGCCACGTCCATTGGCCCCAGTGTGTGGAGACGTCCTGTAACCTTAGCAGGAGAACAGTCCCAAGGTTTCCACCTCTGTGTTGGTGTTCTTTCAAATCATGACGTGGTGTGCTACCTGTGGCGTTCTAGGTGACTGTGCCTGCCTTCAGATCATTGACAAGCCGAGTAAGGGCACACACGATTGTCAACGGGATTTTGAATGAGACGTTCTTATTTCTGAAAACAAAAAAATAAACAAATAAAACAAACCAAAGAGCCTAATTACATTTACAGCGATAATTGTCTTAAATAATTTGTCTTGTCAACAAGCTAACTGGCCATTAGCCTGTGGGTCATCTTGCTGCGAGTTTCTACAATTCTCCTCTCTTAAATACTCTTATGTGTATTAATAGTGCATTAGTAGTAGGTCATGGTACAGAACGGATTAGCCTTGTATCCATGTAACTACATTGCTTCACTAACCCTACCTATATAATCCCTGTTAACGTCATTAGTGGTGTGGGGGTCAGTCCTCGAATTGATTAGTAGATAATGTGCAATGCTTTTGTGAGCTTGTACACATCATATAAAATATAGAAAATGAAATTGTACACTTGTTCAGTGCACAAAATTTAGTTTGGAAACAGCAAAAAAAAAAAAAAATCTATAAAGCCTTATTAACAAAAGTAATATAAATGTTAGTTTTTAGTTTACATTAGGTATTTGCAGTTCCCCAAATGCATTTTTAATACTTTACTACTTTACTACTTTTAATACTTGTTACCATGACTTCACAGGTGAAAGAAAAGGAAAATACTAATTGCTGAAATAAGCACAAAGCTTAAGTAATAGCAAGCACGTCAGGCCAGAACTTGGACAGCATTTAGCGGCAGCATGAGGGAATAGCTTAATCTGTTTAAATGTTAAATGATCCTTAACTGTTTTAGCTGTTAACCAAAAAATACAAGAAGCTCATAGTTCATGGCACAGGTTGTCAGTGTGACTTCTAAAATATGCACTTGACTTTAATGTATCACCATTTCCGCCGTTTGCACAATTCCCCATTTGCCTCCGTTCAGCAGCCCTTTCATTAAAATTCTTCTGATTTTTTTGACATGATCTAAACTTGGGAGCGTTTGCTGAGGCAAAAAGGAACCCACTCATACGGCTTACATAAGGAGACTATAGCAGGCATGATTTCCTAAATGGGGTGGACCACTCTCACCACTTAATACTGTTTTATTTCCATATGTGCGGTTCATCTGTATATCACATACATCTGTGCATAGAAATTCACTGTGAAGGACTTGCAGGTGGGAAAAAGACAACAGGGATGATTGTATCATGGCACCAGAAAGAGGGGCATCAGTGGCAGCTTCATGCTCCGTGTCCATGAAGAGGAAAATAAGTAAGGCTGAGCCACAGACCTGGAGAGGCTCTTAAATCTGTCTCCTCTCACAGCTGTAGAGCTCGGTTGATGATTTATAACTAGCTCTGGCAGATGATGAGTGCGCTGGTCACGTTGAAAGAATATTCACCGTATGTTAGTATTTATTGCTCCCTTTCTACCGTCTGCTAACTACTGCAGGGTGATATGAGTGACAGACATTAAAGGTTCAGTTCACCTAAATCAGAAAAACACATATTTTTCCAATCTTTCTCATAATGGTATGCACTTTTTTGCCAGGTTTTAAGGTATCGGCCACATTGATTTCTGGCAGCACCCTGATAATGGAGGTGAATGGAATTCTATTTGACTCAAAGCTTTGGAAACACCAGATGATCCTTTGAGAAGAAGATACAGCAGTTATCCTGAGAGCACACGTTCAGCACACTTCATTATATTTTCCTGGGAAACTTTTGTTGATATTGGAAAATTCACGAATGTTTTTTAAATATATTTTTAATCTGCACAAAGTCCTTCTCTCTTGATAAGGGGAAGGCATCTGTCTTCTGTAACCGGGATGGTATCTGCTGTTCAGTTGTAATTCAATTTGTTCATCATTATGATAAAGTTACCACTTACAGGCAATGTGTTTAAAAAAAAAAATCCACAAACTTTAACATAAATGACACAACATTTAACACTCCAATAACATATTAAAGAAACAGTGTGGTGCACATTCATCCATCCAGCCATTCATCCGAGAAGCCCAGACTTCACGCCCACTATAATGGACATTGACATAATGTATAGACTCTCAGCTTCATTTGAGGGTATCTCTAGTCAATTTGGATGAAGGGTTGAGGAGTTTCAGCTCAACATGTGCCACCGTCTTTTCAAGGGGGCCAAAAGTAATTGGACAATTCATCTTTCTTTGAAAGGTGTGGGCAATTCCTTTGTTATTTCATTATCATTTAAGCAGATAAAAGGGCCTGTGAACAGGCAACATGCAGTCAAAGTAGCTCTCCATGCAGGTGAAACAAGCCCTCCTTAAGCTGCGAAAAGTGAAAAAACCCATCTGAGAAATTGCTATAATATTAGGAGTGGCAAAATCTACAGTTTGGTACATTCTAAGAAACAAAGATGCAAAAAGACCTGGATGTCTACGGATGACAACAGTGGTGGATGATCACAGAATAATTTCAATGGTGAAGAGAAAATACATCACAACAGTCAAAACCAAGTCAACAACACTGTCTAGGACAGGGGTGCCCAATCCCAGTCCTCAAGAGCTACTGTCCTGCAGCTTTTAGATGCATCCCTACTCCAACACAGCCGAATCAAATGGTTTGATTACCTCTTCTGTATGCCACCAAGTTTGGCAAAGGCCTGATAACAAGCCATTCATTTGATTCAGGTGTGTCTGACCAAGGATGCATCTAAAAGCTGTAGGACGGTAGCTCTCGAGGACTGGGATTGGGCACCCCTGGTCTAGGAGGTAGGTGTATCAATATCCAAGTCTACTGTAAGGAGATGACTGCAATAAAGTAAATACAGAGGGTTCACTGCAAGGTGCAAGCCTCAAGAATAGAAAGGGTAAATAGGATGATTGTGAAAGGTAATTTGATTTTAAAAAAAAATTAAAAAGCTAGCACAGTTCTGGAAAAACATTCTTTGGACAGATGAAACCAAGATCAACGTCTACCAGAATGATGGCAAGAAAAAAGTATGGAGAAAGCGTCAAAGCATACCACATCATTTGTAAATCATGGCGAAGGCAGTGTGATGGCTTGGGTGTGCATGGCTGCCAGTGACACTGGGACACTAGTGTTTATTGATGATGTGACAGGACAGAATTAGCCGAATGAATTCTGAGGTGCTCAGAGACATACTGTCTGCCTATTTCAGCTAAATGCAGTCAAACTGATTGGGCTGAATTTCACAATAAAAATGGACAATGACCCAAAACATACAGCCAAAGCAATCCAGGAGTTGCTTTAGCAAGAAGTGGAATATTTTTGAATGGCCAAGTCAGTCACCTGATCTTAACCCAATTGAGGATGCATTTCACTTGTTGAAGACTAAACTTCAGACAGAAAGGCCCACAAACAAACAGCAACTGAAAGCTGAAGAAATAAAGGCCTGGCAGAGCATTAAAAAGGAGAAAGTCCAACATTTGGCGATGTGCACGAGTTCAAGACTTCAGGCTCTCATTGCCAGCAAAGGGTTTCCAACCAAGCATTAGAAATGAACATTTTATTTTCAGTTATTTAATTACTTTCATCCAATTGCTTTTGAGCCCCTGAAATCAAGGCATTGTGTAAAAAATACTTTAGTTCCTCACATTTTTATGTTCAACCGACTGAATTAAACTTAAACTTTTGCCGTACAATGTACAGAACCAAAATTAGAAAAAAGTTGTCTCTGTCCAAATATTTATAGACCTAACTGTATTAACATCTCATAATGTCAATGTGAAGAGAAACACTGGTAGTCATTCTTGTTCTCCAGAAGAATCTGTTCAATCTGTTCAATACTTAATCTCTTTTTGTGTTTTGGTCTCTGCTATCGCCAAAGAAAAACATCAGCCTTTATTTGCTAAATTGTTCCACCTTGTTCAGTAGCTCACTTGGTTTAATAAATTTTGTCCATATTTCTAGAAATGAGAGCTGCTCCATCCAAAGTGGGATGGATGCCGTCTCTCCTAACAAGACCAGGTTTCCTCCAGAAGGTTTGCCAATTATCTATGAAGCCCACATCGTTTCTGGGACACCACTCAGACAGCCAGCAATTTAAGGAGAACATGCGGCTAAACATGCCACTCCTGGTCTGATTGGGGAGGGGACCAGAGAAAACTACAGAGTCCGACATTGTTTTGGCAAAGTTACACACCGATTCAATATTGATTTTAGTGACCTCCGATTGGCGTAACCGGGTGTCATTACTGCCGACGTGAATTATGATTTTACTGAATTTACGTTTACCCTTAGCCAGCAGTTTTAAATTTCCCTCAATGTCGCCTGCTCTGGCCCCTGGAAGACAATTGAATCACCAATTACCAGAGTTTGACCCCCGGCAGGTGTGTCGCCGAGTGGGGAAAAATGGTTAGACACATGAACAGGTTGGTGGTGTACCTGGGACTTCTGTTTAAGACTATGCTTCCTCCTCACCGTCACCCAGCCGCCCTCTTTCCCCAGCTGCTTGGGGTCTGCCGGAGAACAGCTAGCGGGGCCTACGCTATCTTCAGCTGCACCAGCTACAGGGGCCTGGCTAGCTACGGGTGAATGAAGGGTGCAAAGCCGAGTCTCCAATTCAGTAATCCTGGCCTCCAGAGCTGCAAATATGCTACATTTGTTACAAGTATCATTACTGCTAAAGGAGGCCGAGGAGTAACAAAACATCTGACACAATGAGCAGGAAAGTGCAGGAGGGACAGGTGAAGAGGCCATGCTGCTAGCGAGTTGGCTACGAGCTAAGCTAAGCTAGCGGAACAGTAAAGACACTGAGTGAATACTTTGGCTATAAATTAGGTAGTTAGTACACAGAGAGTGTGCTTCGGATGAAGCACGTGAAGAATATATCTAACAGTTTTTAATTAAATTGCTAAGCAGATAAGCTACTCAAAAACACCACTGTGTTTGAGCAGGAACAGGAAGTGATACTCTACCGCAGAGAGAGTGAACACCAAGTGACCGATGATTTGGTGAGTAAGCCAAGTAACAGGTAGCATTCAGTTTTTTTTTCTTTTTAAAAACAGCCACGTTGACACCAGACAATGAGCTAAAGATGTCAAAATTCTTACTAAAGTTGAAGAAAACTACAGTAGGAAGACTTTAGAAAATATGAAAATGCTCCTAATGTTTAACATGTGACTAATATATAGGTGGAGCTGAAATGAACAGCAAGAAGTCTCCAGTCAGATGCCATCAAATATTTGGAGAGTACGAGAACACAATAAAGTGACATCATTGAAAGAATGTGGAAACACATGTCATTTCATTTTTCTCTCTTAGGAAGCTTAAAGTTTCCTTTTGTTCCACACAGACCTGATGTTTTCATTTAGTTTCCGTCTCTCCAGTGGAATGGAAGCCTCCACGGACATTGTCACAAGTCTTGCACGTCACATTTAATAAATGTATTCATCAGGCCCTTTCCACGTTACCGCATTACGCATTTAGCAAAGGCTTTTCTTTGATATTTCCATGCAGGCTTGTTCTGCACATAAAAAGGTGCATGACTATACTCCTAATGAGATAATTCTCTGGGTTTATCGCTAGAAACGGCCCTGTTTGACCAATATGGTAATTTGATCCATTGCTAATGCAAAACAGTGATTAGCAGCTTGTCTTTTTTTTAATCATCTTCATATTACTAGTGTCCTTATATTAATTATAGTGTATTCCTTGGATTAAAAACAATGATAGACATATTTGCCTTTTGTTATGAGAAACAATTACAGAGTACTACTCAAACTCAAACACTTTCAGCTACAGTACACTTAGGAAACTCACAGATTACTATTTTGCTCATGTTACACTGTGTCAAGAAAAGCTTGGGGAATGTTTTTCCCACACTGAATATGAGTCAGGTTATTGGTGGTTTACTCGATTAGTCGGCTCAATGAAAATAGCCTAAGCATGAAGACGGTCATTTTAACAAATGACTATGAAGATACCTCGATAGCTACAATATATCTCCTTTTTGAATATCACTAAACCTAAAAATGTAGCAAGTAAGGACAGACCGAGCTAAAGATATTTATTTCTATAAATCTGTATTTTTTAAGCCAAGGACACTTTCAGCCATATTTTACACACCAGCCTGAAATTACCAAGCTTACATACACCAAAGACATGCAGTCTGAAGCTCTTATTTATGGCTTTGGCACTACACAACAGGAGCACGGGGTATATTATGGTGGAAAAACTCTAGTCCTGGTTTCCTGGATTAATATGGAGCAAATATAAAGTGTCAGCTTCAATTTGAGTATTTATGCTAAAAGTGGTTGATGCTTAGTTAAAGTACAGAACAGCATGATACACTCATGAAAGGGAGTTTTGCCTTTACTGGCTGTACCGGTGGTTGTGACTACTGGCAGTGTGTCACGCCTGCCAACACAAGACTATGATTAAGTTGGTTTGTGTGGCAATCTGCAACAATATAACATTTCAAAACATCACAATTGACAAAACAGTGATTCTATAGGTTCTGGATGACATGGTTGTATGATAGTGAGGGAAAAAACAAATGAATCATTCATTTTCACAACTTAACATTAAAATAAAGTTATTAGAATTTAATTTTTTAAATGTATGAGTCAAGAAAATGTTCAATAATGAACTTGATTTTTTACACAGGTGGATCCTATCCTTTATATTTTTACTTGTGTACAACCAGTATTAAGAAAACTTACTAAAGTGCGATTGTAATCATCTTTGAATCAACTAGACAGCCCTCCATTTTTAACCACTTATCCAATTCTGATTCATGCAGGTGTGAAGCTTATCCCAGTGGTCGTGGGGTGGAAAATGGGATACACCCTGGATAAGCCATGAGGCGTTCTCAGTGCTCACCTGACAAGAGTGTCTTTGGACAGTGGGAGGAACCAGGAGAACCCTGAGAGAACCCCACATACAGGGAGAAACTCTAACAGAAAAGCCCCAGACAACAGATTTGAACTCAAGCAAGACCTTCTTGGTTTGAGGCAACAGTGCTAAACACTGCCACTCTAAAGAAGTCATGTGACCCATCATTAATTAAAACATAATTGAAATAAACTGAATATTCTGTCTCTAAAACACTGTGATGGATCATCCTTAGCATATTCACAGCCCTTTTGCTGGTTATGTAACAGCTGTCACAGACCTTTAACTCTATTTTTTGGAAATTAGTCACGAGTGACTTCGCAGTCTACTCCCTATGACGTCAACACTGGTACACATGTGCGATGCCTCATGGACAGACTTGGCTCTGTAGTGATGTTGATGCAGGAAGGTTATCTGCCTCTAAACTCGATCACATTCATACCGCAGCCAAAGGAAGAAGCATAGTCTTTCAGTCTGCTCAACTAAGTCACAATGATCTTTAGTCTAATTTGTATCTCTTTTCATTGAGTTGTTGTTGACTGAATTCTGTCTTTTATTCTTGTCTAGAAACAGAACAATAGAAGCAGATGGTTGAAACTGGAACCACTTTTATGCCACATTCAAACTCTATGTTATTATTGTTATAATATCCTACAGCACTTAGGGCGTTGGGACTGAAAATAATTGAATATGAATGTTTAAGGCTCTGCACTGTATTAGTGAAGAGAAAATATGAATGATCTTGAATGCCTCATGACAACCTACAGCAAAAAAGATTGGCATTTATATAGCACAATGCTTTTACATTCGATATAGGTAATTCTAAAACCCACCACCTGATATTTAAATGTCACTGAACTCAGTCAGAACCAGTATAATTATTCCTCACACTCCTGTTTATTACCGTTAGTGATTGCAACCAATATGGTAAACCTGCACTGTGAACCATGTTGTGGATTTCAAGCAACTCACTGCCAATCATGCTAGAAACTGATTTTGGGTTCTCTATGCAATTACATAGGATTATTTCCCCAGAAATATGGGGTCCTCATTGTATTCATTTTTTATGCGATCAATCTTGATGTGCAGTTGCTTCAATTGAAATTCTTTGTATTTTTGTATGAATGACCATATGGGCTCTGTTTTGGAACCCTGGAGCTGGCAGAAGAAAGTGGAGGTAAGACAAAACAGTGCTCCTAACAAGCAGCTAAATGGATCAGTGTCCGTTTCCCCCTGGGAAAGATAAGTCGCCTTGGGAAATGAGCACAAGTAGGTATTAGCACAGTGACACAGCTCCTGTCCTCTCCCCTGGCTGACACACAACTCTGTGCGGAGCTTCTTGGCCGCTGGGTGGCTTTGGTTAGAAAATGCTAGCTGTTATAGGCTTAGACTTTTTGACAGTTTGTTTAAACCTTTGCACATGCTTAATAACTAGTAGGCTGATTATGAATGAAACCTGGACATTAAGTTCGTGCTGTTCGTGTCTGTTATTTGCAACTGACACAAGCAATGCTGTTAATGTTGCCCTCTTCAGTGCATCTGTCGGGCTATGACTATGTGTGAATGTTAATGACAGAGCCAAGGTGAAAACCACCGCTGACCAAAAGGCCTCGTCAACATCTTGTTCATCCCCAGCACTTTTGGGAACATGTTCTGTAGACTGATGAGACAAAGGGTAGATTTTTCAGAAGGTTTGAGTTCCACGATATCTGGCACAAAACTAAGACAGCATTTCATAAAAATAGTGACATGCCGGCAGTCAAACATGGTGGTGGTAGCGTGATGGTCATTTAGCTAAAGCTTTGGTGCTTCAGGATCTGGACCATTTGCTGTAATTCATGGAAGTATGAATTCTGCAGAAGAATATAATAAATCAATATATGCAAATAAGTAAATAAAATAAAGGTTTTGGTGTGGCCTAGGTAAAGTCTTTACTTATGCTTTGGTATGACCTTGAACTGGCCATTTTGCCAATTATAAAACTTTAAAAGGTACACGAAAAACTGAAAGATCAAACATCAAAGCACGACACACAATGTCACAGGACGTAGAGCAGGTCACCTACCAATTGGAAGGTTAGTGGTTTGATCCCTGGTTCCTCCAGTCTGCATGCCAAGTATTCTTGGGCAAGATACTAACCCCAAGTTTCTCTCCGATGCATCCATCGGAGTGTCAGTGTTAGTTAGGAAGCATTAAAAGCTTAGAAGATAGTGAATGTCGGATGTTGTATAGAGTGCTTTGAGTACTCCAGGAGAGTAGAAAAGCGCTATATAAGAATCAGTCCATTTACCCTTCAGCACTTTCGATTCTTTATGTGCGTTTCCGGGTAGATTTTTGACACAGTTTTTGAATTTATCAGTGAGAGAATTGCATCACCTTGGCCATTTAGGTAGATTACATCGTAGGCTCTACTAAGAAGTCTGAATCAGACCTTGGACACTACAAGTGTGAGTGCTCTGTTGTGAATATAATGAAGAAATCTTTTGTTGTCACAAACTGAAAGGTCCTTGCCCCCTTTTCGTCTACAGCTTGCAGCACGTGTCAGTGCAGCTCAACCAGTGTGAGGGAAATCCATGGAGGAGATTAAATAGGCAGCTTGCAAAGAACCGCAGAGTTTGTTCACAGACAGCCTACAAAAACAATTCCAGATCAGTGACCATATGTAATTAACTGTTTTAGGTAGGTAGCAATGAAACTGTATTTGTCCGTTTTCTTAAATTCTTTCCTCCAGCCACTGCGACTGTCTGTATCATGAGGGCTTGACCCAGAGGTTGCCACTTTATGTTTGTGTCTTTGTCTGCAGCTCTAGTACAGGCTTGAGGTTTGGCAAGAATAAAGAGAGCAGGAGAGTGTTGTGGTGGAGCGGGAGGATGGAGATGGATGTGGAGGGGAGACAGGACAAAGAAGAGGAGGAGTGGACAGTCAGCCTAAAGAGTCATAAACAGAACTGAGGTAAAGAGTTCATGCCAAAGGAAGGAAGCCTATATAATTTCAAAGTCAAAAGTATAGAAATATACTACAATAGATCTCTCACCACAACTATAACCCAAACGTCTCTCTTTTACTTTCATATCACAATTGGTTTTTTTTCATGCCCATGAAAAAGGATTCTGTAATACAGTAATTTACATTTTTTATCCTGTCATTTCATGCACTCCGGCCCTTTTGCCCTCTGTTCTCTTTCAAATTATATCTGCTCTCACCAGCTTCTTCTCTGAGGCCAATTTACCCTGGTACCGCTTTCATGCCACAGTCTGTTATTGTGCCTCAGACCAGGCTTTTCTCACTGCTATCCCAGCGGAACCCCCACAAAAAAGTTGGTTACTGATGTCATCTCCACTATTTCAGTGAATGCCCTATAATCAGAACAGCTCTGCTTTGTGATTGGAGCTGCCCATCTGAAAGGGACTCTGTGACTACGGTGGGACCCAAGAAAGAACATATGGCATCCTTTAAAGTCACTTAAAAAACTGTGTGGAACCAATGACTTCCATTGTTCATCAAATCAAATTTAAGCTGGTAATGTTGGTAATGTTTTAGTGTAAGTGGATACAAATTTGAGCTTTTCTGGTCTTGTTGGTGTTTCAGGAAATAACAGGTTAAAAACCTGTTTTACTGGCATTCCATACTAACTCAGCTAGATTTCCCAGTTCATGTCAATGATTTTCTGGCAACAAAAGGTTAAATTACTTTTTTCTACTTTTTTATCTCTCAGAATTATCAAAACATCTATGATTTTACAAATAATGTCTTTAGTAGGGATATTGGATGTTCCCTAGCTAGTTGTGCAAATTCCAAAAAAGGGTGAAGGACTGCACCTTCAATCACATTTTGACTTTCATAGTTGCAAAAGGGTAATTATGGCTATCTAGGTGCTCCTTTCCCCCCTCTGTGGAAAAGAAAATAGACTCAGATCATAAAGCAGAAAACACCAGAATGCAGAAGCTACTGGCATATAAAAGTGGGTCTGTGTTTTATTTACAAAATATGAGTTATGAATCATACAAGCACCGAATTTTTTTCCATAAATGTAATTATCCTGCAACAGACAAATTGACATTTTCACCTTCACACACTGTTCCAATCAGAAGCTGCACATCTGGTACAGTGTGCTGTGTGCAAGCAGAGAGACTGATTATCATGGAGGAGCCAGAATCAAAAACAAAGAAGAGACACAATTTCAGGGGCATTTTTCTTCAAAACGTCTGAAACCCGAGTGTGTTCTGAGACTCTATTATTCTAGTTTACAAGCGCTAATGTTTGCCAAATAACATTAGCGTAGTGATGAACATGATTTCTCAAAACTTACCTGAACACAGATATACTTGAGATTTCTGAATGTGCAGAAATGTGTAAACAAAGTTAATGTGCACAGTTACCACATGTTTAGCAGGTGAACAAGAGTAGTGTGAACTCATTACACTCTGACTTGTGTAATCAAAAAACACCAGTTGGAGCACTTTGTAAAACATTTTGATTCCTTCAACAATTGCTGAATTAGCTAAAATTGGACAAGCTTTGTATTAAATAGCACATTGTGCTTTTGTATTTTCATTACCTACAATTATCCCTCATAAATATATCCACAGGGGGCCCAAATAAAATTTGCCACGTTTTACAACCTGTCATTAGGAGCCACGGCTCCTTCTGGTTAACATCATCTAGCTGTCTAAATTAAAACAACAGCTCATGGCTAAGAAGAGAAACAGGTTTCTAGTTAAGAAATGGATGACATGTTAGACAAAGAGAGACCCCAGAGTTCAGGAGTCTTACAGACCCAGATGACTGTCCTGCTGCTGACCCTGCACCAGACCTGTCACTTAAGTGCACATCAGCTGTCAGCCAGCAACAGAAAAAAGCATGGAAACCTATCCTGGCTGACAATAAGAGGAGCCGTGCATCCGAGACAGAGTGCTAGGGAGATGCTCACATTTACATTCATACCTGTCTCATTTAAAGTCACCACTGACCCCGTAGTGCATGTCTTTGGTCTGTGGACCAAGCTCTCAGATGAAATTTTTTCTGCCATGAAAAATTTTAAGGCTGGCATATACGAACATGCCTGCTGGCACTTGAGACATCATGCTACGAATATTCTTCAAACTTAAGAGTTCCTAAGAGATTCCAGGGAACAGCTTGGTGAGCTGCTCCAAGAGTTTGATTTAAAATGTCAAAAAGACTAATGTCAGGAGAATTAAGGTAAGAAATGGGCACGCTCATGAAAAACTGTGATTAGACAGGGAGAGTGGATCAACACCTGGGGCACAGAGGGAACCACAACAAACTAGCAGAGTAAAAACTGCAAAAAAATGAGAGCAAAAATAACACCAAAAATGCACTTAATGAAGGCTGATTACCACCAAGGATCTGCAGATGACTGTTGTTGTTGTTGTTATACTATTTTAACATGTTCAAAATAAAGATACAGGCAATACAATAAAGGCAGAAAGTATCAGAGAAGAAGAACAATAAACAAGCAAAGACTTCATACTCAGAGTTACAAAGGCCTGGATAGCTCGGTTAGAGGTTTTTTTTTTTAGTGGAGTCACAGGAACAAAACAAGAACTATTTTAGCGTATCAGCACTAAGTCTGGTGTAAAAAATGTGACATGTAATCGTAAAACCTGTGTTAAGAACTTGATGGTCTTTAAGAAATGGCAAACTGGACCGTGTGGCTGGTTTCATGCATTCTTATAAGTCAGTTTTATAGAATGAAATTTAAATGGTCATTTAAATGATACCCCCCCCAAAAAGAATCTGCAGTAGGTTTTAAAGATTATGATCTCAGAAATCACTTAAACATCCATATTAAATGTCCTTTAGGCCTTAAGCCTTTGACATTGTATTGTACTCTCATATAAACTTCTCACACAAAGTTAAGATTCCTCTGTAAATTGTGTCTCATGCAGTATTTCACCAAACACAGAGATCATGTGTTAATTCAATCCAACTCCCACTCCTCTTTTTTCACAATTACAAATGAAAGTTTGGAAATACTCCAGATACAAATGAACTTTCTTGTACAATAAACAAGCTCAAAAAGATCAGAAGAACAAAATCTTAAAGGATGATGAAATCTAAACCGCAGAAGAGGAACATTCTGTTTTTATATGTCAACTGGCTGAACAGTGACCTGGCAGACTATTAATAGTTACTGGCAGCCAGATATTTTAGTAAGTTCAAGTAATGCTATTGTAGGAGATTAGTATTATGTGTGTCTTTTGCAGCACATTCACAGAAGGTGTTAGCTATAGGTGGTTTGGTTATTTTTGATGTATAAATGTAATCAAAAGTGTTTGCAGCACAGTCACAGATTAATGCATTAATATGAAAGAGAATGCATAAAATAGAAACGTGTGATCCTCAAACTGGCAAAATAACTCCCATTTTCCGCAAAGGAAGAAGCATGCCCTGCGGAAGCTTTAATGTTTTGAGCCACAACCTCAACATATAAATTCCTTTGGTTGGGTACCTGTATCATGTAAGGCACAACCCCATAACAGCCCTCATTTTTAAAAAAGTTGGGGTGATGTAGAAAATGTTAAAACAGAATGCATGTTTTACAGATTGGTAAACAGACTGTTTTTTATATAGCGATTTTCTATTCTACCTAAAAGTGCTTTATACAACTTTTCATGGACCATGGGAGTGTCTGGTTTTCCACCTGGAGCCGATGCTAACCCCTTTGTCCGCTCTCATAGGTGGAGTTTCGCCTGTGTTGGATCCACGGCTAATCAGCAGAAGGGTTCTTTAGACCAACATTGTCCTCCACTCTCTGCCAGTTCATCGGTGTTAACTAGGCCTTCCTTGTGTCTCACTTATATGGGTATTTCGTCATGTGTAATCTTGTTTCCCTGTGGTTCAGTTCCCGGCCATGACTTCCAAGATCCATCCAGTGCCACAGTTTCTGTCAAGCACTGGTTCCACCTGCAATGCTCAGCAGTGACTCAAAACTCAACTGCTCACCTCACTAACTTACCTGCCCTCCTGCCTGCCGTGCACTTCCAGGACTTCCTCTGGAATTTCATGACGGACCGCCATGATCCTTCGTGCTCCTCTCCCAGACACTCCTTCAGCTACCTTCCCCGAAGTCCCTGCTCTCCATTTGCAAGTAAGCAAACATCCAGCAGCAATACCCACCTATAACTCCATTCTCCTACCACTCAGTCAGTCACTACCCTTTCCGTTTGTTTCAGAGCTCCTATCAGAGGTCCCATTCCATTCCCAATGCTACACCAGTGTTTTCCATGTGCATATATGTACTGTATATGGACCAATCTTGTTCCTTTGTGTGTAAATAAAATCGATTGAGAACTAAGTCAGCTTCTGAGTCTGCTTCTTGGTCTGCATCTTGCGCTAACCTTTGGTTCACGACACAACTTGCTTCATTCACCCATTCACACAGGCAGTTTTTTCTATGCATTTTCTACGCAAGTGCTTTCTATCTAATATTCACACACCAGTGGATTCATCGGAGAGCAACTTGGGGTTAATATTTTGCCCAAAGAGTTTTGAGATGCAGATTGAAGCAATCAAAGATCAAGCCAGCAGAAAATATGTCAAACACACAGCACATTCAGAAAGTATTCATAGCACTTCACTTGTGCCATGTTCCAGTCTTATTCCTTGGTAGATTAAATTCACTTTTCATCTCAAATGTCACACCATAATGACAAAGTGAACAACGTTTGTTTGAAATTCTTTCAAATGTATAAATAAAATACAACATGTACATTAGTATTCACAGCCTTTGCCAGGACACTCAAAATTAAGTTCAGCTGGATCCTGTTTCCACTGATCATCTGTCACACATCTCTACAGTTTGACTGGAGGTAAAATAAGTTGACTGGACATGATTTAGACAGATCTGTAGGTCCCATAGTTAGGAGTGCATGTCAGAGCACAAACCAAGCCATGAATGCTAAAGAAATGTCTGCAGACCTAAGATAAAGGAACGGTACAGAACAGTTTCCTCCATCATCTGTAAATGGTAGAAGTTTGGAACCACCAGGATTGTGGTGAGATTAACACCTGTACTACTAATCTGTGTCAGACATACTTTAAGGATGCATTTCTTACCTTTTTGTTTTCAAAATCAAGGCATGAAAATTATTTTTTTAGTACTCAATAATCGAATGTGTCAAGAAACAATAAATAAGTTAATTTCACTGACCTGTGAAACAGTTCCTGTAAATAATACTTTAAAAAGCTTTAAATGTTGTGAAGTTTAAAGCTTGTGAGTTGTTTTCTGCTTATATAGATGAACCACATGACCAATAGATTGTTCTGCCAGTGTCAGCTGTAATGTAATGGCTGGTTGCTGTATTAGAGGCTCAACAAATTTATGCCCCGAGGTCCCCAATTTGGCCATTTGGGATGAGTCATTCACCAGGATTTCTGGTCTTTTATTCTTTAGCCATAAATTTATTTCCAATTAGACCTCATAAAAAAACATCAGCCTGAATAAAAATAATGTGTTCTTGAAGTGAATAAGAAGAAATTCTTGTTCTGATGCATGATAGAATGAGTTATAGAAACCATCTGTGACTGAGGCCTGTTAAATAAAGGCCAGGAAAGTGATGGAATCTTTTGTGTCCAGGATTTATCTCCAAGGGGTGGTAAGTATCGTACACTCACTTTTTCCATGGTATAAAATTCCTCTTTTCTGAAAGGCATTAAAATGAAGGCACACCAACTAATGCAAAATAGAAGAAATGTGGCTTGTTTGAGAAGCCACCACCACCTGTCTCATCCAACCATGTTCTCCATCATGTGGCATCACCGCCCCCTGCTGGTATTGTTGGGCATTAGCCCCCCCCATGTTTTTGTGCATCATTTCTTTTTATTTCATACCCTCAGTTTTATTTTGTGGCCTGCAAATGACTCAGTTCCAATAAAAGAAAAACAATAAAGTGTCTTACTGCCTGCTAACATAACAGCTGTGCATGCAGCTGGGTATCTGCAGGTCCTAGACTGAGAAAAAAACAAAACCCAGTGGAGAGTATTAATGTTTTAATCACTTTTTTTCGGCTTGTGGAAGATAGGAGTGGGGATAGGGCAGTCTAATATATTACATTTGTTTTAATAGTTCATGAAAAATAACACATTTTGGAGTCAGCTTGAAAGAATGGCAGGTGTGAAATGTAAAAGTAAGATCAGAGGTGAAATGTGACTGTAATGGTCAGGGTGAGTCTCGGTGTTTTTCCGTAGGCTGTCACTACACCTCTCTGGGGCGGAGTCCGGGTCTCTCCACGAGGCCACACCTGACATTAATCAAGCTGCAGCATTTAGATCCAGCGCTGACATCAATTCTCTGCTAGAACGTCTACAAAGTACAGTTAGGGTCGGCTGCTTTTCTTATCTAGTTTAAGGATTTTTGCCTTGACTTACCTTGTGTCTCATGTGCTTAGTTATGATCCACGGAAACTGCTAACTCACCTGACTGTTGCTCTCCACCCAGTCGCTGGATTCCGCTGCAGCTTTTCCATCCGGATTACCCCGCTCGCTTCACCTGTCTGCCTCCCTGCATTTCATAGAATCTGTCGGCTCAAAATTACCTCCACTCACCTGGACTTCCTTGGAAAATTCCTCCTCCTCCCGTAACCCTCCACCTGCAACCAAGTAAGCTTTTAGCCATTTACCTGTGCTGGATAATCCTATGCAGTTGTTGGAAAAACTCCCCACTGATCTACTTCTCCTCTGTTGCAGTCTTGCAGAACACCTTTCCCTGTCTCCATTAGTTTGCCTCGCTCCTGGATTCTCCTCACCAAGCTCCCCGTCTTGGTGTTCTCTTGTTTATAGTGTCCTGCTTTGAATCAGTCCGTAGCTAAGGACTGCTTAGCTTCTTTAGAACCCCATCCTCTAATCATAGTCATGTCATAGGGATGCCATGTCCCCATATCACAGTATAAATATCCATAGTGTGTATTTGTAGTCATTGGATTCTGTCCCTGTATATAGTCCAGTATAGTCTCATATTATAGTGTGCTGTATTTCTCCCACTTGTTGTATATAGTCAGTGTCTCACAAGCACTGTACTGTAACTTTACATTCAGCATTAAATCACTTTCACGCATTCATTTGACTCTGTGCTGTGTCTGCTTACGAGTCCGGCCTCTGTCTGAAGGCGCACGCCTTAACGTTCTGGCACGCATGATGGACTCGGCAGACCCGACCAGAACCACGATTGCTAAACAGGGCGCCTTACTGGGCAGCCGTGAGCAGGCCATTCAGTTTCAGCTCGCTCGGGTCAGTGTACTGGGTGAAAGCCAAGCTCAGCTCCCCGCTGCTGTTCAGGGGCCGTCACGGTACACAGTCCCGCTTCCAGAGGGAGCTGATGCAGCTCCAGAATCCTCTCCCCTTCCCAAATTAGCTCCCGAGTGCGCCGCTGGTCCAGGTCGGTGTTCTGTTATACCCTGTTTTCGGAGTGCCACATCCCCGGAACCCGACCAGTTCTCCGGGGAACCGGGAATTTTGGGGGTGTTCAAATTACAGTGTGAAGTGGTTTTCAGTCGCTCGCCTCAGTTGTTTCTTAGTGATTCCGCTAAGGTGTCCTATTTAATTGGTAAATTGAGGGGGCGGGCACTGACCTGGGCTCATGCATATTTGTTGAATCATCCATTGCAGTCCTGTTCCTATGACGAGTTCATGGGGCAATTGAAGAAGACGTTTGTGCACCCAGTCTCTGAGGCCAGCATTGCTAGGAAACTTCTAAATCTCCGTCAGGGCAGACGCAGTATAGCTGACTACCTGATAGATTTTCGTACTGCAGCTGCTGCGGCGGGTTGGCCTGATTGCGCCCTTCAGGCGGTCTATTTGCAGTCTTTGAATGAAACTATGAAAGACCAGCTTGCCTACCGGGATGAACCAGCTACCTTTGAGGAGTTAGCCTCCCTCACCCTGCGAATCGATAACCGCTTGAGGGAGAGAGAGCGCGGGAGAGGTTCTGTCCGGCGCCCATTGCCACCCTTTGCTCCGGTTGCTGTAGTGCCAGTTGCTAGCAGCTCATTCACTAATGCTTTATCCCCCCCTAGAGAGGAGTCTGCCCCTGAGCCAATGCAAAGAGGGCGGTCGCGTTTATCTCCGGAGGAGAGAGAGCGGCGCATTTGCGCTCATGCTTGTTTTTACTGCGGTGAATCAGATCATTTAGTTGCCACTTGCCCTAAGAAGTTAAAAGGGGTCTCCCGCCAGTAGTCCTGGGGTTATGGGTGGACGGTATCCAAGCTGATCTGAATCCCTGTCTTTTGCTCAAAGTTTCCTTAGTGGCAGACCAAGACACTCACACCATGCAAGCTCTCATTGATTCCAGAGCGGAACAGAACCTCATCAATTTGGGGTTAGCGTGACAGTTAAATTTTCGGCTATGCAAGTTAAAGCCGCCCATCCCTAAGCCTTAAATGACCAAGTATTCACTAACATTACACACCAAACAGAGCTTGTCACCTTAGTCCCTTCTGAAAATCATAGGGAAACCCTTGTGTTTTGTTTTTATTTTTACATTTCACTCACCTAACAATCCCCTGGTTCTAGGATTCCCTTGGTTAAGGCTTCATGATCCTCATTTAGATTGGGCAGGGCAGAGAGTGTCAATTTGGAGACCCTTTTGTCACGCAAATCGTTTAACCTAAGCTTGTCCCATTGACCCCACGGTGTCCTCCAACCCCCAAGAAGACCCTCCTGACCTCTCACTCGTACCCCAGGAATAACATGACCTCCAGGAAGTATTCAGTAAGGACAAAGCACTCACTCTGCCTCTGCCTCAGGCCCCTATGACTGTGCAAAAGAGTTGTTGCCAGGTTCCACACTTCTGTCTAGTCATCTGTATAATTTGTCTTGCCCCCAAAGGTCTTCCATGGTAAGGTACATTAAGGACTCACGGCCGGTATTATCCGCCCTTCTTCCTCCCCGGTGGGTGCAGCGCTGTCGACGTGCATGGAGACGGACACGACGGGCACTCCTCAGGTCGGTGAACTGTTAGTGTCGTTACGCCAATCAGCACCGGTCAACTGCTCCCGCTTTCACTCCTAGACAGAAGGTATGCTTTGCTGCCAAGGACATACCACTCAGAACAGAGTCTCGCAAACTGGCTCCCCGGTACACTGGACCGTATGAGGTGGACAGGGTGATCAGCCTGACTCAAGCGACCAGCTTCCCTCACAATCCACCCAACGTTTAATGTCTCTAGTGAAACCTGTCATCACGAATCCACTGTGCCCTCTGTCCGTCCCCTCTCCACCCACCCGGCTCATTTATGGACACCCAGCGTACACTGTGCGGCGTATCCTCAATGTTCGCTGTCGGGGAGGGGCTGGCAGTTCCTTGTGGACTGGGAGGGGTACTGGCCGGAGGTGCCTCAAGCACTGATTCTTGATCGCTCTCTTGTTTCGGACTTTTTCAGCTATCGTCGCAGGTCAGAGGCGAGTTAGCTGCCAGGAGGCGTCCCTTGACGACGGGATACTGTCTTGGTCAGGGTGAATGTCAGTGTTTTCCATAGCCTATCACTCCACCTCTCCAGGGCCGAGTCAGGGTCTCTCCAAGAAGCCACACCTGACTTTAATCAAGCTGCAGCATTTAGACCCAGCGCTGACAAAAATTTCCCACTAGAACATCTGCAAACCACAGTTGGTGTCGGCCACTTTTCATTCATATTAAGGATTCTTGCTTTGACTTTGTGTCTCCTGTGCTTAGTTATGAGCAGAAACTGCTGTGCTGCTGCTCACCTGACTGTTGCTCGTCATCCAGTCGCTGGATTTCGCTGCAGCTTTTCTATTCGGATAACACCGCTCGCCTCATCTGTCTGCCTCCCTGCATTTCATAGAATCTGTTGGATCAAAATTGCCTCCACCCACCCGGACCTCCTTGGAAAAATTCCTCCTCCTCCCGTAAGCCTCCACCTGCAACCAAGTAGGCTTTTAGCCATTGACCTGTACTGGATGATTGATAATACTTTAATTCTATGCAATTGTTGAAAAACTCCCTGCTGATATACTTCTCTTCTGTTGCAGTCTCACAGAACACCTTTCCCTGTCTCAGTCGGTTTGCCTCGCTTCTGAATTCCCCCTCACAAAGCTCCCTGTCTTGGTGTTTACTTGTGTAGTGTCCTGCTTTGAATCACAGCGGTAGCTTCCTTAGAACAGATCATAGTCACATCATTGAATGTATTTCAGTATAAATATCCATAGTATGTATTTGTAGTCACTGAATTGTCCCTGTAATATAGTCCAGTACTCATATTCTAGTGTGCTGTATTTCTTCCACTTATTGTATATAGTCACTGTCTCACAAGCACTGTACTATAACTTCACGTTCACCATTAAATCACTTTCACGCATTCATTTGAGTCTGTCTGCTTATTAGTCCGGCCTCTGTCTGAGGTGCACGCCTTAACAGTGACATGATATTTGAATGCAAACTCTATTTAAAATCCCTATGCACTAATATAATTTAAATGTTGCCAATACAAACAAGGTCAGCATAATTTTAAGCACAGTTTTAAAGATAAAAGAAATTTGTATGACCTTATTTGATCTTGAAGAAGAGGTCAGAGATCCAAAGTAACATATTATTTAGAATTCCCATATATCATTCCCTATATGTTGTCAGTACAAACAATGGCAAGAAGAAACTGTTTTAAATAGTATTATTAAGACTTTGACCTACAAATGACAATATGCACCATGTATATAAGAGTTTTTAAGTTATGAGGCTTGTCAGTTTCCAACCAATAAATCATTAAGTTGACCTTGAAGACCTGGGTGGGTATAGGCCACATTTGAACATGACCCCACTCTACAGCTCTGCAAAGTTTGATCAGAATTCACGCAAAACTTTTTGAGCTGTTGTGTTTACAGTTTACAGAATTACATGCATACAAACACTACCAAAAACATAACCACCTTGACAGAGTTAACAAATACCTGTTTGTTGTTTTTGTTTTTTCTAATATCAGGACCATTTATTTATTTTTTTTGTAACTTGTTTGGGGCAGTGAACCTGAATAAATGTTTAGTTTGAACCTGTTTGTATCATAAAGAATTATAATTGATTTAAAATCCCCGTGCTTTAATAGCTCAGATTTGCTTTAGCTCATGTTTAAAACTCTTTACATTAAAACCCAAATCACACACTCACACATATTTTAAGATTTTTTTTTTAGGAGTCCTGTGCATCTCAGTTTAGGTAACATTACCTAAGATTAGTGATCAAATCAACAACATTAAGAAATAATAGCCTCACAATAATAATTCTTTGCATCACTTAAATGTTTGTAGGAAGGCATAATATTTCCACTTCACTGCTGAAGAGCGAACATTGTCCCCGTCAGAGCGATGTATCCCTGAGTCATTTTGAAGTTATCAGAATAACTTATTTCTATATTATTGTGTAGGACAGATATGACATGTCACCTGCATCCTCATATCACCCTCCTGAATATGGTGAAGTCTGGAGCATTCACATATTTGCATTATGAAACACAAGATTTAGAAGAGTAATCACTTCAAGGTTTGACATATTAAGGTATGTAACCCAAGCTTTTCTTTCAGTAATAATTTTTTTTTTTCTTCTTGCTTCTGAAAAAAAGCTTTACAGTCAACAGGTGGCAGTAGTGCAGTCATTCCAAAAACCAGAGAACTCAATTGTCCTGTAGTTTGTTTGTGTGGTGGAGAGAGAGACACGCAAACAGGGCTGACAAGTCCTGGATTTGAAAGTATGAAACTGTCGTGACGGGTACATTGATTTTTAGCTGGATTTGATGATGATGAAAAAGCAGCAGCCACACAGTCTGACCGACTCTAATAGACAATATTTATTCTTATGCATGATATAGACTATATGTAACCCTGTGCCTGTCCTCTAGGCTGTTTATTATATGCCAAAAAGTCACATACTTTACCATTTTTCCAATAACTTATTAAGCATATATACAGTATGCATACTGATCACGTTTTCACAGTTCCCTGCACTTCACATGGGACCTGTCCTATATGATAAAATTTTCCATTTCCATCAGACAGCCATTTGCTCTAATGAAAAAAAAAAAAGATTATAGATATGGGCAATGAAATTGGTCATGGATGGAGTGATGGGCCTGATAAGTGTGTTTGCCAAGTGAGTGGGAGATGAGCTCGGAGCCTGAGGCTTTCTATTTCAGATTGATAAATTCAAATGGTGATGTAGCCTTTTGACCTTGTGTTTAAACAGCATATAGATGCCTGGGAGGGCTGTCTCTAAATTTACAAAGAGTCAAGCTAATTTGTTTTGTGATTCATGACCGACAGATTTGCTGGCAGACACGTGTTCAAATCCACTGTTTAGAGTGTAGAGCCTTTCACCTGTTTCACCTCATCTAGTAAGACTGTCAGATGTACAACATATAATTGAGCTCCTCGAGCCATTGCTCAATCCATACTAGGGCAAATGCCACAAAGAGAACAGAGTCTCTTCCATCTCAGCTTCAGAAGCTGTTTACGTCCTTGACATTCTGGTGAAAGAACACTGAAGGTAAAGGCATAAGGATGAGCTGTTCCTGCCACAAAATATGGGCGAGTTTGGTCAAAGCCAACCCCTCTTCAAAACTCTCATTTAGAACCTCTTTGGCTAAATAATTATGTTGAATTGATGTCATTATGTAACCATTTCAGTGCTCTTTTCATCACACAGCCACTGCTATTTAGCGTGTCCATGCCATCCTCACATGACATGTGCCACCTGCTTTTCTCTCAGTGCTGTTGAGAGAAAAGCACATGGCATGGACACATGAGTTATGAGCCAATTTTTTTTGGACGTAGTTTGGCAAACTGTGGAAACCTGTGATGAAAAAACCCCAAACAATTGCTAGCAAAAGCACTTGGTTTTCTGGACACACCAGCAACAGCTGGATTGTGCCAAGCAAGGATCGACTTAGAAACCTCTGGATGGGGAGACTGAATAAATGTTAAATAAAATGAGGAAATGCCAGTTCTAATTATCCTATTTGGTTATACACAGATTATGAGGCACAAGAATAAGACAGAAGCATAAAAGACAAAACAACTAAGCATTCATGTGTTTTCTTTGTAATTGTTTTTATCTATGTGTATACATTTTGTGTCTTTGTGAACACTTGTAGCATTTCTTGTTGCCATTTTGCTCTTTTTAGCTGTTTTACAAATCCTTACTTTGTAGCTTTTTGCAGTCATGCTTTCTTAGTCACCCTTTTTTATAGCTGTTTTTTCTTTGTATTTGTTTTGTGCCACTTTGTGTTTTTATCCGCTTTTTTTCGTTATTTGCTTTTGCCGCATTTTTTGTTGTATCGCTCTTTAGAGAGATATCAGATCTCTTTGCAGTTGTTTTGTCTCTTTTTATTGTTTTCAGTTTCTTTGCTGTAATTTTACATTGTAGTTTTCCCCCCTGCCTTTGCAGTCCTTTTGCACTCCCTTGTTGTTTTGCATTCTTTGAGTCATTTTGCTTCTTTAAGTTAAGACATTTTATCCATTTTTTTATAGCTACCTGGGATTTCCTTGTAGTTCTTTTGCTTCTCTTCATTGTAATTGTGCTTTTCTTTGTAGCCTTTTAAGGTCTATTTTGTAGTAGTTTCATCAGATGTGAGACATCCTGGGTCTATTCTTCATACACCAATAATCCTCCTAGCTAATCATTTTAATCTGATAGGGACACTTGACATCCATCCCTACCATCACTCTAACTCTGATCTTGTAGGTTTGGCCAGCAAAGAAAAGGCAAAAGTCACCCTGGAGGTATCCAGAAGCTGAACTCTAACTCCTCAATTCCTCAAAGCCCCCAGGATTTGAATCACGGTTTCAACTTCCAGCTGACTAGCCCTTGTCATTCTCCTAATCTCTTTCCCAAATGTTGTTTCTGTCTTCAGTGCAACTATCCTCCTTTTCTGCAGACGTTCTTTTGGCTAAAAGCTTCTACTAGTAATTGGCTTCTCAATTACTGTTGTGCTTTCCCCACCTGTGGACCGCTTAAAACCACAAAGGTATGATTACAGGAAAATAGTTAGACCAGCACCATTTTAACATTCCATTTTCCTTAATAAGCCAATGGCTAATATCGCACAGCTTCTTGATGGCTCACAGTAAGGCCCTGTTTATGCATGCATGGATATTTTGATAAACACAGCATTTTCTATGCATTTTATCCTTTCATCCCCATGCAAACAGTGTTTTAGACCACTAAAAGGAGCTTCTGAAACTCTGTTTACAATTGGAAAAGGAAAACTGAGACTTATCTTGTCTTACACCATCAAAGAGGTGCGCTTTTCCTCTTTTGACAACAGGCTGTGTACTTTGTTGCTGTTTCACAGCAACCTTGGGGCCCTTCGTGGGGACAGCTCATGGTGGGCCCGGTATCAACATGAAATGTGGGCACCTGTGGTGGGCAACCCACTTTGGTCCCAGTACTGGTGTGAAATGTGGACCACATCTGGCCCCATACTTTGAGGCATATTGACCATGTGGTGCCCACACTCTAGTTGTGGGCTGCTTTACTGGGGCCCCAGCCAAGTCAATGCCAACATTTGGTGCAAACTATAGTGATGAGAGGAAATGCACACATCTTTTAGATGCTTAAAGTCTTCTTGATTTCTTATACAGACTGGGCAGTGGAAAGTGAGACAGATGCTAAAAGCATTTTCTGTCACTGTGACATCTTCTCTCACATGCATAGCAAAAGATTCACTTCCCACAATAAATATGGTACATTAGACTGACACACAGAAGCAGTTAAGCTGTTACACTGTGTGAAGCACTGCAGACTAGTGAAGAATCAAGGCTTAATTTCTCATATTGTAGTATTCTGCTGCTGCTCACTTATTTCCCCTCTTGTCTATTTTTACTTTACTAGATAATACTGGTCTCTTTGTAAAACTGTGCTACTCACAGGTGTCTTTTCAAGCCTGACTGGTCTGATTAAGTCAGAACAGCATGGTGTTCTTTCTGATGGCAGGATATAGCGTGTACACACCGTGCACTGCATAAATCAGTGATAAGTGTTAATGCTAGTTTTATACTTGTTGTTTTGTATATATCAGCTTCACACCCTCTTCTTTCTCTCCTAGTTTTCCTGCTATTAGCTTCTATGAATCCCTCCACTGAGCTACAGAATGCTGAAATCCTGTATCCTACTATGTACACGCAGTCTTTTTTGCAGACCCCCACAGACCTCTGCTGCTGTCCATCATGGTATTTGTAATCAAAGCAAAATTATTACAAAGCAGCAATCCTTTGATATTTAGGCAAAAGTTACAAAGTAACTATTTGAAAGGCTACACCCAATTAGCTCTTGGTCACTATGTTTAAAATTGCTCATTGAAGAAGATGATGAAGAAAGTGTTTCATCCACATACATGTAAAATTAAATGAGAACAGCAAGCACTGCATTTATCAGAAGGAAAAGTTGTAGAAGTAAGCAATGCAATATCAGTTGATAAGGGAATAATGTTTTAACTGAAGTATGAAAAGTAGCAGTGTTTGTGCTTTTAATGACACAGAGAGAGGAAAAAGCAAGCACTTTGGTTTCTTTCCTTGTCTGCTTTGGTTCCTGATTTTCATGCTTTTTCTCTGTACTCTTCAGCAGAAATAAGACTGACTGACCATTCATTGCTTTTCATGTCATCCACTGGATTAAAATTGAAGGATTGCAGCTGGCAGGCTTAAGAGCTGCAAAGATCTTTTGATATCACATGTTAAAACACAATCCGTCTTTGCAGGGTAGTGACACTGCAGTGGACACAGAATATTTCTCGGATGCAATGAAATAAATCCCCCTGAAGGAAAGAACTTTTAAACTAAGTTCATAGAAGCTGTTGGACTTTAAACACTGGAGAAATCTCAGTGGAAGAACCAGAGAGAAAGCTATTTGTGAATAATTTTCTGATTTATATAAACAAATGATATTTCAATCCAAGATTTGGTGATGTGGAAATAAAGAGACTATAGCAGTGTGTTGCTTTTAATTTAGACTCTTTTCGCCACCCAAGAGACATCAATAGCAATTACTGGCAACAGTGCATTGTAGAGAATGAGCCAGGTTTAAATGATAAAAGCCTGTATGAAGATACAGAAATGGCAAATGATCTCTGCTGGCATGCTATTCACAAATGGTCCCTGCAATCATGGTGTCAGAGCACAATACTTAGATGGCAATTACTAACCCTAACTAGATTTATGTTTATTACCACTTTGTTCTTGGCAGGTTGAATAAGCCATTGTGGGTAGATTGCTGTTACAAAGGGTCGAGCAGCAAGAATTTGTGGAGGTCTTCAGGCATCATTAAACATCAATATGTAGTGCACGCACGCCGTGTGTGTGTGTGTGAGAGAGAGAACTTTGACACACAAACTCGTGGGACTCTCCTAGTCAGTTTGACGGAGGAACTGGGGATGACATGTCATTTAAAAAATATTGATTATGCTTCAGTGATGTTACACCCTCCCTGCTGGATTGTCTAGCACTTCTGAAACCTTCTTTCTGACAGTAGAATCCTGGAATAGTAGGCCAAATGCTGAAATTTGAATTGTTTGAGCACACTTAATCAATTTTCTCATCACTGAGCGTCACACTATGTCTTCTTCCACATTAACAGGTTATGACAAAGAAAAATCAAAGGAAAAATCAGTTAAGTGTATGCACGAGGCATAGAGTCAAATTTTGAATGTGAAAGCTGGATACACCCCTTTATTCAATTCAATTTCAATTCAATTTTATTTATATAGCGCCAAATCACAACAAAAGTCGCCTCAAGGCGCTTTATATTATACAGTATACTCTATAATAACAGATACAGAGAAAAACCCAACAATCATATGACCCCCTATGAGCAAGCACTTTGGCGGCAGTGGGAAGGAAAAACTCCCTTTTACAGGAAGAAACCTCCGGCAGAACCAGGCTCAGGGAGGGGCGGCCATCTGCTGTGACCGGTTGGGGTGAGACAAGGAAAACAGGATAAAGACATGCTGTGGAAGAGAGACAGAGATTAATAACAAGTATGATTCAATGCAGAGAGGTCTATTAACACATAGTGAGTGAGAAAGGCGACTGAAGAAGAAATACTCCATGCATCATGGGAATCCCCCAGCAGTCTACACCTATTGAAGCATAACTAAGAGAGGATTCAGGGTCACCTGGCCCAGCCCTAACTATATGCTTTAACAAACATGAAAGTTTTAAGCCTAATCTTGAAAGTAGAGATAGTGTCTGTCTCCCGAATCCAAACTGGAAGCTGGTTCCATAGAAGAGGGGCCTGAAAACTGAGCGAAGTGCTCTGATGGGGTGATATGGTAATACAAGGTCGCCTGATTATTTAAGACCTTGTATGTGAGGAGCAGGATTTAACAGGGAGCCAAAGAAGGGAAGCCAATATAGGAGACGTATGCTCTCTCTTTCTAGTCCCCATCAGGACTCTTGCAGCATTTTGGATCAACTGAAGGCGTTTCAGGGTCTTTTTTAGGACATCCTGATAATAATGAATTACAGTAGTCCAGCCTAGAAGTAATAAATGCATGAACTAGTTTTTCAGCATCACTCTGAGACAGGATATTTCTAATTTTATTGCGCATTTGTCTCTATTTCTCAAAAAATGTAATAACTTACATTGACTGTTTATTTTTATATGAACAGGATATTGTACAGGGGATAAAACATGTCATGCTGCAGTGTACTTATAAATGTGGCCATTTGTCTTACTGATTTTGCTCTTCTTTGTCTTCCTCCTGTTTCCTTCTATTTTTGGATTTAACTATGAGCTCAAATTTGCTGACTGTGCAATCTGGACAAGCACATATTGCTTAATTATACTGAATGTTTTAGAGATTTTGTGTTTAAGAAATGCCACCTGTGATGTGTTTAACTTTTACATTAATTTTAATTTTTTTGTCCCAAGTGCATCTCTGTGACAAATCTGGTTTATTGAATGACAGTGTGCTTCACCTAGCAAAACTGTGTCTATGTAGATGAAAAAGATATAAAGTTCTGTCAAAACAGACCCAAATGCACAGTGTCTGAATTGCATTTGATGAATCAGATGGGATCTTGTGAAAATCTGTAATCAACAGAAGAGAAGAGGAATAAGTTACTTGATTATTTTGGAAAAACAAGATGACGTACAATACAGTCTTCTTTCCAGGAATTCAGCTCCAAAAGCAGAGAGAAGTAATATATAGATGAAGGATGGGAATGACACAGATGCCCTCAGGGAGTTGGTGTGATGCTTTCCAGTCTCTGGTGAGAAAGAGGGAAACCATGCAGAGGAATTTGGAAGGTTTGAAGCTCAGCATTTTTTGCTGCTGTTCAGCAGAGCTGATCTACCTGCTTTCAGGGAGATTCCTTGACCCATCGGGGAAACTCCAGTAGGGGGCATAGGCTGATATCCATTCTTCTTTAAAACATATTTATTTTTAAAGTATGGACCAATCTGGCATAAATAGTATTGACAGAGCTTCACGTGTCACTAATTCAACTGAACTGGTGACATTGTGCTTTTGTTTTAAATTGATTGGTTTTTGTAATTGGAGATTACACTTGTTCTTCAATTATGACTGATACTGGTGTTTTTCCCCTAGTTACTGAGCAGGCACATTTCTGCCCCCTTAGTCATCCTATAGCACAAATAAAACTGTCAGGCAGCTGGGTGCCACCACTGGCATCAGCCACAGTGGATGTGAATAACAGTCCACTAACAGGTGGTTCTCTGTGCTTTATTCCTGACATTCTGGATGTAATGGCAGATCTAAAGGTAACATAATGTCTGTTGATAAATGATGGAGAACCTCCTAGTGCTGCCACTCTCTTTGGCTCACTTTGTTCTGTTACTTAAAAGGGGTTTTATTATCAAGTAAGGACAAACTAAACGAGTGTGCAAGCTCTGCTGCTCAGTTAGGCTTGTGGAATAGAAAGGGGAGACATTTGGTGACATTTTGAGCTGACATTTCATGGTTGTTCATTTTGGTCATTCTATTATAAATTGTGCTTTTTTAAAAGTTGGCCACTGTAATTTTGGATAACTGGTTCTTTATTTTCAAGGCTTAGCTCTGACTCTCGTCATACTCTTGTCTCCTGAAACAGGAGCCATAGGAGTCTGAGATTTCCAGGCAGTTGCTTTTTTTGTTTGTAATCCAGCATCGAGGATTGGCCATTGTTTCCTGGAGCTCATGCTCATGATATTTTCACTCCTTCCATTTTTCTTTCTTTGTTCTTTAATCATTTTCCAAATTTTCAAAATGTGCCAATGTTAAAATGAATGGCAATAACATAATATAATTTTAACATTTGCTTATCACAAAAACAAGGAACATCATTGCAGCCACACCTATACATCCTGCTGTAAAAACATAATCTGCTGTCTACCTGAACTTTACTATAATGGTGTTTGTGCTCATCAGAGTATAGGTAACCAAGTAGAGAATACAAAATAAACAAGAATAAAAAATTCCTAAACTCAATCACTCCACCACCCTTACTCCTACACCAAAATTCAAAACACCCACTTGACCCTTAATGGTGGAGGGTAACGCAGAAGGAACAAAACAAAACAAAGATACAAAGCATCAGAGTAAGGGGAAAAGGAAGACAGTTCAGGGGGTTGGCCTGACCAAGAGGCAAGGCAGAGGAACTGATCTATGGGCTGGCCCAGACACAGGGCAAGGTAGAGGAGTAGCTCTGGTGGCTGGCCTGCAGGCAGAACATGGGTCGAGTAGAGAAAGGGCAGAACAGAGGGTCAAATCTGGTGGCTGGCTGAAGTTGGAGCAGGGTCAGCATTGGAGACAGAGCCTGTCCAGTCAGCGAGGAGAGGACCAACAACAAAGGTGGTGGAAACTTCCAGGAAGTCTGGCAGGGGCCTCCAGTATCAAGGGAGACTGGGCCCCTCCTGAGGCTCAGTCTCAGGTGTTGGAGTCTGCATAGGACTCTTGGTTGGGTCACTCAGGTGACTTAGGGTTAGGGTTCACAGGCTGTATAGTATTAACCAGCAGGGGGTAGTGGTTCCCATAGATAGAATACCAGCTTATTGCCTCTTCTCTAAATAATTCTTGCATGGGTTGGTCATTGTCCTGATGTAGAAGGAAACTGGTTCCAATCAAACAATATCCATAGAGTATCCCACAGCACTACTGTTCTGAATAATAGCCTTGTTTGTTTGAGATTTCCCTAATCCAGTATAAACCTCAACCCATTTCTACCATGCTTGAAAGATGGCTTCAAGCACTCCTCTAGCATCTTTTCATTTGCTCTGCCACTCACAAATTCTGTCAGTTCTGGTCCAAACACCTCAAATGGTAATACATCTCTCTGCAACACCTTCCGAGTTTTCCTCTGTCCAGTGTCTGTGTTCCTTAGCCAATTGCAGTCTTTGCCTTTCACTGGTCAGATATCAGGTTGTCAGAAATTTTTCATCTTTTTCATCTCTGCCTTGAAGGCTAGCATTCTGGAGTCACATTTTCGCTCTTAGAGATTAACAAAGCTGCCAGTTGAGGCCCGTGAGGATTCAAACTCTCAAACTATAGACTCTGATGTACCCATATTCTTTTTCTCTTGTGCAAGAAAGTCTAATAGTTCTTTTTCTAATACCTAATTTTGTTGAAATCCTCTGGCTTTTTTTTATGAGAAGTTCCCACATGCCTTCATTTAAAAAGTTTCAGAAAAAAATCTATTGATTTTCTTTCTCATTTCAAACTATAATAAAACCCCAAAAGACATTCCACTGATATCTAGATAAAGCTGAATGTTTCATTATGACTTGATCGTAATCCTTAGAAACATTGTGTATATTATTTGAAAATGCAGAAAGAGATTTGACATAGTTAATGCTTTGAGCTTTGTGTGTCTCTTTTCATGCATTCTACTCAGAAGTCACATAAAGAAAGTCACCTTTTTTCATCAAGTGACCGTGAGGTGATGGGAGTGAAGCTTCCTTTCACTCACTCACAAAGACAGAAAACAGCTTCAACACTGACCTGGTGATGATAACAGCCCATCAGTACTGTCTGGAGCTGCCGTGATTTGATTGCAAATAACAGAGGATGGCATCATCATAGCAGAGTTATTAGTGGTTCAAGCAGGTGCTTTTACCTTAAATAACATCATGAAATACTCCGCTGAGTAAAGTTTTATTATTCCTCACCATTTTTTCCTTAGTTTCAAACCTTGAAACATCTCTTGTTTCATATTCAGCCATACAATGTAATATTTTTCAATCCTAACAACACCAGTATCAGCGATCCTTAACGTCTCACTTCTCTTCTCTGAACTTTACTTGTATTTCCCACTTGACTTAATCTTTGGAGAATTTCTACATCTCTTGTTTTAATTAAAAGAAAAAGAAATCAGGATGACGTTGTGGCCAATGTGATAACTTGTAGCAGGAATATGAGTTTGCATAGGTTTCTTTGTCCATCCATCCATCCATTCGCTTCCGCTTATCCTTTTCAGGGTCGCGGGGGGCGCTGGAGCCTATCCCAGCTGTCATAGGGCGAGAGGCGGGGTACACCCTGGACAGGTCGCCAGTCTGTCGCAGGGCCTTTGTGATTTTCAAAATGACCATACAAGTAAAACTATCCACCCCAACCTCCACCCTTTGCCAGTGTTAATATTATGTTACATCCCCATAGTTCCCATAGTTATTTACAGGTGTATTTTATGAGGAGGACATTCTTGAGTCACCACTGAGACTCTATTAATCATTTTACTGATGTATTAAGTATTAAGGCAGGACTAAACAGATCTAGTCCATGAGACAGTTGAGATTTTAGTTTAATTGTTTGGGTAAGCTGGTGGAAAGCTGTCTGTTTAATTTCTGGCCAAAGATTTATGCTCTCATATGCACCTCCACTCTCCACTACAGCAGAGAGCCCACAAAATAAAAAGCAGAGCTATCCATGGTCTACATGTAACTGCTGCATCCCCATTACAAGCAAGAAAATTCCAGAAATGTTTCATATTGTTGGCCAGATAGGAACAAGGAAAATCTCAAAACAAAGCCCAAAGCCATTGCTGACTTTTTGTTGACTCTATTATACTTTTATACAACACAGAATAGTTGAAAACTACTTAATGACACAAGAGTTAGGATGAGGTAATCGTAAAAAGGGAAATATAATTTTATCAGTATCCAGTCAGTATTACTAATGATCAGATTTGTAGACAACGGTAAAGTTCATGTTTTGAGCTTCACAAAAATTCTGGTTTTCTGTGTAGGCAATTTATTGCTCTTCGAAACAAACAAACAAACAAAAAAACTAGCCGTCCTTAAAAGGATGAGTAATTAACTGGATTTTGACTGTTTGCATATATTAGAAAATGACAAACCTAAAAGCTTAATCAAGTTTTACATGTGCCAGTTTGAGGTATAGATGTTCTGTTATGATTATTCTACAAGTTAATAAGAATAAGTAAACTTTATATTAATTAATAACTCATAACTCAGAGTAGACAGATATATAACCATGCATGTAACCATAATATTGCTCTTTAGCCGGTGATTTCACAGAATCCCGGCAGATGGCCCCGCCCCTCCCTGAGCCTGGTTCTGCCGGAGGTTTCTTCCTGTTAAAAGGGAGTTTTTCCTTCCCACTATCACCAAAGTGCTTGCTCATAGGGGGTCATATGATTGTTGGGTTTTTCTCTGTATGTATTATTGTAGGGCCTAACTTACAGTATAAAGCACCTTGGGGTGACTGTTGTTGTGATTTGGCGCTGTATAAATAACATTGAATTAAATTGGTCCAGAGATTATTAAACTTCTGCCAGTGAACTTTGCACATAGCAGCGACTCTTTGCTGCTATGTCATTTAATGCTGCTCTCGCCTGCAATCGGACAACATACTTTGAGTGAACATGACTGCTTATCAGACATGAAGTTACCACAAAATTTGAAGGATGGCTCTAGCTACCCCAGGCAGCTGGGCTGGCTTCATACAGATTAACAGTTTCACTGCTTTTGCCCACCTTGGACTGCATAAATGTGTAAGGCCATCAAACACATGAGTACTGCTGTTCCATAAATTGTGAAATCTTGTCACATCATGTTTATACAAAGAGAAGACAAGTGAGTTGCTTAAATTCCAGGATGTCACTTTAAGTTGCTGTAGGTGCAGTAAGTCAATTTAATTAAAAAAGATAATTTCTTATCATTGAAGATTAAATTTGACACACTGTGCAAAGAGCACTGCTCTCAGCTAACCAAGACACGCATCCTTGGCTGAAAGAAAAAGCAATTTACAAAGTACAATTACAAATCTTTACCCTTCCAGAAACCCTTTTCCCTGCAGCAGCTAGTCCACCTATATTTCGTTCCACAGCAGGTACAGCAGCTGAGCCCTGGATGTTATTTTTTGCAGATCTGTGAGGCTTAATTGGAAATCTCACAACACTTATCCAAGTCCCTGGCTTTTTCTTTGGGCTGTTTGGTTGCACTATTGCTTTTCCTCATTTTGCTTCAACTTGAAATCTTTATCTGGGATAGTCAACAGAAATGAGGAAAACTGCAGACAGAAAGGTCTGCTTTTCTATTGCTAAAGCAGCACAATGAAGAAAAAAGGAGTCATGGCAGCTTGGGATTTGATGATCTAATGCTCTAATCCTCACAACCCTTTATGTTTCAGTAATTTCAGTAATGTGATTTGGAAAATTACAAGATCTGAGTATTTCTGTTTCTATTTCCATCTTTAAGGCTCCGAAAAATTGCAA
The DNA here is from genome assembly GCF_013358895.1 of Oreochromis aureus. Taxonomy (NCBI): domain Eukaryota; kingdom Metazoa; phylum Chordata; class Actinopteri; order Cichliformes; family Cichlidae; genus Oreochromis; species Oreochromis aureus. The sequence goes on along the minus strand of NC_052962.1, from coordinate 7,008,461 downwards.
ATTAGCCAGATTCACATTATTGGATTGCCAAGTAGGACAACTCAGTTACAGTCTTCTGGTTTTCATCGTTGTTTATAGACACAGTAATTTCCAGGTTATAGTTTGGGTTTTTCATTACTACATACAACTCTGTGTGAGACAGCTTAAAGCTTGGGAGATATATCGGGGATGTATTGTGCTTCACCCAGACAAAGTGACAAAAATGACATGCTAGTTAGGTTTATGAAGAAGATTTGGATTGGGGTCACACACCTTAATCTTTAGTCTTTTTTAAAATTTCTTCCAGAAACCTAACATAACATAACCATGATGAATTTATTTAACATTCATTTATTAAGCTGATACAGAAAGATTAAACTATCAGAAAGAAACTCTCATAGAAAAGTGAATAGGGCTGATTATTTCATAGTCAAAGTTCATGTCAAGGCCTGGAATATGTTGCAAATACAAAGGTGGCAAAACTAAAGAATTTCTTTACTTAAGTAAAAGTACAGATAGCCCTAATAAAACAAAATACTCTAAAAAGTGTACTCCCAAAGTGCTTGTTCATAGGGGGGCATATGATTGTTGGGTTTTTCTCTGTATCTATTATTGTAGGATCTACTGTACAATATAAAGCACCTTGAGGCGACTGTTGTTGTGATTTGGCGCTGTATAAATAAAATTGAATTGAATTGAATTGAATTGAATTGAATACTCTAGTGAAAGCTGAAATGTTTTTTGGTTTTTTTGCTAAATTTTATTAAAGTAAAATCAAGAAATGTACAGGCTCTGAAATGCCCTCAAATTAAGAAATGAAAAAGCAGCTCACTGAAGGACATTTCTACCAACTGAATCTTTTGCTATATTAATAGAATAATAAAATTATATTATTACATATAAATGCAAACATTCCTTCAATCTAAACGTGAATTCTAACTAATGGACACAGGTTGAATATGTCATGTGAAGAATTTTAGAAATAGCTCTTGTTTCTGTTGCCACAGTGCCAGTGTGATTTGACTCACCATGGGGTCATCATATTTCATCACTGTAATGGTCCCAGCAGTCCCCAGTCCTGCTTTACCTGTCGACAATATGGCTTATGGGGTATCGACATCAACCCACCAGGAGGTTGGACACAGAAGTTCGTGAATGCTGTCAGTTGAGAATGAGGTGACATAGGACACCTTACTGTAGGTGCATCTACTAAAAGTCTTGGAGGAGTTTGTGTCTCGACCTTAAGGTCAAGGTCAGAGTTCAAGTTTTATGAAATTCTTGTGAATGCATTCGATCGCGAAAGTCACCTAAATTTATACCATAGTTGCATCTCCTACATAGGCTGAGGGGTAGAACTGGCGGCCAACAGTATTTTCTTTCTTTTTCAAGGCCCTTCTTCCTCTCTCGCTTTCTCAGGAGTGGGATGCAGGTCCTTCAGGTCCTGTGTCACAGACTGAGCTGTTCTTCATTTACTCATGATCTACCTGGATTTAAGGACCAGCTCAGACCTCTGTTCTCCTCCAGATTGTTGTCACAGAAGTTATGGAAATTTGGTTTGGGATATATTTGCTTGTTAACCTTTTCCAGCTCCCAATCTTGGGGTTCTCTCATTCTCCTCCTTGTTTGTTTCCCTGTTTGTATTCAGCTGGAGCCCCCAAAGAACCTGTTTCCACCTGTAACACATACTTGCCGACTTATCTTCACCTGCATGCTAAAGAAAAACATTTCACTAACCTGTCTGGCTATTCCCTACTACTTTCAACCTCTGCATACACCCTGACTCACCTCTCCATCTGCAAATCAAGAAAAATGCTAAAAAAAAACTTACCCTGCTTCTGTGCTGCCACTACATTTTTTAAAAACTTTTATTGGTCTACTGGGCTCATGTGCTTTGGTAGTATGAAAAGATATTGTTTCTATTTAGTAGTAAGTAGCATTGGCTTCAAATAAAATACAATTCCTCTCTAATTTTAAGCTGCAGCTTTGCAGCAGTCATTAGGCACGTGGTAAGTTATACTTCTGCACCATTTAGACATTCATCACATTTCAGTGACGAAGCAACTTCATGTAAAGTGCAATAAAAGGTAAAAAAAAACAACCCAAAAATAAATGTGTGATGTGAGCAGGAGTTAAATTGAAAATGGGTACTGAGCATGCTCTAAGGTGTTCTGTGGATTTGCGGCCAACAAAAGAAAAGGAAAACCTGGTCAACTGAAGCTGAAATAAAACCTGTAATCTCTTAAATAACTAAACTGGCCACAGGGCACAGAGCACACAGAGTGAGCCCTCACCCGTAGTTGTTTTTAATCATTACCTGTGCAGATAGTGAAGACCGCTTGCAGCTGCAGATAAGTAGATGAGAGGAGATTTATTTCATGCCTTGTGCTCAGCGCTGATGGCAGAAGCCTGTTTATCTTCTTCTCTTAGAAATCCTTTGCTCAGAGTAACATCATTATTAATTAGCATGTAACATTAATAAGTAATAGTCATTGCCAACTATTCAATCAGATGTCTTAGCCTCTTCAGCCACTTTCCATGTCTTGTGTAATACTGATAATGCAACATGGAAAATGAAAGATAGAATTTCTTTGGATTGCTGGCATTCTAGCCATGACATAAGCCTTGTTTTTCCATCAGATTTGGGTCAAGTCTCCAGTGGAAAACTATCCAATCAGACATGTGTTGTTGCCACAGTAAATTTTCTGTAATTTTCTTGCGTAGGAGTTTTGCCTTTCAAAGCAGGCTTCACACTGTGCCGTATACGTATCTCATATGTCAACTCAAAGCAATCATGGCCTACGTGACAAACTGCAGCTGTGTGCAAAATTGCTTCTTCTTCTTTTTTTGGCAAAAACCAAAGACATCGATTAAAGACAGCCATCGGTGTTGAGCACACGTTTGATAAACACGCCTCCCATCAGGCTTGGGACAACAGAATTTCAATGGGCTGATTTAGTTCGATGACCCCGACTGTGATGTCGTGTCGTCCTACATTCACTTTGTGTGAGAAAATATTGAACAACCACCAACACAGGGTCCCTCCCAAGGTGCAGTATATTATTGCAGTAGTTTATCTCCATAAATCAAATCGGTTGTGTTTCTGCTACAAAACAGAAGCAGATAAAAGTGTTTTTGCTACCTGCTCCAGGACCTGCAGGACTTGCAGATTCTTGGTAAGAGCTCAGTGTTCAGTATGTCCTGAGCAGATATCTAATTAATAGACTTAATAAGGCTTAATAGAATACCTTGCATTCAGAAAGAATGGGAATCTCAGCATTTAATAAAGTACATAGTCCATAGACTTTCTCTCCACCAATGTTCTGCCTCCAGGGCACTAACGTTAATATTATGGATAGACTCAAACAGACCACTAAGCTTTGAAAAGCCAACCAAAAATGAAAACGCAATAAATATGTTTAGGCGTTGTCAGTTTCAGTCTTATTAAGAACACACTGTGAAATGTGAATATTTTTAAGGGCCTGATATATTATTTATGAACTCCATTTAATTTAATGTAAACTGTTCATCTCATATAGCACAACTTCTAAAAGTCCAAAGTTTGAGACAAAAACACATTATATAATGAAGTGTATGTTTACTACATTCAAAAGCTGTTTTAGTTTTCTCAATAAATTATTTTTTTGTTAAAATATAACACATTGTAGATTTGGATGGAATGACTGGATATACTTAAGATGTAAGCATAGCAACATTGGCAGATTTGTGTCAACATAAGAAAGTCAGCTAAAGGGTAAAAGTGTGCTCAACACCGATGGCTTGAATCAAAGCTCGAGCTTTCTTGCTTTCTGTAGACATACAGAGTAAGATACCAGCATCCTCTGTCTGTGTCATTAGCAGAGAAGCAGCAGAGAACGAGGCACCATGGCAATATAAAAATGCACCAAGAAAAAGAACTAAAACTAAAAAAGTTAGAATTTTAACTTTAATATCAGAATTCTAAAAAAGTGTCCCCCCCCCAGGGGGCCTAATCCAGCCTCGGGGTGGCTGTAGCTCAGGTAGTAGAGCGGGGCACCTACTACTAACCGGAAGCCAAATACCCTTGGGCAAGCTACTAACCCCAGCTTGCTCTCCAATGCATCCATCGGAGTGTGACTGTGTATGAAGGTTAGTTATGTAGCACTGAAAACCTAGAAAAGTGCTGGTGTGATTAGGTGAATGAACAAATTGTATAAAGCGCTTTGAGTGCTCAGATAGAGTAGAAAAGCGCTATTTAAGAACCAGTCCATTTATTCCTCTTTTGCAGTTCATAGAGGAGTGTGAGAAATATGCATTTATTTTGCCTCAGTCCAGCACAAGACTCATGTGTTTAATTTTTTCAGGGTACACCCTGAACAGACAGGTCACCAGTCTATCACAGGGCTAACACAGAGACAGTGAACCTCACTAACTGCATGTCTTCAGAAAGTGGGAGTAAGCCTGAGTACCCACACAGACACGAGGAGAACATATAATAATTCCGCGCAGAAAATGTATTATAAATGTATTTTTTTACTTTTATTATCTGGCACTAGATGGAGAGGGTGTGAGCTACTTTTTGGTCCCATACCCAGGTCATGGTAATCTAAGGACCTTGAAAAGAAAAGCGACTGGACTTCTTTGAGTTTCTTGAAGACGTTTAGAGGCTTAGAACTGAAGAAGCTTCTTGGATGAAAAGTGGATGTCTCCAAGAAACTCAAAGAAGTCCAGTCACTTTTCTTTACAAGCTCCTTAGATAAAAAATGAGCCTATATTTGCTGTGATGTCAAGTTGTGGGGTGTACCTCAAACAGTTCACATACAGAGACAGACAACAAGCCATGCTCAATTTCATACCAGTCATTTTGTTTTAGAATAACCAATTAGCCTAACGTAACCCTTGCATGTTTTTGGACTGTGGAAGGAAACAGGCATACTCAGAGAGAACCCATGCAGAGAACAATCAAATTCCACCCAGACTAGATTTGAACTCTTGATCTACCTGCTGTGAGGAGGCAGTGCTAACCACAACACACTGTGCAATCTTATTCTTTTCTTTTCTTTTCTTTTCTTGCCACTACTACTACAGGATAATGCTGTCAATCATACTGACAGTGTGCGGCAGTTTTTATCACCTCTTTAAAGACACTGTTGCCTTTCTGCTCAAAGAATCCTAAATAGACATGCTTGAAACTGATAAAGAAAACATAGGTGCCCTACACAGCAGCACACATTTGCAGGTTGTAAAAAGCATTTGTGCTCTACCTGAGCAAACTAACAGAACTCATCAAATTACACTCAAAGGATTTCACTTGGATATTCTTACTAAAATACAAGTCATTCAGGGCTAAATTTCAAACATGTCTACATTTAAAATTATATAAAACACCCTTGAATCAAAGCTGTAGCTTTCTTGTTTTTGTATTTTACGGAGCCCCTCTGATGACATGGTCCAAAAAATAAATAAATTGTGGCCACAAAATACTACTTCGTGGGCACGAAATGGGTATAACGTGCGCACGAAATGCTAATTTGTGGGCACGAAACACTTGACCGATAACCGTGATCCTTCCCAGGCCCTTGCAGTTGGTTCACAATAAAATCTATCCCAGCGTCCAGGTCATACTTACGTCTGTAAAGCAACTGGGCTCTCAATATCCTGTTTAAATGTTTCTCCATAATAATGGTTCCTTGCATTGCCAGGGTTTTCAAAATGCATTTGTAGCTCATTCCCAGCCTAAAATAAAACTCAATCATACTGTCTCTGTCCATGGTGTATAGGTTTAGCCTACTCTTATGCTTATGTCTCTACGCAGCTGTCCAGGAATTGTATCAATATGATGTGCGCACATTATCTATTTCGTTGCTGCAAATGCGTAATTTGTTGCCACGTTATACCCAATTCGTGCCCACAAATTAGCATTTCGTGTGCACGTTATACCTATTTCGTGCCCTCGAAATAGTATTTCGTGGCCACAAATAAGTATTTCGAGGGCACGAAGTAGTATTTTGTGGCCACAATTTATTTATTTTTTGGACCATGTCATCAGAGGGGCTCCGTATTTACTGCTTAAGAGGCAATACAGTGGAATCCCGACTTACGAATACCCCATTTAACAAAAAATTCAAGTTACGAAGGCACTTAATGGCAATATTTCTGCCCATGTTACGGCAAAATGCCCATGTAACGAAATCCGCTGGCTCTGATTGGCTGAGCCAAGAATGCCTACAATGCCCACAATGCCTTCCGAATCATGTGACAGCCCCTTGGCTTTCGTACTTGCGCTTCGCTGTTCCACTTGAACGACGTATTGTTGTTGCAGTTAACAATTAGCCTATAGCCTATCGTTCACTCAAAAGGCGCGATGGTTGCTTCGACTTACGAAAATTTTCGACTTACGAAAGACCCTCGGGAACGAATTAATTTCGTAAGTCGGTTCCACTGTACTTTGAAAATAATCACAATCACAATAAAGAGCCTTTCCACCACACCAATTCACTCTCACAGGGGTACAGCTCACCTAATAAATAAATCATATGATTCATATTGCTCAGGGATGTTTTGTCTACCTAAGCCTTCAAATCCCTTCATTTGCAAAAACAAGGCTGTGGAGACAAAAGTTAGGTGCTGTCATTTGTCTTTCCACACAATACTAAGTGCTATGTGTCTACGACAAAGCTGTGCTGAGAGAACGAGGTCGTAGCCAGATGCTTCTCTGATGCTTTAACTTGAAATTCAACCACAAAAACAAAACAGGTCTAAATCAGGAAATGAACAAAAGGCAAATAGTTGAAGGTTCAACAAAGGAAAGATGCAAGAGTGAGAAAGTAGAGCTCCTTAACTGAGTCTTAAACTTGAACACAGTAAAAGACTTAGCAAGGTGATGCCAAGTTCAGTTTGTTCTTTTGATACTACCAAAATATTAATAGTGTAATGTATCTGTACACATCATTTTTGCATTAATCTTAAGAAGGAGTTCTCTATTTCAGTCATGATTTTCAAATCCTCCTTTCCACAGGGAACAGTATCACATTTTTGACATCGAAATTTAATTTGAGCAAAGCAAGTAAATCCACTTGGTCCCTGAATACAGGAAGAGGGTGCTCTGTTCTTCTGCTCACTAAGTTTAGTGAGATAAGATGGGCATATTTATATGGCTAAAGCTATATAGCACAGCTGCATAGCTTTGAAGTACACTGAAATCTAATCGATTTCTGTCTGCTGCTGCTTGGCTCAGTATATTTACTGTCCTGAGGTCCTTTATAGCAAAAAGGAAAAAATAAGAAAAAGTAAGAAATGCATAATCTACTTGGTTTTCTCAATGTTTGTTTTATTTTGACAGAATACCATTTCAGCATTTTTCCCTTTATTGTATTATAGTATATTGCAGTGAAAGCCAATTAACCATTCCAAAGTCTCCAAAACAAAAGCCCCCACTTGCTTTTAGGAAACGTCCCTTTTAAAGTGAAGCTAGTTAGAGCCATTACTATGAAGCAACCACATAAGATAATGCTCATAAGAACACATACTGCTATTAGGGTCTCAAACATCTATTGACTTTGTTATGTTTTTATCAAAAACTTCTCCATTACTACAGTTGAAACATTTTGCACCAGGTACACCAACTTTCATTCTTTCTGTAGGCTGGAAAGTTTCACACACAACTATTTATAAACCTTTTAAACAATACACTTCCTGTGCTAAGAATGAAACTGACACTACATAACTGTAACAAAAGTTTGTGATGGCTGGCACACAGCTTGTCATACAATGTGGTGTCCTGGGTGTTCCAAATTCCCAGAGCTACAGTCTGCAGCCTGAAGGCTGATTCCCAAGGGAGTTGGCAGGATTGTTGTGCAACAGCATGAGAATATTAACCTCACTGCTGCTAGAAAGCTGGAGGAGATTGCATGGGATTAACAGCATCTGGCAGGAAGAATTTTTTTAAGGTGTGTGGGTACTACAGACCCTTTTGCATTCACTAGTACAGACTACATGAACTACAAACTCTTCTCATGCATACAGCTGCAGGCAGTATGTGATGATGTGAAGGGCCTGTTACTCCACACCTTCATTATATTTTCTGAGTCTGTGCATGACACCTGTGTGCTGGAGAAAATGAATTTGTACCAAAAGGCTGTGTATTCTCCTCCTGACTATTTTTATTGTGGGGGATGAAGTTTACTGTTACACTGACCAGCCTGTTACCATCATTATCTTGTACTGAAAGCCGCTGCAAGGGAGGTTACAGAGTCACTTCTACACTGTGCCAAACCTCACGATGAAAGTTCAGGTTTCATCAGACCAAATAAGTTGAACCATGTCCCTTTGGTAATTACTGCTTACTCTGCTATCCTGCCTGACTGCAGAAGGTGTCATCGAGCCCACTGAAAGGTGAAGATGATTACATGATCAGCTAGAGCAGGTGGCTGAACAGCTCTGTGCTTATGATATTAACCCAACACATTTGAATGACCAGATTTTTTGTGAAATGTATGGACACAAACTAATACTTTTCCTAATACAACCTAACTAACTTTTCAAAATTTGGTTAAGAAGATAACTTAAGAGAACAGTTTGTACTCTTTTAACTGTCTCTTTATTGCATTTTGAGAAACTTTTGTTTTTTTTTTAAATCCTCATGACTTCTTTTTTTTTAATCACAACTAAAATGACCACAATCAACCTTTTCACAGATACATAAGACATGCAGTCAACTGTGAAATTCAGTTTCAGGAAGGATAGCTGTGAAGCTATGGAGATCTTTTCTCATTGCTGAAAGATGACAAAAAGGCACAAGGATCTTTGAGTTTGCAATTTAAATTGTCAGTGAGATCAGAGGTCCTCGGGGTTTCACAGTCACCACCTACGTGCAGTAATGGAATTTGACTCAATCCCAACACTGAGCATAAAAAGTATGTTAGATTAAGTCTTGATGCATTCTCAATCATCCAGGAAAGTAAATTTCCAAAAGTTGAATCTGTTCATCTGGACGTAGCGTTTTGTGGGAGAAACGTTTCGTACCGTAAACCTACACATACGGATCAGTATCTAACGTTTGACTCTCATCATCCACTGGAGCACAAACTGGGTGTCATCAGGACGCTACAACACAGAGCGAACACCATCCCCACTGACACAGCGGCCAGGGAGGCAGAAGGACAGCACATCAAGAAGGCCCTGAGTAAATGTGGTTATCCCAGCTGGACTTTTGTCAAAGCTGGGAAGGCACCTAAAGAAAGCTCCAGCCGATCCAGGAGAGAAGGACAACCGCTGCCCAGGCGAAAACCTGTAGTGATCCCATATGTGTCAGGAGTATCGGAGCAGTTGAGACGCATTTTTTCTAAACACCGGGTTTCTGTGGCTTTTAAACCCCAAAACACGCTGCGCCAAAAACTGGTCCACCCCAAGGATCGGGTTGCCCGACACAAACAGAGTAACATAGTGTACGCTGTTAAGTGCCAGGAGGATTGCCAGGATTTATACATCGGGGAAACCAAACAACCTCTAGCGAAGCGGATGGCACAACACAGAAGAGCGACCTCGTCAGGCCAGGACTCTGCACTTTATTTATACCTACAGGCCAGTGGACACTCTTTCAATGATGAGGATGTACACATCCTGGACAGGGAAGAACGCTGGTTTGAGCGCGGAGTCAAGGAGGCCATTTTTACTTGAAGAGGGAAAGACCATCTCTGAATCGAGGAGGGGGCCTAAGGGTACATCTTTCGCCATCTTACAATGCTGTGATTGCAGCCATTCCCCAACTCTCTGTGAATGGTACTCATGGCCATTGATCAGTGTTCTTTGATCAGTGGGTTTTGGTCAGTGATTGTTGATCAATGGTCATGGGAATTTGCATAATTATGATTAAGGAACTGACCTCACAGCCCATTGTTCCTTCAGTGGGCTGGTTTCAGTCATTATGCAAATGTACTGTTTATAAGGTTTGGGGAAACCTGCAGTCAGCTGAGACTGAAGAAGTCACTTGGATGAGTGACGAAACGTTTCTCCCACAAAACGCTACGTCCAGATGAACAGATTCAACTTTTGGAGTGTTAGATTAAGTCACAGTGCATTTTCAAATAACAGAATTTGCAATGCTGACCTTTTAATTTGTAAAGCTGTTTCAGATTGTAACAGTATGTTGGTGTTTGAAAGAGACCTGGAAAAATGATGTAAGGGACAAAAGGTCAGATGTACGTGTGTTTTTCTGCAAAAAAGATTTACTTTTAAACTAAATGTGATCACAGTGTTCTGGCATCAACATGTGGCATGGAAACTGCACTGTGGCGGAGAGGAAAGCTCTACAGAGGGTGGTGAAGGCTGCACAGAGAGTGGTCAGAGGTAGCCTTCCAACCGTCACAGACATGTACACCTCCAGATGCAGGAAGAGGGCCACCTGTATCATGAAGGACCCCACTCACCCAGCACACATGCTCTTTGTCCCGCTCCCCTCTGGCAGGAGGCTGAGTAGCATTAAATGCAAAACTACCAGACTGAGAAACAGCTTCATTCCAGCAGCTGTGAGACTTCTAAATGCAAACGGACAAGAAACTGCTACCGTAGTGCCCTAATCACTACTGGCACTTTGCTGCTAAAATTACTTATACTTAGAAATTATTTTGAATTTATATTACATACTATTACTTGGGTTGTTGCTATCTGTATTATTTATGATGCATTGTATTATTTTATTACTCATTTGTATTATTTTACCAGTTTTTTTTTTAATGGATAACCGGGACCGTGTGTATGTAATTTCGTTCCACGTCATGTAAACATGTGATGCAAATGACAATAACGTTTTCTTGAATCCTTGAATCTTGAATGTCACTGTAGGATGCTGTGGTAGCCATGCTGGTTCAGTGTGTATCCCCAACAGTGTCACCAGCAAAGCACCCCCACACCATCACAGCTCCTCCTCCATGTTTCACGGTGGGAACCATGCATGTAGAGACCATCCGTTTATCTTTTCTGCAAAGAAATGACAAGTGGAACCAAAGATCTCAAATTTGGACTCATCACACCAAAGCAGAGATTTCCACTGGTCTAATGTCCATTCCTTGCCTTTCTTGGCCCAAATGAATCTCTTCTGCTTGTTGCTTTTTCTTAGTCATGGTTTCTTAGCAACTATTTGACAATAAAGGCCCAATTCATGCAGTCTCCTCTGAGCAGCTGATGTAGAGATGTGTCTGTTACTGGAACTCTGTGTGGCATTTATCTGGGCTCTAATCTGAGGTGCTGTTAACTCAGATGAATTTATCCTCAGCAGCAGAGGTGACTCTTTCCTGGGGCGGTCCTCATGTGAGCCAGTTTCATCGTAGCCCTTGATGGTTTTTGCGATTGCACTTGGGGACACATTCAAAGTTTAGCAATTTTCTGGACAGACTGACCTTCAGTTCTTAATGTAATGATGGACTGTCATTTCCCTTTACTTAGCTGATCGATTCTTGCCATAATACGAATTCTAACAGTTGTCAAACAGGGCTGTCAGCTGTGTGCCAACCTGACTTCTGCACAACAAACCTGATGGTCCCAACTTCTTAAAGAAGTCAAGAAATTCCACAAATGAACCCTGACAGGGCTCACCTGTGAAGTTAAACCATTTGTAGAAAGTATTAAAAATAAGGAAAAAAGAATTCTAAGCACTGACCATCTGACCTTTTGTGCCTTACATCATTTTTCCAGGTCTCTTTCAAACACCAACATACTGTTACAATCTGAAACAGCTTTACAAATTAAAAGGTCAGCATTGCAAATTCTGTTATTTGAAAATGCACTGTGACTTCATCTTACACACTTTTTATGCTCAGTGCTGGGATTGAGTCAAATTCCATTACTGCACATAGGTGGTGACTGTGAAACCCCGAGGACCTCTGATCTCACTGACAATTTAAATTGCAAACTCAAAGTTCCTTGTGCCTTTTTGTCATCTTTCAGCAATGAGAAAAGATCTCCATAGTTTCACAGCTATCCTTCCTGAAACTGAATTTCACAGTTGACTGCATGTCTTATGTATCTGTGAAAAGGTTGATTTTGATCATTTTAGTTGTGATAAAAAAAATAAGTCATAAGGATTTAAAAAAAAAACAAAAGTTTCTCAAAATGCAATAAAGAGACAGTTTGGGTTCTCCTGTACTAACATTGATAGCATCATTTACAACCATTAATTATTCTAATTGACAAATTTACTAAATGAAAAGGGAAAAAAAACCTCCTTAATACAGAATAACATGAAGTCCACGGGGCGAGTCTGTATGTGATCACCGTCAGCAGTTAGTGGAGAGGTGCCCATGAGTAAAGAAAGAACCCACCAACCAACACCAGATCCAGATTTCAGATTTCTTCTCATTCTTTAGAATATCCTGACAGGAAGAGGATGTCCTCACTTTGTCCTCTTTTAGTTTGATTCATTACCCCAAATAGCTCTTGTTCTCTTAATTTGTCTTCCTAATCAAATGTCAAATATACCTGCTTTGGACAAAAAATGTTTCTTGAAATAATATGAGGTGTGATGAAAAAGTTAGACTTCTTGATCTTTATTTTCAAGGAGAAAAAGTTACAGGGACAAAAATCTGCTGACTGACTGGTTGAGTGTTGAAAAAAATGATAATCATGTTCTTAAGTTCACTTCTCCTCAAAGCCGGCAATGAGAGCTGGGTTGGATGGTTAAGCCCAGAGGCTACGGCTACTGGGCTTAAATACCTAATCACTTTATGTTCAAGAAACCAGTCTGAGATGATTTGAGCTTTGTGGCATAGCAAGTTATGTTTGAGTGACTGCCTTCCTTTCAGCTTAGTCTGGTCATTCTCCTCCTACCTCTGGCATCAACAAGTCATTTTCATCCAGAGAATGGCCACTCTCTGCATATTTGCTCTTTTTCACAAACTCTTGACATGGTTGTGTGGTTTCTAAATGATGCTTTACTGTATCAAGATGGCTAATCCATCTTTTATTGATCATAAAGCTGCTTTCATGAAACATGAAAAATAAATATGAGTTAATTAATCAAGATTTTAAATTTCTGTCCACATTTATTAATTACATACTAATTATTAATGCTTTAAAAATTATAAGTTAAGAATTTACTAACACCCTGCTAATGCTTATTGGTATTTCAAATAAGCAGACTGTCTGACCGTCTCTATGCTATAGCTTATATTATTTGGTATTTGCTTTTATCAGCCGTTGAACTTTGTTTTTTTAAGTGTTTCCTGAAGTATGGTGACGTAGCGTTTTGTGGGAGAAACGTTTCGTCACTCATCCAAGTGACTTCTTCAGTCTCAGCTGACTGCAGGTTTCCCCAATCTTATAAACAGTACATTTGCATAATGACTGAAACCAGCCCACAGAAGGAACAATGGGCTGTGAGGTCAGTTCCTTAATCATAATTATGCAAATTCCCATGACCATTGATCAACAATCACTGACCAAAACCCACTGATCAAAGAACACTGATCAATGGCTATGAGTACCATTCACAGAGAGTTGGGGAATGGCTGCAATCACAGCATTGTAAGATGGCGAAAGATGTACCCTTAGGCCCCCTCCTCGATTCAGAGATGGTCTTTCCCTTTTCACGTAAATGGCCACCTTGACTCCGCGCTCAAACCAGCGTTCTTCCCTGTCCAGGATACGCTGCACCAAAATACGCTGTGCCAAAAACTGGTCCACCCCAAGGATCGGGTCCCCCGACACAAACAGAGTAACATAGTGTACGCTGTTAAGTGCCAGGAGGATTGCCAGGATTTATACATCGGGGAAACCAAACAACCTCTAGCGAAGCGGATGGCACAACACAGAAGAGCAACCTCGTCAGGCCAGGACTCTGCAGTCTATTTATACCTACAGGCCAGTGGACACTCTTTCAATGATGAGGATGTACACATCCTGGACAGGGAAGAACGCTGGTTTGAGCGCGGAGTCAAGGAGGCCATTTACGTGAAAAGGGAAAGACCATCTCTGAATCGAGGAGGGGGCCTAAGGGTTCATCTTTCGCCATCTTACAATGCTGTGATTGCAGCCATTCCCCAACTCTCTGTGAATGGTACTCATGGCCATTGATCAGTGTTCTTTGATCAGTGGGTTTTGGTCAGTGGTTGTTGATCAATGGTCATGGGAATTTGCATAATTATGATTAAGGAACTGACCTCACAGCCCATTGTTCCTTCAGTGGGCTGGTCTCAGTCATTATGCAAATGTACTGTTTATAAGATTGGGGAAACCTGCAGTCAGCTGAGACTGAAGAAGTCACTTGGATGAGTGACGAAACGTTTCTCTCACAAAACGCTACGTCCAGATGAACAGATTCAACTTTTGGAGATTTACTTTCCTGGATGATTGAGAATGCATCAAGACATATGGTGACATAATTCCTTTTAGGATGTTCCACAGCGTGTCTTTATCCTGTCTTCCTCCCCCGACCCCTGACCAGTTGCACCAGATAGCTTCACCTCCATGAACCTGGTTCTGCTGGAAGTTTCTTCCTGTTAAGAGGGAGGTTTTTCTTCCTTGTATGGGGTTATCTAATTTTGGGGGTTTTCTCTGTTTTTGCTATATTATTGTCTTTAACTATAAATATAAAACACCTTGTTGTGATTTTGCACTGTATAAATAAAACTGAATTGAACTGAAAGGGACTGAATTAAATTCGTTGTCTAGATGGTTGTCATGTGCAAGCTGCATTTCTTACATTGTGTATTTAGTTTTATTCTGATGATATTCTTTTTTTGTGCTCGCGTAACAAATCCAATCAATAATGTTGAGCTTCTAATTCAGTGTTCTAAATCCTAATGATAGAGTGGATTATGTTTGTAAGTTCATTTAGAAATCGATGGAGATGACTTGGAGACATTCACAACAAAAACAACAACAGCCACAGTGTCTTGGAGGTGATTCTAGGACATAAAATTTAGAGTCAGTCCTCTGACAGAGGTCTTATCACTTACCACCCAGCTGATACCCAGAGCTTACAGGCCAGTGACCTTTACTTCACGTATCTTGAAGACTCTGCAGAGATTAATCCTCAACCACCGGCATTTGCTGGTGGACCCTTTTCTGGATCCCCTGTAGTTTCCCTACTAGCTGCGTATTAGCATTGAAGACACCATCTATCATCTACAAAGACAAACCATATTACAGAATAAACTACCTAGAGTATGAACTACTTGACAGGTCAACCACAGCATGTTTGGTTGAAGAGCTGCTCCTCGAGCAGCATACAGCACTGGAGTGTTACCTACAGAGTCTGACAGATGACTCTTCTATTGTTGGCTGTATCACTGATGGGGAGGAGTACTGAACAGAGCTGGAAGCCTTGTTTTAGTTGTGTGAGCTTAACTACAGCTGAACATCATTAAGACTAAAGAGCTGATTAGTCCTTAGGTATCAGGTCCGTCTTCGCTCTCCCATCTTTATCAGGGGACACGTGTTGAGGTGGTTGAAGGCTATGGATACCAAGGAGTACACAGACAAAAAACTAGACTAGTCCAGTCTAGTTTTTTTAATGCGGCAGAGTGCTGAGGAAGACTAGTGAAGGCAAGTGATGCCAAAACACTGAACAAGCTGGTTCAACTCTGGTACAATCAGACTGTGACAGGTGTCTAAAGGATCTCTTCAGCTCAATGGACAATCCGTTTTCATGGATCCCTCCCTGAGTAATTACACAACAAATGCAATAAAAGGCTCATTGCTCCAAAGTGCATGACTACCCACATAGCAAAATTGATATGGTCTGGATCTGGCCCACACAATGTGCTTACACGTGGCCCACATACTGCAAAGAATGACGGCCCTTTGGTAGCCCACACATGGGCCAGCACAAGGCCAGTTGCAGACACACTGCTGGCCCTGTGCTGGCCCAGAACAGTTTCAGCTCTGGCCCTAGATGTCAGCCTAATGTGTACCTTAATCAAGCCATGTAATAACAACATGTGCCAGAACATAATAGTGCAAAAGTAACATGACGAAACTCTGTTCAGACCGTGAATGGACTGATTCTTGTATATTTTTTTACTCTCCCAGATTACTCAGAGTGCTCTATACAACATGCCAGGTTCACCCAATCACACACACTTTCTCTAAACTGAGTGCTTCCTAACTACATTCACACTCTTGACATGCAGACTGGAGGAGCCAGGGATTGAACCACTAACCTTCTGATCAGTAGGTGATCTACTCTACCTCCTGAGCTACAGCCACCGGGTGGTAAACATGAGTAAACGCTCACTAGGTTTTGGATAAAGTGTACACTCACCAACCTGTCAAACCTCCATTTGAAACGTTGGCTACCATAGCAGTATAGTATTGCAACATGGCATTTAGGTCTTCTTAGTAAAGTAGGAAAATCGGAACATAAATAGTGCCATCATTGCGAGACCTGGCCCACATCTGGTTGACATACACCCTGCCATGACACCAGTCAGTCAGAAGTCCCAGCTTGATGCCAGATCTGGGCCAGACCTGTTTTCTATGAGCCTGGGCCACATAAACCAAACCACAATCGGACCAGATGTGGCATGCCATCACATAAACAGTGCCATCTATGGCAGGCCTGGCCCATATCTGGATGACATACCACTTACCATGCCAGAAGTCAGCTAGCAGTGCCGACTTGACACCAGATCCGGGCCAGACCAGTCTGCTATGTGGGTAAGTAGTAGTTAAGTACTTTAGAGATTACAACAAAGTACCAATAGGTTGCATAAGTTACACGCTTTAATTTATACGCTTTAAGCATTAAAACAATGACTGTCTACATCACTTCCATTCCCAGCTACAGACACCTGTAGTTAACAGCTTTAGAATCAAATGTAGCTATAATCTTTTGCAGAAATGAATAATTATCTTCTCTTTCTGTGTTGAACTTAAAAACATCCTTGAGGATACAATTTTTGGAGCAAAAAAGACACAGTTTGCCTAACAATAATAACTTACTAATGGCTGTGTGTGCACAGCATGAAAAGAACAGGAGAGATGCTATGGTGCATGATCCATCTTGTGTACACTTCTGCTGTCAAGTCTCCTTTTTTCACTCCAAACAGTTGGAAATTTCAGTTTTTCAGTTTTAGAAGATGGATGTGTGGCATGAAAGACTGTGTGAAAAGTCTCACTTACAGTCTCTCAGCCAATGTTTATAAATAGTCAGTTCAAACTGCCACTGCAGAAGCAACTGGCTAAGTCATTATCTGTGCAAGCTTGTGATATGAAGCTACAAACTGATGCATGACACTTACCACTGGCTGAAATGCAACAAAGGCTGACCTGGCCTTGCTTTTTCTTTAGCTTTGCAGAGACAGAGTGTGTAACCAGGGCTATGACCATTTCACAGAGTAGCTGCTAAGTTAGAGATCAAGTAAAAACTTTCAGAAGAACCACAGAAATGTCTTTTGGCTTTTAAAAGTAGCATCATGCAAGATATCCACATGTTGCCATTCCCTCAACGTTAAGTGACGCTTTGCTCTAAGTGTAAAACATTCACTTTGATAAAGGTAGCATGAGAGAGTATAGGTTGTTAACCTATCAGGTTGGAAGACAGGATAAGATACACCATGAGACAGATCATAATAGGCTTTTAGCAAGTTAACATGGAATAACTGGCTTCTGATGACCAGGAGTTGAAATCAAATAATCCTGGTCCGAAACTCACTTGACAACTGTAAAAGGACCAGAAAACTTAGCCTGAAAAGGAGAACTCACCAACGGACAGAGAGCCAAAAGTTTGTCACCAGGGCTGAACTCAGTGTGACGATCATACCTCGCTTTTATTTTTGCCTGTGCCTCCTGCCAGCTCAGCTGCAACATATAAGCTGTGTCTAAAGCTGTGTCTGGGTGGGTCTGTTTCCATCCAACCATCCCTAAACACAGACTGTGGTCTCCTTACAGTGTGGGCAAACACTAAATCCTTTGGGCTAAACCCAGTACTCTCCTGCACCACCTCCTGTGCAAGTAGAAGCAACCACGGAAGCCCCTCTTCCCAGTCACCCCCCAGTTCAACACAATATGCACGCAGAAGAGGCCTGAGCATCTGATGAAAATGCTCTAAACTTGGGCCAACAAACGGGAAGAGAAATTGGATCCCTGGTCGCTCTGGATAACCTTAGGGATGCCAAATACAGGAATAAACTGTGTCAAGGCCTTTACCACCGACTTTGCTGTAATTGTACGCAAAGGATATGCTGCTGGATATCGGGTGCTCTGGCACATAACCGACAAAACACAGTGACTACCAGACTTGGCACGTGGCAAGGGCCCAACACAATCAATAAGCAAGTACTCGAAAGGCTGACTAATAGCTGGAATCGGCTGCAATGGAGTAGGTTTAACAACCCAAATACTGTGGTTAGGGATGGGTATTGATAAGATTTTCACGATTCCGATTCCATTTTCGATTCTGTTTAACGATTCGATTCTTTATCGATTCTCTTATCGATTCTCTTATCGATTCTTATTTTTAAAAAAGGAGAACACTAAGGTCGATTAGCTTAGAACTTTGTTTTATATCTTCTCTTTGAACAAGATAGAAATTTAGGAGTAACACGGCCTTACAAACCCAACAGTGAGATCTTAAGAGATCCACAGCCTACGGCTCTTCAATGGGGTGTCACAGGGTCCCCAGGAAAAATTGTAAATGTAAAATAATAAAATAAATATTCTTCTGTAGCAATAACAAAGTATAACATAAATTATTCCGTAGCAATTACACAAGAATATCCAGTAATGTCCCTGCCTACAATTAAACACATTCACTTACTGAAAATCGGGGGCATCTGCTGTGGCAAATGGGTGCAAGCCTTTGACCACAAACTTAGTCACTGCTCGGTGACATTCGTCTATCCTGGCCTGAAAGGAGATGCTAACGGTAGACTGCAGCGAGAACTGCCAGCCAGACTCTGTCTCTCTGATCATGGTCATCTAAATGCACAGTAATGGTAGGTTTTGTAATAAGGCAGATCGCGCTAACATAATATGCACTGTTAGTTGATTATTTACCTGCCGCATTAACGGGAGAGGACGTGCAAACGTTACCGCTGCTGCTGGGTTGAGATTCACGAGTCCGGAGCAGAATTAAAAACACGACATTCATTTAAGGTCAACGTGTGTTTTGTGAGCAAATGCTTTTGCATATTCGTAGTGTTTCCTCCTTTAAATGAAATATCTACTTTGCAAGTATTGCAAGTTGCCCCGCTGTCATCCATTCTCGTAAAGTATAACCAAACTTTTGAGCGTTTGAGCGGCTTAGGCGCCCTGCCAGGTAAATGACGCTCTGCAACGTGGTGACGTCATTCAGGGCGACTGGAATCGATAAGGGAATCGTTTGCAAAATTGCAAACAATTCCAAGGAATTGAAACAGTGGGAACCGGTTCTCAACAAGAACCGGGTTTCGATACCCATCCCTAACTGTGGTCTTCTCACTTGCACTACATCACAAAGTTCTCATTGAGTAAAAAGAGTGCATTTCAGCTCAAAGTTTTATTTAACCAGCAGATAAAATGTACTCAAAATTACGGAGAAAACAAGCCTCGTCAGAAGAAACGATCTCTTGACTTTTGCGGTTTTGCTTGCAGATGGTTTATGATCAGTTTGCCAGGATTCAATTACCTGAAAAGAAAATTCTGGGTGCAGCAGAGCACTGAAGTCAGTCATGATAAATATAAGATCCATCGTTTTTCTGGGATTGGATGGAGTGAACTCAAAGATTCTTGTAAGGGAGATTTTAATCAAATCTTAATCCTCTACTCAGCTATCCCACTTTGATGGAGTTATACAAGATGAGTGACTTTAAAAAAGAAAGTTTTATATTCATGAGACTTACAGTGGAAAAAAATATACCAACACTCTGAGGACTTGGCGTGCCCTGTGTGCGTACCCAAGTAGAAAAATTATCAAATGCTGTGATGCGGATCAGATAACTTGTGACATGCCATAACATCAGAACAAAAGTGCTTATTATCAGTATCTCTTCTTATGAAGTATTAACACCAAAACAAAATGGTAAAATAAAAAGGTGTTCATGTCCTTTAAAGTATGTACTGGTCCTTAAAACAGCATTTTATAAGAGGCATGGATATACTTTAGAGGGAGCAATAGATCACAGCTTGGTATCTATCTATCTAGAAAACAGAAAACCCTCGAGGATGGCAAACTCTCTCTAAAGGACAAACTTTTATAAAGTTTCTAAGTGTTTGGTACTGTTAAATATTCAATATTAACTAAGGCTATTAAAAGTTAGAGCAATTCTGTTTAAAAGAGAACGATGTGTGATGTATTAGTACGATTGAATGCTGGAGGCATATTGAATGATTGTGAACACATGGATTCTGACTATAATACAGCTGGCAAATTCCTGTTTAATGAACATGGCTGGATCTTTAACTTCACAGCCAATAATCCTCAGGAGTAAAACAGCAATGTGAGAGAAAAAACAAGATCAGGTTGGTTCAGGTCACTGAACACTTATTGGACTTTTGGCAATGCAGCACTTAGCATTTAACAGACTGATTACCGGAAAATGTTTATACCATTGCAATCACGTTTTATAATATATTTGTCTGTTAGAAAGGCATTTGCACATGCATATAATCATCATCATCATCATCATTTTTCTTGATAGTAGTAGCAGTTCAACGGCTGGAACAAAATAATAGCTTATTAGTCAAAGTCTGCTATATCCAGTGCAGCATACAGAGAGACGAGACGACGAGGCTCCGGTTACATCAGTGCAAAAAAGCTAATAAAAAGATATAAAAAGGAGAAGAAAATAAATATACGCAATATAAAATAAATATATTAAAATATGGGTTAAATACGTTCATCCAAGCATCCACAGTCCAGATCGTCTCTTTTTAGCCTGCTGGAAACTTCTCCTCTTGCTTTTTGGTGTTAGTTTTGGTTTTCAGTGTTGGTTTTCATTTGGCTCCTCTGTATGTAAATCCAATTTCATGCCGTCCATTTCTTACAGTCCTATCACAAACAAGCCCAGTTTCTGCCCGTTTCTATTTCCATTTGCTTTGTTTTCGTCTTTCCGTGTTGACTTTTTAACATCTTCCATCTACGGTTTACCTGGTTTAATTTTCCCATTCTGTCTTTTTCTGCTCCAAATTTTACAGCAGGTGTTGAGAACAACCAGCATCTTTTGCACACTCTGTAATGGATTTCCTTTTTGAAGGAGCTGTATAATCCTTTTAGCGTTTCAACCAACAGCTTTCTTGTTGTGGCCATGCTGCCTTTCAGTCAGCCAGATGCGACAGTGTGGTTTGCAAACAAACACTCTCGCTTAACTTATTTAGTTTTTGGCAAGTATTTCTTGTATTTATCCAAGTATTTATGGAAGGTGATTCCATAGTTGTTCCCTCATAATTCTATAACTGGCATAAATATGTCATTAAATAATGAAATTTGTTTGACGTATGTTCTATGAAGCAAGGATGTTCAACTATAATAGATATGTTACATCCTATTTGCTCTATAGTACAAGAAAAAAGCTGATTGAACATCATTCAATGGCCTAACTCCATAATTTCTACCAGAAGTTGCAGCAGTAGCAAACAGTGGTCAGGCAGCAGCAGGAAAAGAAAACAAATTGGCTACTTAAGAATTAATTTGTCTGCAGTTCACCTGTCTCCAATGGTTAACCCAAAGCAGTGTCCGCCTAAATCCACTGGTTTGTGTGTCTCAGTTTTTCTTTTAGTTGCTGCTAATTATGTATAACATTTTTATATGATATTGTTCCCTGTTGCTTTAAATATTTTTGTAGTATATTAATGTGATATTATTGTGATAACTGTAATTAATAAGACTGGTATATTCAAAACTGAAAGGACACCTTAAATGTGATGTTTTCGAGGTTTCAAATTCTACAGTTACATAAAGAGAAATTTGTTAAGTGATTTGTCACAATGCAGTAATATAACACACTACAATACTAAATACAGTATAGTTACAATCATATTGTTACTTGCATTAAAAAGGTTCTTCAGTTATTAGCAAGCTAGGTGGGTAGCAGAATATAAAAAAACAAACATGATCTTTTTTCACAGTGATATGAATGTATTTTTATTTTTACTGCACAAAAAGACAACACCGTGATGGTTACGTGCAAAATGCATCCAGGACAGAAACAGCTGCACTGTATTGCTGACGCAACTTCAGTTCTTTGCAAATATCTGCACAGACAGCATGCTAATGCTAAGCTAGCCAATAACCCAGAGTGATGTCAAATTCCAACCTGAGCCCAGCAGCCAGAGCTTGAATTTGATCAGGCAACAAGCTAACAGGAACCATGATAGTTTGTCATGCTGAACATATTTGTCCAAATTTGTAAAAACTCATCAAATACATTACACATTTTTAGCATATAATTTAGTAGGACTGCCTCAATGAGTTAATTTTCACAGCAAGACCTGTCTCTGCTGCCACAGCTGTTCACTATGCTGCTAAGTGGGTCAAATCAGCCGAGCAAACTATAGTGACCTCCCGTTGTGTTTGAAATACAAAAATGCACATGCCCCCCACACACACACGTCTTGAGAAATAGCTCTGAGTGACTATATCTGGGCTTTTAAAATCTCCCACTCACAGCTTGAAACCTTTTGGCAAAGAGGGAATAGTTTCTTTAAAAGCCATGGGAGGTTAAAAATGAAGGTGGATGCAAAGTTAAGGAAAAAGGCCCACTGAGTAGAACAGAATTATTTGTATATTTATAGTTACATGACTGAAAAAGATGGGATGGACTCCTGATCCTTGGAAGGCCTGTGAAGAAGCAAAGTTGTTGTATGGCCATCTGTGCGTGTGGCAATCTGATTGCACTCACACACTTAAACACATATGAACTAGTATCACACAAATAATATCACGTTATGTTGTGGCCTTAAGGCTAATCTAGTTTTAATACCTCTATTCTTTCATGTTATTTTGTACTTGGTGCAATTTCCTGAATAAGATTTCTTGTATTATCTTAATCGAAATGTCATAAACTAAATACTTATTAAGGTGAGGAGATGAGAGGAACAAAAAGGTCAACAGGGGCTCTTAGTAAAATCTTGGCCTCGGTGTACTGCCGTGGATTAATCGGACCCTTGCTGTACAGGACAAAAATTTATCTATGGGCCTTAAGTGCACAATTATACATTTGGAACAATATCACATATATTTAAAAACACTGAAGACTAGCACTGCAGTGCAAAGCAGGAAACTGCCATGTGACTTTTTGCTAGGAGAAAACATGTTTCAACAGTTTACAGACATGGACATTTTTTATAAAAATAAGCTTCTGTGAAGCCTCTTGCATCACATGTCCACAGTATGATTGCACCATTGCACATTTAAATATACCATACCTGTTGTTATTTGCCGTATCATATTGTTACTGTCTACACTTTCTGTCTATTCTGTTTACATTCAGCACAAAAAAAAGAAACAAGCCTAATTCATTGTATGTGTACACATATTTGGCCAATAAAGTTGATTCTGATGCTGTAATGTGAAGAAAGTAATAATTGTTTCTCAGTTGTATATACCGAGGACTTTATTTGGGCCTTTTATGTTATATGTTGATTGTGCTTTATTTTACAAAATCAGTAAATGTGATGATATGACGTGCAGTCCAAAAGGATCTTCTCCAGTTTCTCTGAAATGCATTCAAACTTCTGGACATGCACAAGAAGATGACCCTTAATTGGAGATCACCAAAACTGAAATCATGTAAGGTTTTTGATTTTTTTTCTTATAATGGACAATTCCCAGAACCTGCTAATCACAATTTTTCAGTTATATAAAAGTTGCTCCAAAATCATTGCAAAGCTCCAGCTCAGTTCTTTGTTTGCATCACTTTCTTATTTATTTTTTAGAGATTGCGCTTGTTAGGCTTCTATTGCAAACACTCCTGAGCTCCGTCAGCTACAGTGATAAATTGAGATTCCTGGAGTACAGAGAACTCATGCAGGTACCCTACAGACCACCTTTGTTGAGCACAGACACGTTTGTAGCCAGATAATTTGAAAAAGGCGACAGCTTAGGGCTTCAGACCACAGATAATTAATCTGATACTTTCACACATACTTTTTTATGCCTACTTTCTCCATTTATTGCGCACTGTGTGAAAAATGCAGAGAGTGGAAAATTGTGGCTCATAAGGGTAATAACAGTGTACAGTTGAGAATGTGCTGCATGATATCTAATTTGGAATCATTTCACAGTTCGGGGCATGTATAATTGTGCTATGCCATTGTATTGCAGTTGTGGTAATTAGTGTAATAGTGCTTTTAAGGCTTAGCTGTACTTAGGACACTTTAGAATGTTTCTGCTTCAGTCATTCAAACACACAAACACACACTAGATGACTGTGGCAACAGAACTGCCAGATACTCACACAGTAAGTTTTCACTTTAAAGCTGAAACAATCAGAAACAGTGAATTAAATACAGTGAGTAATGGAAAATGTGATTCAACATTAGATTTTGGGCATTTTTGCCTTCTTTTGATAGCAGTCAGACTCAAACCCAGACCACTGTGCAAAACACCCAACCAAAAAATTATTGAACATTAGTAGAGCATTTGGCTATTTATCTATTTAGTCAAATATTCTCATTTACTTCAAGCAGATGGATCATTCGCTTAAGGTTTAAGAAGCTTAAATCTTCTTATCATTCCAGTGAGTTACTAGAATGACCACCATTTTTCAGTCAGCCGAACCTTTTGGTAACTGTGCTTTTCTGAACGTATTTACAAAGGCACTGCTCAAACTCAAACAACACTTATTAATTTTTGTTTTGTTAAGGGTGGGTGATTAGGGATAGATCTAACATGGGCATACCGACTTTAACAACAGACATAAGGGATCATTTTGGTCTTTTGATGCCCAAAAATCTTTGGACAAGCGGTGTTTGGACATGTTTTCAGCTAATGCTAGCAAGACAGAAATATTTCTAATTCATGTTAAGTATCACAGTGTATGAATAGTGTTAATTTCACTCGCTAAAGCTGAAGCACAAATTTTTTGGACCTCATAAGAGGCAATATAATTTGCAGGATTATTCCATTAAAACTGTTCAACAAGGCACCAACACTGCTGAGAGGTCCAGATCTGTGACTGATGGCGTGGATATGTTTGGAAAAGTTAAAAAGAGTTGCTGTGGAATAGGTTGGATGGTTTGCTACCACATAGTCCAAACTCTGATAAAGAGCTTTTTGTGTGAAGGAACAGAGACTGCTACATGTCTCAGTGGGTTCAGTATTATGATTAAATTGTGTAATTCATTACTCCTACTCTGCTATTTGCACGCCCTTACGAATTAAGAAAAACGTAAATTTGGTTACTTTAGTTCAAGTTTATCTCTACAAGTACTTGCTTCATTAAAAGTAAGGTCACTGGTTTTAAATAAACACTTGCTTTCCTTGCAGATATGAGAGGATTAAAAAGAAACACCAATCCATGTTTTCCTTGTTTATTATGCAGGGTCACCAAGGTGGGTGATGAGAACTATAAAACTGAAAGTGATTTAATTTTAAACCTGGAAGGAACTATTTTATAGAGATTCGTGTGGATTTTTGGAGCCAGTGTAACAGAAATAAATCTAAATCTCATGTCAGGACTCCACAGTTGAAAAATCTGTTAATTAACATTTAGCTTTGTGCTTAAGTCTTACTAACTGGACACCCATGAGCATAAGTGGCAGATACAAGATAAGAGACCAGCAATAATTCCATAGCTTTTTTTTCAACAACCCCCCAGGCACTGATAAGTCAGCTGAAGTTACAAAGTCAGCAAAGTGATGGTAGCAATAATTTAAATAAATTCATACAACTGACAAGTCGCGCTCGAGACGATTGCCATAGAAAACACACCATATTTAAATTTCAGCTTTGTATGAGTTCCAGAAAAAATAGTCACCCGACAAAGAAAGGAGGTGTCATGAGGTGAGCAAGCACAAAGAGAATAAAAACTACAAGGGAAGGAAGGGGGTGAGAGGAGAGAGGAGTTAAATGCCAAAATAATTAACATCTTCAATGGCCCCGAAAGTTAGCATTCAGTAAGACGGGATTTGCTCTGCCTAATTTGAGAGGCCCACTCTGAAGCCTTCTTGCTCATTCTTGTTGAAAAGGTCAGTGCCTTTTGGGAAATATGAGTCCTTGTCTCTGTCTACAAAAGGTATGAATAATGTAACAGCTTTGAAAGGGACTCATATTAAAGTTTATGAGACAGCAAATATAGGATGCAAATTCCAAATCTAATATGCAGACACGTAACTGAATCTGAAGAGAACAAAACAAATAAACCAAAATAATTCACAATATGAAGAGCCAACAACCAACCTTTCATTAGTAATGAAAGCATGTTGTTTTTAAAGATATGAAAAAATAGGAGTAACTGAATTGAAGTGCTGTTTTTAAAATTTGATGATAATAGCAGGAAAAAAAGTGCATGAATGATTACGAGTGCTGCACATTTGCATATGATCCCCTCACTGAGGTAAGCATACTAATGCATTATAAACACATTATATATTTATTTATTTTCAGCAGTCAACAGTATTTTCCCACTCACAAGCAGTGAGTGCCAGTTATTGCAGGAAATAAATCCCTGGTTTAAAACAGTGACGGATGCTATTACTACACAAGCTTTTGCGTCAGAGTAGGAGACAAGAAGTGAGAATCACCACAGCAGAAGCAGAGCAGTTGGTGGACAGAGGTGTTAAGTTGTCCTGCAGACCCCCCATTAACCCGATCAATCATTTGTAATACATGTAACAATAGATATTTCGTAATAGGTGAGGAAAGGAAACAACTGTGTGAGCAACTGCATAGATCAATAAGGCACTGCCTGTATCTTTGCCAGGAGTATATTTGTACTCTTGCTGTTAATCTTATAGTGAGTAAGAAAAGCAGGGAGAATATAACATTGACAATGAGTTAATTTCACTGAACTTTTTTTTGAATGCTGGAATAATGTTTAAAAAAGCTTGTGAATTCATTAAGAATTACTCACTAAATCGTTGTAGTGATGATATTGTTATTGTTGTAGACAATGCTCTAAAAATCAGGTGATGCAATAATTTTTACAGTATTTTTCACAGTAAAACTATTTCATATTAAACATTTCTACAGTAAATTATTTGAGAGAGCTATGTTACATTTTCTACCTGTTCATGCTTCTAAAGAAGAATCACTGTGCCGATCATTTTAAAGTCACTTTGTGCTGGTTTTCATAATTGCTCAGTGCTGTAAGCTTTCTGTTTAAATACTAAGGCAAATATCATATATGTGTCCTCATTAGGATAGGATTTGTGTTGGTCTGTGGGACTGTAGCCTGTAGGTTACCATCCCTGGGCAGAGTGCTTAAGGGTGCTCCGCCTGGGGGACTCTGTTGTCCTACTGGGAGACTTCAACGCTCATGTGGGCAATGACAGTGAGACCTGGAGGGGCGTGATTGGGAATAACGGCCTCCCAGATCTGAACCCGAGCGGTGTTTTGTTGTTGGACGTCTGTGTAAACCACAGTTTGCCAGTTTACCACTCGGGTAAACTGAGGGGCTGAGCTGTCAACTAATCACCACCTGGTAGTGAGTTGGACCAGGTGGCGGGGGAGGATGCTTGACAGGCTGAGGCACTTCAGAAAAATATTGATGGATGTGCATGAAGCATTCAAATTAACAGCTTGAGCGTGCAAACACACACACACACACACACACACACACACACACACACTGATTAAGTTGCATTCATTTAGGATGGATGTTTTTTTTTTTGACGCAGTTAGGACTTAAACACTTCCTCTGATAATAGGACTAAGCTGGTTTTTCTTGGTCCAGAGGTTTGCAGAAACTTCTTCCCTTTCTTTCATCACAGCTGTCCTGTGCCAGATGTTCTGTTGACCCACTGAGAGAGGCAAGAAACATCAAGAAGACTGAAGCTCATCACAGGGATCAAGGAGGACCTCGGGATCTTCACCACCAGCTCCCTCACAGGGAAATATTCAGAACTCCACCGTAGGCCCGCCCCAGAAGATGGATAAACCCAGCATTTCATGAACACTGTGATGGAGACTTTTGCTTTGTTTAATGTTATAAACATTTGGATAATCCTCAGAGGCTCTAGACTTACATATGAAATATAAAGTTTGTCTCTCAAATCTGAAATAAAGCTGACTCTTCTCTGTCCTCACACACACCACACACTAGGGTCATCAGTCTATTTAATTTATGAAATCAAGATTAATTTACAATAATTTTTGGTGCATTCACTCCTACACTGAATGATGTCCTTCTCTGGTCTGGATCCTAACTGTGAGCTGCCTGTAGTTAAAGGTGCAACACACAAATTGCAAAATCATGCCACCTTTCCTAAGCAGTACTTCTGCTGCACATTCAGACTGCCGTGTCATGTTGGATGGACTCATAACCACTGCTACATTATCAAGTGTGAAGTTATTCTTGTATTTAGCACATTTAGTACAGTAAATATAGCACTTAAAGACCTTGAATCTATTCACTGTTTACCCTTCGACATCTCTCTCTAAGTTGGATAATCATATCTTCTATTTCTGACAATTAATTGCATTGTTAAAAAAAATGCAACTCTGAACTTGTGAGCCATTATATAGAGGAGACATTTTTGAGTGGGGATTTTTTTTTGTTTTTGTATCCTGTGCTGTCTGACAGGTTTTGCAATCAGATTTGGATTAACTCACATTCCAGAGATAAGGAAACTGACTCACTCTAAACTGTGGCAGGACTAAACCATCATTGTCATGGTCTTGGATCTTTGACTCAGTGTTTTGAGTTGTGATCTCTCATTTTTAGTTAAGAATATTCTTAGTTTTATATATACATGGACTTTTCTCCCTCCTCCCATCCGGCAGACACTATCGCGGCATCAGGGCCTGATCCTCCAGACTGCGAGATAGCTTTTTCCCGCAAGCCATCAGACTCCTGAACTCACTACTGGCTTCCCCACTCCCCTCCACCACACACAACCACACAAACCATTAACTGACTCTATTGCACTCCACATACCACTGCCTTTGTAAATACCGATGCTGCTCTATGGACAATACTACTCTCAGGAATCCTGCTTATGTTGGTCACTTTATTTCACTCAAGGTCACTTTAAATCACTCATACAGTAAACTGTAAAGCTGCTGCGTTGGTCACTTTAAATCTCACTTGTAAATTGTAAATTTTTAGTCTGTTATTAACCCTTTTTACCTCAAAGTGTATGTTTACTCCCCTTAGCTTAGTCTTAAAGTGTATATTTATTTCTTACTCTTCCTATATTTATTGTTGTACTTTTGCACTGAATGGAACTGGAGCCTCGCCGTCTCGTCTCTCTATATACTGTACTGTATAGAGCAGAGATGACTTTGACTTTGGCTTGACTTGATATTCTTGTTTTTATTTATTTATGATATATATACACACACATACACATTTCATATTGCTCTACATGTTATTTACATATTTCATTACAAAGGCTTCACTCACTCACAGTAGTGCTTGTTTTGGGAATGTTAATAAGCACACAGTTTTCTGTTTGTTCCTGTCTTTATGCGACCACATGTGCAAGTGTTCATTTTATTAGTTTTACAATGGTTTAATATGTAAGATTATGTTTTGTTTTTTCTGTCTGAGCTTTATTTTTTCAATTTCTTCAGAATATGCTGTAATCAAGATCTTGCAGAGAATGTAAATTTCCCAGGAACAGACATGTCTCTCCTCTTCTAATGTAGGGGACTGTCAGCAGGTGTGCACCCAGCACGCCTCCTGTTTAATTTCATCCCGGCTGATTGATCCAGAAGTTACAGGTTTGGCACACGCAAATAATTGTTGGAAAGACTTGAATCTGATTTAACTGCTCAGCACTGAAAGCAATCTTTTTCCAATGTTTTAAACTTTCTTTTCTTTACTTAGAGTTATTAATGTTTTTTAAACATATACAGAAATAAAAATTCAAATAAATAAAACATAAGCCAAGGGGGCACTTGCTCTTACTCAAACTCTACTTTTAGAATAGAATAGAATAGAATAGAATAGAATAGAATAGCCTTTATTGTCATTGTACAGGGTACAACGAAATTGGAGTGCCACTCCCTTGGTGCAAAATGCAATAATAAATATCATAAAAAATAGTAAGATATAAAAGGTACAATAAAACAAACATAAGTACTCAAACAAAAGTAAGTATGCTATTTACAGGATAGCAGCATTAATATAATGACAATATGACAGTATGAACTGGACCAGCTCTTTATCCTCTCGAGGATACTTGAGGGTGCATGGGAGTTTGCCCAACCAGTCTACATGTGTTTTGTGGACTTGGAGAAGGCATTCGACCGTGTCCCTCGGGTGTCCTGTGGGAGGTGTTGCGGGGAGTATGGGGTGTCTGGCCCACTGCTACGGGCCATTCGATCCCTATACAACCGTTGTAAGAGTTTGGTTCGCATTGCCGGCAATAAGTCGGACTTGTTTCCGGTGGGTGATGGGCTCCGCCAGGGCTGCCCTTTATCACCGATTCTGTTCATGATTTTTATGGACAGGATTTCTAGGCGCAGCCAAGTGGCGGAGGGCTTTCACTTGGTGGCCTCAGAATCTCATCTCTGCTTTTTGCGGATGATGTGGTTCTGATGGCTTCATCGGTGGGGGCCTCCAGCTCGCACTGGAACGGTTCGCAGCCGAGTGTGAAGCAGCAGGAATGAGGATCAGCACCTCCAAATCTGAGGCCATGGTTCTCAGCCGGAAAAAGGGTGGAGTGCCCACTCCGGGTCGGGATGAGTTCCTGCCCCAAGTGGAGGAGTTCAAGTATCTCGGGGTCTTGTTCGCGAGTGATGGGAGAAGGGAGCCGGAGATCGACAGGCGGATTGGTGCTGCGGCTGCAGTGATGCGGACGCTGCACCGGTCCGTCGTGGTGAAGAGGGAGCTGAGTGTAAAAGCGAAGCTCTCAATTTACCGGTCGATCTCGTCCCGACCCTCACCTATGGCCACGAGCTGTGGGTAGTGACCGAAAAAAACGAGATCGCGGATACAAGCGGCAGAAATGAGCTTCCTCCGAAGGGTGGCTGGCCTCTCCCTTAGAGATAGGGTGAGAAGTTCGGCCATCCGGGAGGGGCTCAGAGTAGAGCCGCTGCTCCTCCACATCGAAAGGAGCCAGTTGAGGTGGTTCGGGCATCTGACAAGGATGCCCCTGGGCGCCTCCTGGGTGAGGTGTTCGGGCATGTCCCACGGGAGGAGGCCCAGGGCAGACCCAGGGCGCTGGAGAGATTATATCTCTCGGCTGGCCTGGGAACGCCTTGGTGTTCCCCCGGATGAGCTGGAGGAGGTGGCTGGGGAGAGGGAGGTCTGGGCTTCTCTGCTTAGGCTGCTGCCCCCGCGACCCGACTTCGGATAAAGCGGATGAGGATGGATGGATGGATGGATGGATGACAGTATGAATAGCAGCATAATATAATGACAGTGACAGTATGGTATGGCTAAGCAGGTTCAATTGTTTTTGTGCTTATTTGCAATGGTGATAGCTCTGGGAAAGAAGCTATCCCTGAATCTGTTTGTTCTGGTTTTATGTGACCTGTACCGTCTGCCTGACGGTAATAGTTCAAACAGTTGATTGCTGGGGTGAGAATGGTCCTTGATGATATTGCCAGCTCTGCTGAGGTACCGAGAGTTTGCAATGACCTCCAGGCTGGGCAGAGAGCAGCCAGTGATCTTCTGGGCTGTGTTGATGACCCTCTGCAGTGCTTTCCTGTCTGCAGCTGAGCACCCTGCATACCATGTTGTTATGCCGTACGTTAGGATGCTCTCTATGGTGGCTCTGTAGAATGTCACCAGCAGCCTCTCCTCCAGGTTGTTCCTCCTGAGCACTCTCAGAAAGTGGAGACGCTGCTGGGCCTTTTTTACCACCGCCGTGGTATTTGCAGTCCAGGAGAGATCATCAGAGATCTACTTCACATCAACCCTGACATTTGTCTCAACCAGACTCATACATAAACCCTTGTTAAATTCATAATGCATGATCACACCTTCCAGACTTTTCTTGTCCATGTCTGAGTTATCTGTACAAGAACCTTATCTGTCTCAGGTTTATCACAGCATGGACGTCCCAAGGGCAGATGTCAGGTTCTTGTGTACAGGTAACTATAAGGATTGTTCTAGAGTCTGAAATTGCATGGCAGTTCTTCTCTTTTTTCTAATTTTCTTCAAAATGTTTCTATACAGAAGAATATCAATATAAAAAATATAAATTTACATAATATAGCATTATACTACATTGTTATTTAAATTATTTCCATTTTTTTAAAGGTCTGCTCTGCAAAAAGAAAAAAATGATAATGAGTTACATGAGATATAAATATTGCCAGCTGAACAAAGGAGAAATTCACATTACTACGGTGGCCCTGAAGTGCAAACCACAAAAACAAATCACAAAACGCACAACAAATTGAAAAGCGCAAAAACAAATTGAAAAGCGCAAAAACAAATTCACTTAACGCAAAAACAAATTGAAAAGCGCAAAAACAAATTGAAAAGCGCAAAAACAAATTGAAAAGCGCAAAAACAAATTCACTTAACGCAAAAACAAATTGAAAAGCGCAAAAACAAATTGAAAAGCGCAAAAACAAATTCACTTAACGCAAAAACAAATTGAAAAGCGCAAAAACAAATCACAAAACGCACAACAAATTGAAAAGCGCAAAAACAAATTGCAAAGCGCAAAAACAAATTGAAAAGCGCAAAAACAAATTCACTTAACGCAAAAGCAAATTCACTTAACGCAAAAACAAATTGAAAAGCGCAAAAACAAAAACCAAACCGGAAGAGGTAGGTACCAATGCTGCAACAACAGGCATCACTGAGTGGATGATGGATCCGGTAGCCTTTTGAACCGGAAGTTGTTCTGTTCGGAAGTTTGGTGACTGCTCTACCAACTTTTTTCCACAACTTGGACAAAACATGTTGGCTGTATCCCAATTCAGGGTCTGCAGCCTTAAAGGCTGCATTTTAAGGCCGATTACGTCACAGCGGCGCGCCGAAGGCTGTCCCAATTCAAAGGCTGCTCGAAATGCGGCCCTCAAATTCGGCCTTCATTTCCCTGAATTTTAAGGCTGTGGCGGTGTAGACTTCGTGGCCCAACATATCCCACAATTTATAGCGCGGCAGTCACTGTGGATAATTTTGCTGCAGACGGCAGAAGCGTAGCGGCCGAAGAGTAAACTGTTAAACGTAAGTACTGAATATGATGTCACTTTTTATGTGCAAATGTTTAATAATGAGGAACATTAAAACATTACTGTTGGCCACATGTCGGCAAAGTTATTTGCCATTAGCGATGTTTGTACTTTCAGCGTTTACTTTGTTTTAAAGCATTTAAAATATAATAATACAATAGTTGACCTTAATCTTACAGAGAATGTGATGATTTTATGGATAATTAAAGTCAGTCATATATCTACAAACACAACAAGCTGAAAGTCAGTGATGCTGCTCGGTTTGCAGTCCTGAATATCACGGCACAAGCAGGATTCACTGCACTGTTAATGTTAGCTATGTTATATTGCTAGCTATGTTATATTGCTGCCTCTGTTCGGTGGTGTCGAGCCAAACGGACTTTAACGTGTGTTTGAACGAGCTGACGGTTCACTCGTTAAGCTGAAAGAAAGATGCTTTAATCACAGGAGTCACACATGTGTCCACTGCACCATCTGGGAACTCTTCTTGTTTAACACTTGTAATAACACAAACACTAAATCCTCCTTCTCTTGTGCTGTTTTGTAGCAGTGTATACACCTGAGACTGTCACCTGTCTGTCTGTCCTGCACTCTCTCTCTGTTTCTTTCTCTCTGATTGTGGAATAAAAGTATGAACATGTATTTATAAGTTACACTTGTGTTTGAATCCTGCAGCTTATCACACATTTGATTTCCATGTGTGACAACTGCAAGTGTCCAGAGTGAGGACAGACTGAGGGACCCACTGCTGCACATCATCTGTGAGGCTTTGCACCCCTGATGATCCACCAGGACAAACTCAGCAGTGTGTGAGGAAGAGGAGGAGGAGGAAGAGCCAGCAGCAGCTGACAGATGTGGAGAATAGACATACTGTTCCTGTTTGTGAAGGACTGCTAGAAACATTTAAAATAACTAATTATCTGTCCTGAATCATTATTAGGTAATGTTCAGATAATTTGATCATTCCAGTGTTTTCAGTGTGGGAGAAAGTACTCAGGGCCTTCAAGTTACACACTATGAAAGGCAGCACCAAGTTTAATATTCAGAAACCTAAAGTATGTATCAGCAGCAGAATGGAGCTAAAAATAAATGTTTGTTTCAGTTCTATGAAGCTTTGAGTATTTTGGATTAGTAGTACTGCTGTGTTTGTTGCATCATATTGCTGTAATTGTTTATATGCTTTATATATTCTGAGGTAAGTTGATCTATAGTGTTACATCATATTCTATAAGGATGTTATGTGTTTGTATACTTTCTGCCTAGTTTGACCCATTTAGCAGAAGTCAGCCTGTTTAAGGCTCTGATATCTATTCTGTATGACTTAAAGCAGTTATGACATGGTCTGATTTTCTCACCCAATAAAGGGATATTTAATGTATCAGTCTACTCTTCATTCTATCAGACACAGTTATCACAGCTCGTACATTTTCTATTTACACATATATGTAAGCATTGAGCCAAATTTAGTAATGCCAACATATTACACGGACAATATTTGTCTCTTATATATAATACATCTACATATACACTGTCAAAGATACTTGAGTGTCTTTGAGTGAAGATTTAAGGTGATAGGACATATAAATAACTGCAACTTGAATCTTTACTGAAGCTCAGTATTAGACACAGAGTTCACTCACATGAATTTCACTCACATGTGCTGTACCAGTGTACCTGCACATGTGATGTGACAATAGAAGTGATTTGATTTGAGAGTTCAAACTCACTGCTGTAATAACTTATGATTAATATAATAACTATAATATTGGCCATATCATATTTACACTGACTTTAGTCTCATGAACAACATTAGCTAATTGTTATTTACTAGCTAATCTTAAATGACTGTTCAGTACAGATATGAAGGCCAGCAATCATATTTTACAGTCCTGTGGTCTCAGCCTCAGATACGTATTAAATCACACAAAGCTCGTGTAGAAACAAACACACGAACAAAATATGTTCTCCTTCATTTCCGTCAAAGCTGTATGAAACGTTTCCAGCGGTTGGTGTTATGGTTGCTAGGCAACCTGGGCAGCGCGACGGAGGCTAGACCGTCCCATTTCACAAGCCTCGCACTTCCGGCCTTAGCGGTCTTTGAGTACGCGGCCCTTGAGGATCGTTGAGGCTGCGTACTTAAAGGCTGCAGACCCTGAATTGGGATACAGCCGTTGACTGCTCTTTCTCATAACCACGTTCGGCAGAACAACTTCCGGTTCAAAAGGCTACCGGATCCATCATCCAATCAGTGATGCCTGTTGTTGCAGCATTGGTACCTACCTCTTCCGGTTTGGTTTTTGTTGTTGCGCTTTTCAATTTGTTTTTGCGCTTTTCAATTTGTTTTTGCGTTAAGTGATTTGTTGTTGCGCTTTTCAATTTGTTTTTGCGTTAAGTGATTTGTTTTTGCGCTTTTCAATTTGTTTTTGCGTTAAGTGAATTTGTTTTTGCGCTTTTCAATTTGTTTTTGCGCTTTTCAATTTGTTTTTGCGCTTTTCAATTTGTTTTTGTGCTTTTCAATTTGTTGTGCGTTTTGTGATTTGTTTTTGCGCTTTTCAATTTGTTTTTGCGTTAAGTGAATTTGTTTTTGCGCTTTTCAATTTGTTTTTGCGTTGATTTGTTGTTGCGCTTTTCAATTTGTTGTGCGTTTTGTGATTTGTTTTTGCGCTTTTCAATTTGTTTTTGTGTTAAGTGAATTTGTTTTTGCGCTTTTCAATTTGTTTTTGCGCTTTTCAATTTGTTTTTGCGTTAAGTGAATTTGTTTTTGCGCTTTTCAATTTGTTTTTGCGCTTTTCAATTTGTTGTGCGTTTTGTGATTTGTTTTTGTGGTTTGCACTTCAGGGCCACCGTACATTAGGGTACTTTATTCAGCTTTCAAGTTGTTTTTGGCAAAATGTTTCAAGTGTTAACCAAGTATCAGGTCTAAAATCTTGTAGTTAGCAAGTTTTCCCCTCACACTGGTCTTTACACAGGAAATCAGAATTTGAGAGAGAAATGATAAGTTGGCTTTCCTATAAAAAAGAGCAAACAAACAGAAAAAACACTTTTATTCTTCTTTAGATAGCAGATGTACAAAATATGTATGTTTTAAGAGTTCATCTATAATGTAAAAGCTAACAGCTTCTATTCATCTTCTTGCCCTTTCAGAAGCCTATCCTGCCATAGGGTGAGAGGCAGGCCATGGACAGATCACCAGTCTGTCTGATTTGATTAAAAATAAAAAAGGTGAAGCGCTAGTATTTTTAATTTTTGTTTGTCCCAAAGTTCAGCTTGCTTACTGCCTTGAAAAC
Source organism: Oreochromis aureus (assembly GCF_013358895.1). Lineage (NCBI taxonomy): Eukaryota > Metazoa > Chordata > Actinopteri > Cichliformes > Cichlidae > Oreochromis > Oreochromis aureus. Next base: position 6,972,005 of record NC_052962.1, on the reverse strand, counting down.
ATAATGTCCAAACTTGTTTCTCTATTAAACAAAGCCCAGGCTGAGACTGATATCACTGTGAGATGTGGTGTCTTTTCTTAGAAGAGACAAATCTTCCAGCTGAATGATACTTTGGTGCCAAGTGAACCCATTTATTCCATCTAATGAGGGGGAAGATTTAACCCTGGCAGCAGCAGTGAGGAGTAAACTGGCATGCTTCATCATTATATTTCTCCTTCTTCTTTTTTTTTAGTTACCTGAAATTCTGTTGAAGCTCTTATTGTCAAAGGAACCCAGAAAACCTGACTGAAACAGGACTGTTACTCCACCAGTGAAAACTATTCTCTGTCGAATAAATAATGGTTCAGTCAATGTCTTACAAAGCAAGAAATGACAATCACATATTTGCAGGGAAGAAAAACAATGTGAAAAGGTGTGAAAAAGTATTTGCCTCCTCATGATTTCTTTTTTTTTTTTTTTGTTGCATATTAACCAGAGTAAATACAAAATCTAATTAATAACTCATGATTTAAATTATGTACAAATAAGAGTTGGATGATCTGAAACATGTAACTGTGACAAATATCCAAAATAAAAAAAGAATATATAACTAAAAGAATATAACTAGAAGCATTTGTGACCTTTTCTTAATAGTTGCACAGGAGACTGGAGTATCTGACTTTATGTTTAAAGTCAGATAATGAATTTGGCAGTTAACATGGAGAATAAAGACAGGCTATGAAAGAAAGACACACTTTGCCAATCAAGAGTAAACAGTAAGCTTTGCCTTTCTTATAATTGGGAATGATATGATCTGATCATTTCCCTTATTTTAATTGACGGGAAATTTGAACCAAAAATTTGACATTTTTTTCTGTTCTTCATTAAATATAACAATAACTACACCATTACCAGTTTATGTAATCTACAAATTCAAATGGTCATATAGTCTTCATACATACATACATACAGTCTTCATATCCATACATACATATTTAGGAGTTTTTAAATGACGAAAATGTGTCATGTATATCTAACAGTGTATTTTAGTAGGGGAGGGAATTTATAGTAAGACAAGTACATAAAAAAAATAACATATGGTAAATGAACCAATTCTCATATTGCACTTTTCTGGTCGAGCACTCAAAGTACTTTATATTACAAGCCTCATTTACCCATTCACACATGCTTTTTTTTTGCATGTCCTGTTTGGTTCTTTAGCCATCAGAATTATTGTCTGAAGGCCAAGAAAGATGCCCAACGGATTTACTTTACCAAGTGGATCATCATGGCCTTGCCGTATTGGTCCATTTGACTGACCTTTATTTATTTATTTATTTTATTTTCAGTTGTTACAGACACGACAGACATGACTGGGGGATAGGAAAGGGAGAAAGAAAGGAAGAGAGAGAGGGAAAGAAAAGCAGAAGGGAAGAGGGACAGTAAGAAAGGGGACTTAAAAAAATCATCTGTTGAGAGAAGAAAAAAAGAAAAAAAAACGAGAAAACAACAAAAAAAAGAGCAACATAATAAACACAAACCATCGCGATAATCTAGCTAAGTGTAAATAACAGTAAATACTAAATATTGAATGTTATTGTGAAGCACGCAAGACCGACAGCGCACAATGTGCTTTGAGGTGGCACCCAAGACAGGCGTAGTTTGTCTTTGTACACCTGTGTGCACACCTGTGTGTGTGGGCGTGCTTATATTCAATAGGTTTCTCCATGTAATGATCTGCTAGAGGGTGTGGGGGGCCATAGCCCCATCCCCTATATGAAGCAGGCATGGAGGAGATCCAGGCCCCAGACATCCAGAAGCCCAAGGAGGACCATCGTGGGGCGATCGTGGCTCAAGAGTTGGGCGTTCGCCTTGTAATCGGAAGGTTGCCGGTTCGATCCCCGGCTTGGACAGTCTCGGTCGTTGTGTCCTTGGGCAAGACACTTCACCCGTTGCCTACTGGTGGTGGTCAGAGGGCCCGGTGGCGCCAGTGTCCGGCAGCCTCGCCTCTGTCAGTGCGCCCCAGGGTGGCTGTGGCTACAACGTAGCTTGCCATCACCAGTGTGTGAATGTGTGTGTAAAGCGCTTTGGGGTCCTTAGGGACTAGTAAAGCGCTATATAAATACAGGCCATTTACCATTTACCATCGGAGGGGCAATCGTGCCACCCTCCTGGGAAGAGCTGAGGAGAGCCCCAGATGAGGGGTCACCCAGCAGCCACGGAGCAGAAGCCAGAGCGGGCTGCAATGATGTGCACGCGGGCTCTGCCGGCAGCCAGCTGCGCCAGAGTGGACCGAGCCCAGGCCCAGAGGCCAGAGAGGTGGAGTTTAAGACCCGACCTGATATATAGATATAGATAAACAGGCACACACAGACACAAACGTGCATCTCCCCCCCTCATGCACACATATACAAATACTCGGCACTCACCCAACATGGAGACACACACAAATGGACACTGTACATACAATAACACTCCCCAAACATGCTTTATACCCCAGGTCCCGGTAGCGTTGCCCCCAGAGGGGGAAACAGCACCTAGACCCAGGAGATGTTACCATTCACACATGCTTTTTACATAAGAACTTTCAGTCTAACATTCATATGTCTACAATCCAGTGAATACATTGGGAGCAATTTGGGGTTCAGTATCTTAACCAAGGATACTTTTCTCTGGAAAAGCCAGGAACCTTCCGAGTAGTAGACAACCTACTCTATCTCCTGAGACACAGCCACCAGTTAAGGTTTCTTTTAGGGTGTAAGGTGTGACTTTGCAGGAACGGCAAATCTAGGACCAGTGTGGTTTGGATGGTAGCATTGGTCATCTACAAATAGAAGTGTGTGAGTGACTTTGAAAGGATTTAAATGCCCCAGGAGTCAGGAAGGTCCCTTAGTAGAGCTTTTAATGGCACCAATTTAACAAAGAGAAATGAAATACAGCCTGATATTTTTTTTTAAACTGGAATACATACTTGTGTTTCAAGTTGTACCTGCCATGTTTTGAGATTCTCCTCAAAATACGCCCCCATAATGCTTCCAGTTGTTAATTGGATTTTGTAAGAACAAGCTGTAGTTGTATTTGGAGCCAGCAAACTATAATTATCTGTTCGTATTTTGGCATGTAAGTTAAACTGTGATAAATGATTCAGTCTCCTTTTCCCTCTGCAGTTAGATGTAAAGTATGAATACAAAGTGGCAACATGCAATGGTACCAAGGGATTCGCACCCTGTAGCTCTGGCAGTGCTGACACTTTGAATTCAGCTGGAGTGAATACTGTGATTTTTTGTTTCTTTTTTGCCAGTAAGCTAATGGGTTTTCCACATTTAATAGAGAGAACTTAACCAGTAGGTCTGTGCAGACAGATGGGTGATGGGAAATATTCTTGAAATACTGGAATGTAACATCAGCAACAAACTGAAGTTAAATTTCATGCCTCCCCCCCCCTTTTTTTTTGCAGGTTTCCAAGATTTATCTGGCACAATGGAACCTTTATCATGTGCTACACACAGACTCTGATACAGGCAGCACAAAAGACAACCAGGCGAGCGCTCTGAATGAAATGCTGTGACAGCTGTGACCGTTTTTTCTGATAATAGAATCCAGTTAAAGGAATTCACTAAAAATTGGACAAAACTGAGTTCAAGAAGTTCATGTTAAGTTGCTTAAGGCCTTTTAAATTAATAAATACACCTGAGGAAATGCCTCTCTTCTTAAAGGTTAGACTCTAAGCTCAACTGGGCTGACTGAAATGAGGTAGTAAATTACTTGTCTTACATTCATCTATGCACAGATCTGGACTTGGTGAAAAAATTGTCCGTGGCATGTTTGGAAATTGATATTGAAGCAATTTTTCTTTTTAATCAGGTTGTTAGCTCATGGTCAAGGTAGCCATTCATTTTACTTGAATCTCTCGCCTCCTAATTATATTCCTCCTTCTATTTTCTTGCCACAGTAATTAAACCCTGCTCCATCTATTCCTCACTCTGTTGGTGGTACTGCTCCTGCACTGTTTCACGACTAATGCTACCAACAGCAACCGCAAACGCTGGCTCCTTGGTGTTGTTGGCATGACTGTTGATGGTGCAGCTGCTAACATGTTAGTTAATTTGAAACATTTTACTGCACCGATTTCTAGTTTCATTTTTCTCTCTCTCTTAGCTTTTCAGCTCTAGCTTTTCTCTTGTGTTTATTCATCTTTATCAATCATTTTCTGCAGACTAAACTCTGCTCTATAAGGTGCAATAGTGCACAGGGAAGGTAGGGGAGGGACTGGTTGCGTTAAGAGATTTGATTGGTAAATTCTGCCAGTCCTTATATCGACATAGAATATAATATAAATGTTGAGCCATTAGTGCACCATGCAAATGCCAGATTACCAGTCCAGGCATGTCTATGCATAATTATGAAGTAACTTCAAGAATGACTCTGTCAAAAGCACTTTAATTGCAAAGCAGAAAAACAAAGTTGGATAATCATTCCCTATTCTTCATTACTTTTTTAAAAAAGAAAGAAAGTATATAAAATCTGTAAAATTGAACAACAAATTTAACAAGCATCACACTTGTGTGAATGTAGATTAGTTTGCACTTGAGTTTAGAAGTGTTTGTATGAGTGGGTGTGAATGGGTGAATGAGGCATGTTGTATAGAGCACTTTGAGTACTCCGGGAGAGTAGAAAAGCGCTATATAAGAATCAGTCCATTTACCATTTACGTTCATCATCTTTTTTTAGATAATATTTATACTTTTTTAAAATTTTGAAATTAACTGGCAAGTGACACAAAATGGTCTCACCAAGAGACAAGAATCTGATAGGAGATGTGAGAGGAGGAGGAAAAATTACTGAAAAAATTAGCTGTAAGTGATACAGCAGGTAAAATAAGTATTGAACATGACACCAATTTCCTAATTAAAAATATTTCTGTATCTATAAAGGTGCTATTGACATGAAATTCTCACCAGATGTTGGTAACAACCCTTCAGTTCCACACATGCAAAGAAATCAAAACCATAAATGTCCAGAAATTATGTGTAATAATGAGAACTAACACAGGGAAAAAGTATTGAACACTCTTACTGAAATGTATTTAATACTTCATACAAAAGCTTTTGTTGATGATGACAGCTTCAAGATGCTCATGTATGGAGAAACTAGTTGCATGCATTGCTCAGGTGTGATTTTGGCCCATTCTTCCACACGAACACTTTTCAAATCCTGAAGGTCCCGTCGGCGTGAGTTTTAGTTCTTCTATAGATGTTCAACTGGATTCGGGTCAGGTGATTGGCTGGGTCATTCTAACAGCAGATTCTTTCCATTTTTGCCATTCATCCTTCCTTGAATTATATAAAGTGTGCCAGTGCTGTATACATAGTGTGTATTATGGTATCTGCTGTCTTGAGTTTCCATGTCCTTTTTCTTCGTGTTCAATACTTTTCCCTGTGTCATTTCTCTTTATTACACATTATTATTGATTTCTTTGCATGTGTGGATCCGATGGGTCGTTACCAACATCTGGTGAGAATTTCATGTCATTAGCACGTTTAAAAATATATGTACTTAGAAAACTGGTGACGTGTTCAATATTTATCCTATTCGCTGTTTGTGTACAGAAGCAGAGTGATGGATTCAGTTGGAAAATATACATTATACCGATAATGATTTTACAGAGGAAAACAGTGCTGCAGTCTCTTTTCATTTTTCCCCCATTAGCACCTGTGTGGATGCTAGAAAGAACTAATTAAATTCTCTGTGGACAGAAATTGAATTTCTCACTGTGCCAGTATTAATATATAGCACACACATTACCTAACCATAAACTGAAAGTGTAAATAACATGCTATAATGTTTGCAATATTAGTTTTTTATGGTAAAATGAAGTTTCATGGTTAATTTCAAGTAAAAAGCTCCAGCACGTTTACCCTTTGATCTCAGTTGATGCTTATGGATACACAGCTCATCTACCGCAATCTGTGGAGATACCTTTATGTCATCTTTATTTGCATCTTTGCTGCTAGCTTTTCTACTATACATCTTGCTAGCTGACAACAGCTGACAGCTGTCAATTGCGCCTGTGTGGGTTTAATAACAAACAAACAAACAGAAGAATGTTTGCAGTGAAGCAGTATTTTTCCAAGTTCTTTGAATCAAATAGCATACAATATTGTCTTTCATAAACTGTAAATATTACAAAAATACAAAATGTATGAACTATCTGCCTTATTTCTAAACAGGAGGCCAATGCAGATTTTCTAAAATTCAGGCTTCTGATGCTTTTACCTGCACATATGCTCACACTCACAAGGGTATTCACAGGAGAATAAAAATAGTTCTATTTTCTGTTGTCTACATTGTTGAGGGTGACTGCCTTCAAACCTAAACATAAAAATTCAAACAGTCAAGGACTAAAATGATATTCAACAGGTAGGGAACCTTAAAATGTACAGGTTTCTGGAATTTCCCCTGGGATCAATAAAGTACCTATCAACATCAGTTGTGGGGGAAGGAATCACAACTCGCAATAGTTTCTATAGAGAGCTCCAGCAGATTTTCTTTGTTTACAGGCTGTGATCAGCTGACCTGTGCTGATGCTACTGCTCTGAGGTTTACTGCTCTTTGTGGATGCACAAAACTGAATTCAACAAGATGTAAGCAGATGAGTTGTCTTGGCTGATTTCCATACACTGACAGTATACTGTTCACACTATCTTTTTTTTTTTTTTTTTTTTTTTAACCTGTCCCGTTTGGTTCTTTTGCCATCAGAAGAAAGATGCCCAACGGATTTACTTTACCAAATGGACCATCCCAGCCTTGCCGTAATGGTCCATTTGATTCACCTTTTATTGTTTATTTTATTTTCACTTGCTGAATACGGGACAGACGTGACTGGGGAAGGAAAGGGAGAAAGAAAGAGGAAAGAAAAACAGCGGGAAGAGGGACGGGGAAAAGGGCAAAAACCAAAACCAACAGAATAAGCAGACAAAAATACATATATCGATCACCTGGATCACCTGTTGAGAAAGAAAGAAGAAAGCAAGCAGAAGAAAACAAGAGTAATAAACATCATCACAATGATCTATGGGAATATGACAGTAAATACTAAATATTAAACATTATTGTGCAGCACGTAAGATCGACAGCGCACAGTGTGCTTTGAGGTAGGAGCCAAAAAGGGTGTAGTTTGTGTGTGTGATCACCTGTGTGTACACCTGTGAGCATGGACGCTTGTTTTTTTTTTTTTTTTAAAAGGTTCCTTCATGTAATGATCGGCTAGAGGGTGTGGGGGGGCACAGCCCCGTCCTCCAGGGCATGACGCAGGTATGGAGGAGATCAAAACTCTAGACATCCAGAGGCCCCCAGAACACAAGAGACCAAGGAAGACCAACAGAGGGGCAGCTGCGTCACTATCCCAGAAAGAGCTGAGGAGAGTCCCAGATGAGGAGTCACTCAGCAGCCGCGGAGCAGAAGCCAGGGGGTTGCAGTGACGTGCCCGTGAGCTCCGCCCGGCAGCCAGCTGTGCCTGAGTGACCGAGCTCCGGGCCGAGGCCGAGGCACCCGCCTCAGGTGGCCCGAGCGAGCCCCAGGCTCCAGGCCCCGATAAGCAGCCGCCAAGGAGTGAGCCGTGTGTGTGCCTGGGCGCCCACCCCGGACACACAGAACCACCAACGCACCGATGTCTGAGGCGTCCGCCACCGGCAGGGGAAGTGGTGGGGGCAGATAGGCTTCCAAACCTTGGAGGGCCTGAGATGTCCCCAGAGAGGTGGCGTCTGATACCCAACCTGACATATGTTCACACTATCTTTATACTAGACAGTATAAAGTTGGTATGAAGGTGTGTTCTTTACTTTAAATTCATTACAGTATGGTAAACAAACCTTTTTTCTTGCACTAAACTGCACAGTATTTTAATGCAAGTTCCTCAGTTTGTTTTCAGCAGGTTGGCAGGAGGCTGTTTCCACTGACAGACTTAAAAAATGTTCTCCTGGACGATCAGGTGGTGCCGGCCCAGGCCCCCCGCCGCGGCCGTCCACCTTCCCGCAACCGGAACAAACTTCCGGTTGCGCCGTAAGATGGCTGCACCGACGAGAGCTCCCAGTCATCTCAGCAAAAATGTTATTATTTATTTTGTACTGCTTTCTATTTCTGTGCGCACAGCGCGATCACACACTCGGTATGACAGACAAACGCTTTTGGAGCTACGTTTGTCAGCCAGTTCGGACTTTACAGCGAGTTTCGACTCCGTGGACGCTCTGCCGCCTGGGATCCTTTGTTTACTTGCGCGACGGCGAGGGAAAACAAAGAGGGGGAAACGCGCCGGAGTTTTGTGCCGAACACGACAGAGAAACAGCAAGCCACCTCTCCCCAGCATCCTGCTCGCGAATCTCTAGTCTCTTGACAACAAACTTGACGAGCTGTGTGCACGGATTAAACACCAACAAGACATCAGGAACTGCTGCGTTCTGGCCTTCACAGAGACATGGCTGGAGCCCAGCGTCCCCAACTGCGCCATCACGCCGGATGGATTCACTGTTTACCGGGGAGACCGAACGAAGGGCTCAGGCAAGAAAAGGGGAGGAGGGGTGTGCTTTATGGTTAACTCTTTGTGGGCTAGAGATGTGTGTATCTTAAAAACTTACTGCTCTCAGAGCCTCGAGCTGCTGACCATTAAAGTCAGGCCTTTTTACGTCCCGAGGGAGTTCAGCTCAGTTCTCCTCTCAGCTGTTTACATTCCCCCATATGTTGATAAAGCTACGGCTATGGACGAACTTTATGACATCATTACTGGACTCGAGAACAAAAATCCAGAAGCTGCCTTTATTGTGCTGGGAGACTTCAACAGAGCCAACATGAAGAAGGTTCTCCCCAAATGCTATCAGCACATCTCCTTCCCCACAAGAGGTGATCAAACACTGGACCATTGTTACACTCCATTCAAAGAGTGCTACAAACCCCTCCCCCGCCCAGCTTTCGGTAAGGCAGACCATTGTTCCATACTGCTGCTGCCTGCATACAGACAAAGGCTGAAACAGGAAAAACCAGCTTCCAGGGTTATCTACAAATGGGACAGTGAGGCTGAGGAGGTCCTACAGGACTGCTTTGAGACAACTGACTGGCAGATATTTGTGGATGCAGCTGATGGCAACATCAACAAACTCACAGACTCTGTCATTGGATATATTGGAAAGTGCATGGATGATATCATCACAAAAACCACTGTCCGCATATATCCAAATCAGAAACCCTGGGTAAATAAAGACGTCCGTGCCAAACTAAAAGTGCGGACCTCTGCCTTTAACTCCGGGGATGCTGATGCATATAAAGCAGCCAGGTATGACCTCCAAAAGTCCATAAAAAAGCCCAGAAAGGACTACAGGGACAAAATGGAGTCCAGCTACCACAGCTTTGACACCAGGCGACTGTGGAATGGACTGCGCTGCATCACTGACTACAAGAAGGACAACACTGTCAGTGTTCAGCCCACTGCATCTCTCGCATTCGAGCTTAACAACTTCTATGCTCGTTTTGACGCAGATAACAAAGAGCAGATCCTCTACCCTCAGGAGGACAGTGAGGCTGTAACCTTAACTCTCAAAACAGAAGCTGTGAGATGGACTTTTAAAAAGGTCAATCCTCACAAAGCTCCAGGACCGGACGGCATCCCAGGCCGGCTACTCAGAGTGTGTGCAGACGAGCTGGCAGAGGTGTTTACCAACATCTTCAACCTCTCCCTGAAGCAGTCAGTGGTCCCCACGTCCCTCAAAGCATCCACCATCATTCCTGTTCCCAAAATATCAGTTGTCTCCTGTCTGAATGACTACCGTCCTGTTGCACTGACATCCGTCATCATGAAGTGCCTGGAGCGGCTGGTCAAAGGTCACATCTGCTCCTCCCTCCCTGACACACTGGACCCTCTTCAGTTTGCCTATCGGACAAACAGAGCCACAGAGGATGCCATCGTCCTGGCAACGCACACCGCCCTCACTCACATGGAGAAAGGGAATACATATGCAAGGATGCTCTTCATCGACTACAGCTCGGCATTTAACACCATCATCCCCTCAAAACTTGCCACGAAGCTCGTCGACCTTGGGCTGGGAACACCAATCTGCAGATGGATTCTAAACTTCGTCACAAACAGGCCCCAGGTGGTGAGAGTTGGTAAGCACACCTCCTCATCACTCATCCTAAACACAGGTACGCCACAGGGTTGTGTGCTTAGCCCCCTCCTATATTCCCTGTTCACACACGACTGTGCTGCTAAACACGAGTCCAACATCATCATCAAGTTTGCGGATGACACAACCATCATAGGCCTCATCACAGACAATGACGAGACGGCCTATAGAGAGGAGGTGATGGCACTGTACGAGTGGTGTCTGGAAAATAACCTGTCTCTCAACATCAGCAAAACTAGAGAAATGATAGTGGAGTACCGGAAGCGACCAGTCAGTGAACACCAGCCCATCAACATCAACGGTGTCAAGGTCGAAAGGGTCAGCAGCTTCAAATTCCTTGGAGTCAACATCACCGAGGACTTCTCCTGGACCCTTCACACAGACACTGCTATCAGGAAAGCTCGCCAGCCGCTTTATTTCCTGAGGAGGCTGAGGGAGTTTGGCATGAACGCCAACATCACCTCAAATTTCTACAGGTGTGCAATTGAGAGCTTGCTGACGAGCTGCATTACACTTTGGTACGGAAGCTGCTCTGCCAGCAGCCGTAAATCACTACAGAGAGTTGTGAAGGCAGCAGAGCACATCACTGGCATGAGGCTTCCTGCCATTCAGGACATTTATCTTCAGCGATGCCTCCGTAAAGCACACAGCATCATCAAGGACCACAGCCACCCAGCACATCAGCTGTTCTCCTTGTTACCATCTGGCAGACTTTACAGGAGTCTGTCTGCTCGGACTACAAGACTTAAAAACAGTTTTTACCATCAAGCCATACGACACCTCAACCACAACACTTAAACACACACAACACAGTCCACAGGACGCACTCAGAAGCTACCCTGCAGCTTCACAAGTACTCTGTTTAATCTGCACTGGTTATGCCACTTTATTGATATTTATATTTAAAAAGTGCAATACTGTAATAATTTACTACCACTGAAAAACTTTGTACTGTTCAATCTGTACTGCTGCTCATTCCTGTGCAATATCCCATCTGCCCCCCCCGGTCATATTCCTTTTCAAGATTTTCTTTATTTAATCACTAGTGTACATATATTTATATATACATATATATTTAGTCATCTTTTGTCTTTTACTACGTCTCTTGAATATTCTGCTCTTTACTATTTTTGTATTTATTTTTCTTTTATTATTTTATTTTATTTTGTTTTTGTTCTACTGTACCATGCTGCTGAGTGACTGTCTTCTGCTCGTCAAACACATTTCATTGCAATGTTGACCCTGTGCTAACTTGCATATGACAAATAAAAAATAAAACTGAAACTGAACTGAACCTTCCACTGGACTGGACAACTCTGCTTCTTCTCCTGGGAGCGCCCGCCACCTGGCGCGGCCCGAGCTATCAGCCAGTTCTCCACCTCCCCGGTTCAGCCGTTCTGGACGTTTGACCACTGGAGGGCTCCACTCACACCCAGTTCTCAGGAAGTGTTATTACTGTGTGTTGGAGGGCAAAGTATTCAGTTGTGTGGTGATGAGTAATAAACGAGGAGTGTTAATCGAGAGCTCTCGTGTCGTCTGTGTTTACCTCCACAGCATCAGGTTTTTATAATTTTTAATTCACTAGAATAAACATTATTTGCGGCAGTGATTATTCTATCAGTCTGTGCAGATGGATGTTTACTTCCGTGACTTTCCTAACCATCCACAGTCAAATGTGTTTCTGTATGTGAAAAATGATTTGAGAAATAAGTATTTCAGGATTTTTGTGAATACTCAGAAAGCAGATCTGGGTTGAAAACAATTCTGAAAATCAGGAACATTTATTCATAACCTTGTGCTTGTGTCAGCTAATCTGACAGCCTGTTCAGTGATGTAAAAACATTTGCAAGGTGGTCATTCTGTCTAAAGACTTCATTGTCGCCAGAAAAATAAACCCATCAACTATACTTTCATAATTCAGTCATAACTTCATCTGAAACTTCCTCTTTAGGATTTGTAAAGTTTTATTCCCTGCTTATAACAAGAAAGGGTAAAAAAAAAAATCCCTATTTGCTCGGGTTTAGGCACAAAAAATACTTGGTTAAGATTGCAGAAAGTTCAGTTTTCAGTCATAGTGGTCCCAGCGCCAGCACAAATCTATTTTATATGTTTCTAGGTAAGAAGATAAATAAAAAGGAATAAGTGCATTTCTGAAAGGAGCAAGTTAATAAGTTAGACTCCAGTAATGTATGCTGTTTATACCTGTGCCCAAAAATACTCTAGTTGGAGGCATTACAGGCTTAAAACAAACCATCTGATGAATGGAGGTGTCCCTCTCAGAGAACACTGTGTGTCTGGGGAGTCTCAATGCAGGACAATTTAAAAAAGGGTTAACATATGGACAGTCTCTTTCAGAACGGAATTTAGATTGTTCAAATTGTTCAGCTTAAGATTTCTGTTAAGCTGCACTGGGCAAAGGTTGGTGTCACAGATGAGAGCCAATTTCTTTCCTTATTCTCAGAATTGTTTATGTCTCAAGCATCACTGAAATTACAATTGCAGATCTCACTTTGTTCATTCTGACAGGTGCTTCAAAACAACAGCTCAAACAGTGCGCATTGCAAGGACTGATGGAGAGAAATTGGACTCTAAATGGTGGCAAATCTGAGTCACATGTTCTCCAAATGAAAACTAACATTTACTAAAGTGTCTAAAATATTTTTATATTATTTGTAGACACGCAAATATATGTGTTAAATATGTTAAATGTGAATTCACTAGCTGGGCCCACTTCCTCATTTTAGGTTTGAAAGCGTTTTAGTAGGGAAAGGTGAATGCTTGGACATGAATTGAGCTGCGGTTTGGGGAAGGCCTCGAAGGGGACTGGCGACGGCTCCCAGGCCTGGCAGATCCCCATGCACTAAATAGAAGTGAAGAAGTTATAGAACTGAAAACAAGGAGGGAGGGTGGGGCACATAAACGAGAACGAACAGCTTGCAGAACTGGGGGAACCTATATAGATGACAACTGGAAGGAGCGTGTTTGGAGGTGTGGTCCTGCTCCTGAAATTCCGATACATAATCTCCAACTATGTATGGTTACATCACATTTATAGGTCAAATTTGCATAGATGGACGAATGAAAGCTGTGTTCAAGTGTTGATGTAAAACTGGAACATCTGGGTTTTAAGTGTATTCCTCTTTATACATCACTTTATGTTTCCATTGCTAATTCACAATCTTAAAAATAAGTTTAAGTTTGGATATCACGGGACTCTTAGAGGAACCTAGATTGCACAAAAACTCTTTCCACTTTGGTTAGTGGGCTGTTTACTGTGAAACTGATATACTGTATGTATTTGTACTTGTCATACTTTTTAATTCAAAATTTCAGGAGAGTTTCTATGATTCCTTTTGCATGTTTATATGACAAAATGTGATCACAGTTGCATGGTCTAATGAAGGGATGTAACATCATGCTTTGTCTCCTAGAATGTACAGACATGGTCACATTATAGTGTATTACATGGAACAAAATAAGAGTTGACATCTTCACTAATAATTACGCTTTCTTAGGCTCTTTGATGGATTGCATTAGTTGTTGTTGAGTGTGCTGTTAGTGAAGACCAAGTAAAGGTTTGCTGTATTATTTTGATTTCAGACATGGTTGAATTCTCTCCAAAAAGCTCTGCGATAAGGTGATTGTTGGAAGTAGGCTTGAAGAAAATGATGTGATACTCCTGAAAGCAATGAGTGAACACTAGACATCTCTCAGCTAAAGAGCTGCATTTGCAGAATGCAAATGTAGAGAAACAGAAGAGAAAATGTAGTAGCATAATTCCTTAAGTTTCTAGGTCCTGTTCTGAAAGCCATTTAAAAAAATACCCCATAAGACCACTAAATTAGCTATTTAGCTTTTTCATGAAAGCACTTCAGAAAGCAGTTCAGATAATGAGCAGTGTAACTTCAATTTATTATAAGAGGTGTGGATCTCATTCTTTAAGCATACTGTACTTTATCCATCTGCATCATTCTAAGACTTCTGCTGCGACCCCATGAGCTGTCCTTGGTCCTCCATAGCTGAGAATGACAGCTGTTGAACTTTTTGTTAAATCAGTTAAGTGTCAAGCCCACAAATAAAATGCACTGCACTTTTTGTTAACTATATTAACTTGCTTCTGACAGTCATCTAGCTATACTTCAAGTATGGGAAATGTTTGTACTCAGTTCTGGAGCTGTCAGTAAGAAACAGACATGGCAAACCATTCTGAGCATGCTTCAGGTACGCTGAAAGTAGGTGCAGTTTTCACTGGCTGTGGATCTGGGATCTCAAAGATTTATAACTTTTTGCAAGAAAGGCGGAATTTCATCTTTAATGTTATACCATGCAGCTGTTTGCACAGATGAGCATATGTCTTCCTGCATCCCATCCAGGGTATGCGCAAAGTTAGCATGTAAGCATGTTAGCTAAAAACCGAGGCTTAGCTAAACGTTAAATGGTCTGGTCTTGCTACGCTACCTAAGCACTCAAAGCAATTTATACAACATGCCTTATTCACCCATTCACACCCATTTATACAAGCAGACTGATACGAGCAACTCTGGGTTGATATCTTGCGTAATGATATTTGGCATGCAGGCAGGGATCGAACCACCAAACCTTACAGTTAGTACAAGACCTGCTCTGTTTATGATTTGGCACTGCATGAATAAAATTTAATTGATGTGAAATGAATTGATTGTTTGAATGTTGAATGTGGATTTTTTCCTCATGTACTGTATGTTTCACACAATGTTTTTACAATGTGAACAGCTGGCATGAATTCACTATCATGAAACATGTACAGTTGAAACTGTGGATATCATGATCATAATCCAAATGTGTACTGTACCTGCAGTAAAACCAGTCTTCATGTCATAATGTGTGGTGACAGATAATGAACTATATATAGGGGCATTGGTGCCCTAGTCAGATTACTCAGATTATAATGTGTTTAATTGCTGCATAAACCTACATACTACATAAATCCTTTGAAATTGACAATAACACCTAATTGGCTGTGATTTTTATTATTTAATTTTACTTTGATTCCTCAGGGGATGTGCTGTTGGTTTTAGACATAGCTTCTATGCAGGATTGAGCAAATTCTTCAACTTCTCTTGTTTTATGTGGTGGAGGATCTTGCCTTGCAGGATTAAGCTACAACACACTAACATCGTCAATTTTCACTGTGGTATGCGTGGATGAAGATCAGTGTTTAAGGTGCTAATGGTGGTTTAAGGTGCCGATGTTTAAGCAAGGTTGTCTTCATTGCCCTCTGTTTATTCAAGGGCACAGATAAAATGTCTCTGCTGAATTTTAAAATGACAGTTGATGTTCAGGATGGGGTATTTCCACTTCCATTTTCCACCAAATTGAATGTCACACAAAGTAACAAGATGTAAAAACTTCCATAGTCCCAAAATCTATAAAATAAATATGCCTTCAGTAGTAGCTATAGTTAAAGAAATTAAATAAAATACACAAAGCGTACCCATAACCCAACAATTCTGGGAGTGATGGAAGCACATCAGGTGCTGCATCTGTATGAATTTCATCCCAGCAGTTTCTCTTCAGCACTGCCCACTTCATCATTCGGCCACTGTGCTTGCTTTTCCTCACATTAATCATTATTACATCAATTAAATCGACATATTTGAATACAGAACGCTTTATTTTTACCGTTTTTCAAGTTGAAATTATTGAACGAAAGACTTCGTTCGACTTTGAGTGGCAAGAAGCACTCCAAGACTCCAAGACAAGGCAGTTCATTCTCTAGGGAGTATTTACTTTAGTAGAATAGTATTTTATTTTGTATGTATTCATTTTGGGTTTTTTCCCTTTAGATGTTCATTAAGAAGTTTGCAGTTTAGTAAAAATCAAGGTATCATGACAGATGTTTACTTTGATTACAAAATGTCAGGGTGCAGTGTCAGGTGGATTAGTGGTCTGGCTGGGTTTTCCTCTCCACCTTTGAGGGGAAGCAGTGCGTCCTTAACACACATGCTGACCATTTACTCCCCAGAAGTCTGTGTATTTAGGTTTGGCTGTGGCTGAAGCTCTCTGCCAGATTGTCCACTCTCCCATGGGACGCCACGATTAAAGATTAATTTTGTAATCCCGACACCAACCTGTGACTCTCTCCAGTTTTGCTGTAAGGAAAAATGCTTCACAGCCAAGTAGCCAGTCAGTGGCATCACTTAATGAGTCATTACTCTTTAACAAAGTTCAAAACCATTCGAACGCTCCATTTTTTAAACGAGAGAACGCAATGCAGGCTGCACAGAATCAAACACCATGGTTTAGCGACAAGGTGCAGATGCTTACCAGTGTTTTATCAGCAGGTTGCCTCAATGACCTCCATTGTTGTGTGTTTGTCTCACATACCAATGACATCACGAGACTTTTGGGCATGTTGCTTTAACAACCTGAAGTAAATCAAGTTAGAACTCAGTTGCAATGGAAAATGACTAACTAGAAAATAAAACACTGGACAGGAAGAGGAAGAAGCTGATACCCTGCAATATTAAAATGGGTATCTCATAAAGGATGCTGTTAAAGTTCCTTCAGCCTGCTGCACATCTGCAAGTTGCATTCCAACGTCTCATTTCGTTCTTTAATACTCTGTCCAATCCAAAGCTGTACCTGCAAATATCAACTCCTGTACACTGAAATTGCTGTCTTTTGTTGGTCCTGCAGGAACTGTTATGTCATACACACATGGATACATGGAACATAGACAGACGTCTATTTGAAATTGTCTTTGTTGCTTAATGTGACTCTCTTTTACCACTGAAAATTCAAATGAAGCTTATGTGCAAGTTCAATAAGGAAGATCTGTAGTCACAACTGTCTGTTTCCCAGGTGCTGGCAGCTAATCTAAGCTTTACAGCACTTCCACTTTCAATGCTGCCAAGGTGATTGTAACGTCACTGGTCCAGTCCAATCATCTTTCTCCCAGTCTCCCTCAGGCCAATCAGCATTCACTCCACTTTCTTTAAATCTCACTGCACATCTGTAATTCTTATTTGTAGGTGCCTTCGTGCATTCGTGTCCATGTCTTTGTCCTGTTTGTGCTATTAGTTGTTCTTTCAATTATTTAGATTGTTCGCAG
The DNA here is from genome assembly GCF_013358895.1 of Oreochromis aureus. Taxonomy (NCBI): domain Eukaryota; kingdom Metazoa; phylum Chordata; class Actinopteri; order Cichliformes; family Cichlidae; genus Oreochromis; species Oreochromis aureus. The sequence continues at coordinate 6,954,761 of NC_052962.1, read as the reverse complement.
CGTAATCTACCATCCTATCATTGTCGCCCTTCTGGAAGTGCTAGTTTATTAGCAAATTTGCTGATCCTGCATTGCATTACATCTGGCTACAACCACCCTCTTCTTGGCAAATTCTTGCTGCCAGCAATGCTAATCCAGAGATAGACTCAGCGCTGTGCAATTTCACAATTAAAGGAGCTTGTTTCTGTTTTCACATCTGCAAGACTTAAATTCCATCTGCAAGTTAATAGCATGAAAATTTCTCTCTCCCTGCACCCCATGTGTCTGTAATGTGCACCCAAGAATTGATAAATATCAGCTGTTCTGAGCCTTAGTACAGGCTTTCTCTCTCCTGTCTTGCAACTTTCATCTTTTCCCAGGCTCTCTGTTCTCTGTCGGCCAACAGCAGCCTGAGCCTTAACGGAGGCTCTTCTCACCCTGTCTCCTCTCAACTCTTATCCTGCTCTCACCTTTCTACTGCGGGCTGGCCTCCAGCCTCTCTCCTACCTCTCTATCCTACCTCTCTATCCCTCTGCTCTGTCTGCCTTATAGCATGTTCTGGCACTGACCCGGCTTTTGGTGGCCTTGAACCTTAATACAGACTCTCCTATCTCTCCTGTTGTACATCAGGTTGAGCCTATCAAAGCATCTCCTTCTCTCTCAACTTCAGTCTATCCTCATGTATTATCTCAGTGTCTCTGCACCCTCTTGGCCTCCTATGGCCCTCGAGCCTCGTTGCAGGCTCAATCTCTATTCTGCTTTGCTCTACCCATTTGCTATCCAGACCTTTTCCTCAATCTCTAATTCATTGTGATGCTTTTATGCATGTTATGCCTCACCCTGTGCCTTGCAGTACTACTAATGTTATTGTGTTCCATACCCTGTAGGTAAGATCGTCCTGCCACGGTAAGATTGCTTTTTTTTCTTTGGATTTTCTAGGAATTCTCTTCTGCTGTGAAGGACCATCAGAGTCTAACCGCCAAATAACTCAATTTAAATTCTGTACATCAATAAATCATGTTCAACTCCTTCTAATGTTCTCTCCTTATTGAAGTGAAACTTATGCGTAAGTTCAATAAGGAAGATCTGAAGTCGCATCTCTCTGCTTCCCAGGTGTTGGCAGCTAATCTCAGCTCCCACTTTCCTACATTGCCAAGCTGATTGTGACATCAGGGGCCTAGTCCAATCATCTCTAAGCCTGGCCTCCTTCAAGCCAATCAGCCTTCACGCCATGTACTTTAAATCTCACTGCGCATCTGTCATTGTTCCTTGCGGACGTCTTCATGCAACCCACCTCCTCCCCATCATTAAGACTCCATGCAAGCTTCCATCTCCATCTCCACCACCAGCGTCAAGACTCAGGGGGGTCCTGCACTAATCCCTATCACCCCTGGGAATCCGTTCTGCTGTGATAGGCCATCTGAGTCTAACTGCCAAATACCTCAAATTGAATTCTGTACATCAATAAATCATGTTCAAGGCCTTTTAATGATCTTTTCTTATTAAACTGCTTTGACTCAATCAAGACATTTTGTTGGTTAGCATATATTTAGACATTGCCTTTAGAGATTCTTAAATAAAAAAGGGGAAAAAATGAGAGGGAAGCAATCACAGAAGTCATCAGGTCAGACAGGCCCAGAAAAATTGATGTTTTTGACAGTAAAATCTATTGGTCCCTTCAGGTTACAGCCTCCACCACAGGTGGTCTGTAAACCAGACTGGGGTGATGAGAAGACCAGGTGGTCGACGGCTTTTGAGTCTTGCAAGAATTGAGAAGACGAATGAGAAGGAATGACTCCTTGACCCAGAGTATAAAGTTGAAGATCACAGCCTATTGAGACATCTGTCGCAAGCTACTGAAAGCAGACTGAGAAAAGATTTTTTTTTCTGATCTGTAGACCCATGCTGACCTACAGAAACCTTGCTGCAGTTCTCAAGTTTTCTCTAAATCTGGATAGATCTTGTTGAAGAAAAGCTGTATTTTTGTCATCGTGGCTTGAACCCTTTTCAAACAGTATGACTTACGATAGAAAGCAAAAAGCAGGTAGTTTTGTAAAAGCAAAACTGTAAGTAAAAGATTAGATACGTCTGTGGTAATTTCCAAAAGAAATGACTTATTGCAACTACATATATAGAACATACAGTAGGAATCCCCAAGTTGTCCAGCTTGTCATTTTAGTTAAATTAATAAATTAATATTTATGAATCTGTTGTTGCACAACTGTGGAGATTGAGTGGAGTCAAATGTCCCACAGTCAGGTGCTGAGAATGAATTTTCTCTCTCACAGTAAATATGTAGTTGAAACGAAAAGCACATAACAGAATGACCAGATAAACAGAAACAGGTTGGGAAGACCTAACTATTCATAATCAAACAGTTCCTGGTGAAGCTGATATGACAGATGCTGCTTGATCACGAAGAGGCTGAACAAGAAGGGACGAAACAACAAAGTGCTGTTCAGCTGCACTGTGCACGCTAGTGTAGCATGGAAACTGCTAATCCTGAGTTTGCTCTTCTGAGAATATATTCTTCATTGACTCAGACTCAGTAAACAGTTCACAAGGTCTTACAGCTGCCAATCACTCCAACATGAAAATATCTCATCCTTTTTGACACCTGCCAACCTTCCTTCAGAGGATGGTTCGGTTCCCCTCTGTTTACTCTGTGGTCTGTACATTTTTCTGAAGACACAAAAAAACAAAGAAGAATTAATTTAATGAACACCAACTGCTCAGTTTTTTTCTTCTGTTTTTTCTAACATTGCCCTTACAGTAATCAGGACACTAGTTTATAACAGTTTACTGTCCTCCATCCATCCATCTTCATCCGCTTTATCCGAGGCCGGGTTGCGGGGGCAGTAGCCTAAGCAGAGAAGCCCAGACCTCCCTCTCGCCAGCCACCTCCTCCAGCTTATCCGGGGGAACACCAAGGCATTCCCAGGCCAGCCGAGAGATATAATCTCTCCAGCGTGTCCTGGGTCTGCCCCAGGGCCTCCTCCCGGTGGGACATGCCCGGAACACCTCACCCAGGAGGCGCCCAGGAGGCATCCTTGTCAGATGCCCGAACCACCTCAACTGGCTCCTTTCGATGTGGAGGAGCAGCGGCTCTACTCTGAGCCCCTCCCGGATGGACGAACCTCTCACCCTATCTCTAAGGGAGAGGCCAGCCACCCTTCGGAGGAAGCTCATTTCTGCCACTTGTATCCGCGATCTCGTTCTTTCGGTCACTACCCACAGCTCGTGGCCATAGGTGAGGGTAGGGACGTAGATCGACCGGTAAATTGAGAGCTTCGCTTTTACACTCAGCTCCCTCTTCACCACGACGGACCGGTGCAGCGTCCGCATCACTGCAGCCGCAGCACCAATCCGTCTGTCGATCTCTGGCTCCCTTCTCCCATCACTTGCGAACAAGACCCCGAGATACTTGAACACCTCCACTTGGGGCAGGAACTCATCCCCGACCCGGAGTGGGCACTCCACCCTTTTCTGGCTGAGAACCATGGCCTCAGATTTGGAGGTGCTGATCCTCATTCCCGCTGCTTCACACTCGGCTGCGAACCATTCCAGTGCGAGCTGGAGGCCTCCACCTGATGAAGCCAACAGAACCACATCATCCGCAAAAAGCAGAGATGAGATTCTGAGGCCACCGAAGTGAAAGCCCTCCGCCACTTGACTGCGCCTAGAAATCCTGTCCATAAAAATTATGAACAGAACCGGTGACAAAGGGCAGCCCTGGCGGTCAAAGACACTAGTGTGATTGAGCTGTTGTGCTGTCTCCCCACAAGGATGATTTATTGATTTGATTTGATTTTTTTATTTTAAATCTGTCGAACAAACAGAATAAAACACACCAAATTTCTTTCATCCACTTTACTTTTTTCCTGGCACTGCTCCCCATTTTTCTGTAGGATTATTTTTTCCCCACACCTCCGCTCCTAAGTTGTTGTTTTTTATTTCTGTGATAAGTAGCTATTGTACTTTTGCTCTCCTAAGCCCGTATCCAAACAACTATCATTTTCAATCCAGCAAAACACCAACTGTTCATTTACCCTACAGGCGAACAGTGTTGTTTTGCTAAAACAAGATACCCAGCCCCGTTCGCCTTCTGGGAATAAATAGGGAGAGTACAGCCATATTATCAAGAAGCCTGCTGCCCGTAACCATGCAGGAGTACTGCAGAGAGCTCTTACTGTATCTGAGGCTTAAGAACTGTTCCCTGATTTCTGATGAGTCACATTGTGCTGGAAGGCCTTTTCTTTAGTACACAGCTGGCCCAAATCTACCGTAAGTGTTTAGAGAATTTTGAGTAGTGGGTATATTACAATTTTCATGCTATGGATCACTCTTTGACACTTTAATATTATCTGTCATACTGAGTGGAAACAAAACAGTATGGCTCATTATCTCCCCAATATGCAACTCGGAGGGGACAATTTCCTCTCAGGAATCTTTAGCCTATTCAGCATCAAATTGTGACCTTATCAGGCCCAGTTTTAAAATGCAGTCAAAAAGGGAACTCTTTCATATACTTTGTTTTATCCAGCCACCTATCTCACATGGTGATATGACCCTTTAATGTTTGGTAAAAGATTTGCTCCAATGAATGATCCCTTAGTTATGCTGCAATAGGCACAGGCTGCTGGGGGATTCCCATGATGCATTGAGTTTTTCTTCTTCAGTCACCTTTCTCACTCACTATGTGTTACTAGACCTCTTTGCATTGAATCATACCTGTTATTAATCTCGGTCTCTCTTCCACAGCATGTCTTTCATCCTGTCCTCCTCCCAACCAGTTGCAGCAGATGTCTGCCCCTCCCTGAGCCTGGTTCTGCTGGAGGTTTCTTCTCTGGAGTTTTTCCTTCCCACTGTCGTCAAAGTGCTTGTTCATAGGGGGTCATATGATTGTTGGGTTTTTCTCTCTATGTATTTTTGTAGGGTCTACCTTACGATATAAAGCATCTTGAGGCAACTGTTGTTGTGATTTGGCACTGTATAAATAAAATTCAGTTGAAATTGAATTAAATGTTTTAGTCCATGGAATGACCCTTTTCCAAGCTGTAATGGACACATGTGATCGCTTTTAGAAGTTTGTAACAGTTCGATCAGACATGAAAAGATTTGAATACAGTTGGAGTTTGACGTTAGGGCTCAATAGCACGTGTAGCGAGTGATAAGTAAATATCCTCCCAGAGCCTACAGGTGGATGCAAGGTGTGGTAAAGGTGTTGAAGCATCAGGTAGTAAAGCAAGGCAACAGCAGTACTGACATGTCAGAGGCAGAGACAGGAAATTATGATGCTTTAATAAATTGCCGAATTTAGAGGATGTGTTTGGCATATTCTGCGAAGAAAGTGAGTCTAAGTGTGTATGAACCAGAGATGCCTGCCTGAGCTCACTTGGGGGGCTTCACTCCAATTTTGGATGGGAATGACTGTTGCCAGAGGGCATCTGTAACAATGGAAACAATGTGTCATTCATTTTAAATGAGTTGCAGGTCTTGAACAAGGCTAATGCTTTGTGTCAGTGAAGTAATATTTCATGAAAGTGACAGCCTGTAATCAAGCTTCTGACCCCCGGTACTCACATCACAGTCAGAAGCGTAGTGTGTCCACCAGGCAGACTGAGTGAAAGCCTGCAATTTACACTTCACTGACACAATGTATAAAGCTACAATTAAAATTATTACCAAATGATCCAAAATACTATGTTTTGAGTATGCGTGCAGTCTATTTGACATGACTGTGACCATGAACTTAGTAAGACCTTTAGAAAATATACGTGCTTGCTTTCTCAACCCGTTTCTAAAAGATGCTTGGTGAACTATAAACTGCAGGAGCAGCAAAAACTACTGGAGAATATTCTTTTTGCAATGTCCCACTACAATTTGAAGGCACCCAGAGTATATTAGCTTTAAAGTGAGATGATTTCCTCATCTTTGGATGTGGCAGGTGGCTTTTGTGGATGTCTTGATTGGAATCTACACCTCATAGCTCATGTTACATTTCCTGCTTCATGATGACTGACTTTCTGAAAGCTAATTCTGGCAATAAATCAGAGAAAAACAGGGCCTATTTTAACCTACAGAGAAACTCCAATTATCTGAGAAGCCTGTGCTTTGACCATGGGTCTGCTTGGTCTTAGCCATGCATTGGACTCTTTTTATCTTCTAACTGCATTCAAACACTAAACTGTAAAGGGTTAGTTAAAAAACTGTCATGTTACTGTCATGAGCTGTCTGTCAATCAGCATGTTTTTGTCAGTTCCTGCCAGAGAAGCCGTGTTTAATTGCGGTTTGAAAATAGATTCACTTGTCAGTGTGAATCTGAGGTGTAATATGTTGTATTTCACCTCAGTAAGTCTAATCAGTCAGAGCCAAGATGAAAAGCATGGACAGTACAAGACTAACAAAGCAGTGGGACAGGCACTGAAATTAAATAGTGCTGTTATTATTACATGGCTGTAAAAATCATACAATCAACTGAAAAGGAAAGTGAACAGTCTGGTCGTAACCATCTGAATATGAGTTCACAATAGAGACGATAATATTTAAGCCAGGGTTTAAACATGTGGACTGGAGGAGCCGACATCAAAACACTGACCTTCCAATTGGTAGACAACCCTCACTGGCACCTGAGCCACAGCTCATGACCTTAGACTAACACAGAATAATCAACTTCAGAACCACATCATGTACACTTTAGATCCTTTGTCTAATTAACAGAAAACTAGCAATAAGCTTTTATTTTCATTTTAACAAATGTCACTTACTGAACATTGAAGATCATCTCTCTCTCTCTCTTGTCCTCTCTTTCTTACATCTTTCTGCAGACATACGTTTTCACATCAGTGCTTTTGGACCCCTGGGAAATACATAGCTTTTATCTAACAAAAAAGATTGACACAGAAATATTGTGTTTGTTTGATGGCATTTGTCAAACTGTTTCAAATGTTATATTTGAATTACCTGCCTCTTAAAAGAAGGAGAGATGGGACTCCATTGTACTTGCACCCTGTTTTTAACCTTACTGGCATTTATATAGCGTGATTCTGGTCTTACTGAACACGCAAAGCATTTTAGACTACAAGCTACATTCAACCATATAGTTATATAGTTCTATAATGTTTAAGCAATTTATTTACTTACTATCTATGAATAATTTGGAATCAATAATTAACCAAACATACATGTCTTTGGAGTGTTGGTGGAAGTTAAAAAAAAAAAAAAAGAATATAAGGATGGTGTTCTTTGACTCTGGTTAAAAACTACTGCTCCAGTTTTAATATTCCCATGCGTTCACATAAGTGTTGAGGCTCACAACACTTATCATGGACAGGTTTATGCTCATGCACAGTAAAGGGGTGTGACAGATATATACGCATGCTTTCTGCTAAACAGGTTTCAAGAATTAAGTTGAGTTGGGGATCATGGTCGAGCAGCAGATGTTTTCTCTAAGCAAGACAGTGGGAGGTGGAGGCTTTCTGCTAAAAAGTGTGAAATCAGGTAAGCTGGTTTAAAGTAGGTAACAGTAAGTAGGAGTAAAAAGACAAAACCAAAAAGCTAATCTTTGTAGGAAATATTGTGCAGTGGATGAATGGATAAAACAGAAGTGACTCGTGTTTTTTGTCACATGTGAATTTAAAAGTCAGTCTTTCATTTCCTAATACAGAACCACAAAAACCGAACTAATAATCATTAATTATTAAATATTAATGCAAATAATTATTTGCATTATCATGACTGCATAAGGTGATCATTGAGCAAATTATACCTTACATTGTGTTCAGTGGTCATTCAAGAAGTCTGCACATTGAGCACTTTGAGAAGCCTCGTTACATACAATATGGACTATTCTACATGTGTTACCCTCAGTTCATTATAAACTAGAGGTGGGCGAATCGATCCAAAAATCGATAGTATTGATATCAATATCAAGCACGATAGGATTGATACTTTGTTTCTAGTATGTAGCCCACTGAGTTGTTAAATAAATTATTGTTAAATTTATTTTGGGGGGGAAATTAAAAACTATATACATATATATATGTGTGTGTATATCTGTGTCTATATGCAATATATATTTTAAATATGCATTATGAAAGATGTTTGACCTGTGTGTGCTGGCTGTCATGTCTATTTTATTTATAGGATACAGCACATTTAAGGAAAAAAAAGCTGAACCAAAGTGCTTTAGAGACAGGCATGTTTACATACTAGGGCTCCAAAATACATCAAAAGCTGTATGGTCTGTTTTGTTGTGTTAAAGTATTGTGCAAAGTAAAAATCAAAGTTATTCAGTGGACATTAAAATGTGGTCAGAATTTTCAAATTGATGATGATTCATCTCAAAAATCATGGCAATCTGCTCTCCCCTATTTAAGCTGCCTTTACAGGTTAAAAGTATGAATATTAATATCAACGATACTGGCCCTGTATTTACATGGTGTCAGATTGATCACTAAATTTGCAGTATTGCACAGCACTATTATTAACCTCATGCAAAGAAAATGCAATACATGTTGTACAGACAGGAACACAGAAGAATGTGACAGCTATTGCTCACTTTGAAAAACTACACAAATCTCAGTATTCCATTGTCATTAACAGAAAGACATTAAACTACTGCAAACACATTACTGAGGACAACATGCGCCTGAATGTAAATTGCCACAACATTAGCATGAATCATCTCAAAGTGAAACATTACAGATTTATTGCCAGAGCATCAGTAAAGTGGTTACAGCACATTCCTCTTGCCTCAAGTGCTTTCAGTATCACTCAGTTGTGCAAGAAATTGCTGATGCAAAACAAGCAGCTATCGTGACTGTGATGCTTTGCTATGGCTCAGTCAGAAATGTTTTGTAGAAAAATTAAGCCCATTCAGACAGGATTATTTCCTTTGGAGAGCTGAATAGATTTTAACAATTAACTGCACTAATCATTGATTTTATTATAGTGTAGAGTGTATAAGAGTAATTTTTCACTGCCTATCTAGTAATATTTACAGCTAGACCACTATCTTCATATTTTCCATTGTGCATTTTGCATTGTATTTTGTTATGTGCTTGTTATTATGCTCCTTGAACTAAATGTAGGCACTATAGGTGAAGGGACCTGTCAAGCTTAAGAAGAAGTCCTATGGAACTTTTGACTCTTAAGGCAGCTGACAGGTACCAGCAAGCCAAAGGGAGTGGGGAGTGCAGCTCTGGCAGTAGCCAAGGTAAAAACTCAGGTTAGTCCCACTGTCACAGCTTCTGTAGTAGAAACAGTCCAGGTATAAAAGAGGATGATTCACCCAGTACTGGCAATGAGGCCACTGATGTAGTTCATCAGCTTCTTAGTGACAGGACTCATGGGGTGGATAAGACTTGCCCCTGAGTTTCTCAAGGCTCTGAATGTTGGGGGTCTATCATGGCCGACACACATCTGTACATTGTGTGGAAGCTCAGGACTCTCAGGCTCTGGATTTAATGACTGGGATGAGGATTTCCGTCTTCACCCAGTGGGACTGAATAATGTGTCCAGCTTTAGGGGGATCGCGTTCTGAAAAGGTCTGTGCCAGAGTACTGGAGAGGAGAGTCTTTCTGTTATTTGAACTTTGGATTGGATTATGTGGTTCCGAAGAGTATGGGGAGTCTGGTGTTATGATTCAATGTTATCCATGTTTGTTTTATGTGTGACTCCTCCCACAAGAGTTTGGCTGTGGTCTTTTTCCTTTTCTTTCTTAGGGGGTGGACAACTGGGCGTGCCTGTGTAGTTTGATAATTGGTTGATCGCCCCCAGTATTTAACCACCAGATGACAACCACCTGGCCCCTTTTCTCCCTGCCTTCACCATCGAACAAAGAGCCTGTGTTTTTGATTTGTTGTTACATAGTGTTTTTGCCCAATTTATTCGCAGGTTTAACCTCGTGTGTGTGCCTGATGTTAGAGCCTTGATCTTGTAAATAGTTGTAAATAGATTTGTAAAGTAGAATTTGTGTACCTTTTTTTCCACCACGTATATATTGTTCACTGCAGCAGCCTAGTAGGCGTGGGAAGCCATTTTTGTTGATTCAGTGTTTTTTTCTTTTGGTTGGATTTCTTTGTATAGGGAAGCATAGGGACCTTTAGGGATATATATATATAACACCCAGCACGCCCCTGCGGGCGGTTTATCCTTCAAGCTCGGGTCCTCTACCAGAGGCCTGGGAGCTTGAGGGTCCTGCGCAGTATCTTAGCTGTTCCCAGGACTGCGCTCTTCTGGACAGAGATCTCCGATGTTGTTCCCGGGATCTGCTGGAGCCACTCGCCTAGCTTGGGAGTCACCGCACCTAGTGCTCCGATTACCACGGGGACCACCGTTACCTTCACCCTCCACATCCTCTCGAGCTCTTCTCTGAGCCCTTGGTATTTCTCCAGCTTCTCGTGTTCCTTCTTCCTGATATTGCTGTCATTCGAACCGCTACATCGATCACTACGGCCGTCTTCTCCTGTTTGTCTACCACCACTATGTCCGGTTGGTTAGCCACCACCATTTTGTCCGTCTGCATCTGGAAGTCCCACAGGATCTTAGCTCGGTCATTCTCCATCACCCTTGGGGGCATCTCCCATTTTGACCTCGGGACTTCCAGGTTATACTCGGCACAGATGTTCCTGTACACTATGCCGGCCACTTGGTTATGGCGTTCCATGTATGCCTTGCCTGCTAGCATCTTGCACCCTGCTGTTATGTGCTGGATTGTCTCTGGGGCATCTTTACACAGCCTGCACCTGGGGTCTTGCCTGGTGTGATAGACCCCAACCTCTATGGATCTTGTACTCAGAGCTTGTTCTTGTGCTGCCATGATTAGTGCCTCTGTGCTGTCTTTCAGTCCAGCTTTGTCCAGCCACTGGTAGGATTTCTGGATATCAGCCACCTCCTCTATCTGCCGGTGGTACATATCCGTGCAGGGGCCTGTCCTTCCATGATGGTTCCTCGCCTTCCTCCTCTTTCTTGGGTTTCTGCTGCCTGAGGTATTCACTGAGCACGCTGTCAGTTGGGGCCATCTTCGTGATGTATTCGTGGATGTTTCTTGTCTCATCCTGGACTGTGGTGCTGACACTCACCAGTCCCCGGCCCCTTCCTTCCGCTTAGCGTACAACCTCAGGGTGCTGGACTTGGGGTGAAACCCTCCATGCATGGTAAGGAGCTTTCTTGTCTTTATGTCAGTGGCTTCTATCTCCTCCTTTGGCCAGCCTATTACCCCAGCAGGGTACCTGATCACGGGCAGGGCGTAGGTGTTGATGGCCCGGATCTTGTTCTTACCGTTCAGCTGACTCCTCAGGACTTGCCTGACCCTCTGCAGGTACTTGGTGGTTGCAGCTTTCCTAGCGGCCTCTTCATGGTTCCCATTCGCCTGTGGGATCCCCAGGTACTTGTAACTGTCCTCTATGTCTGCAATGTTGCCTTCTGGTAGTTCAATCCCCTCAGTTCTGACTACCTTCCCTCTCTTTGTTACCATCCGACTACACTTCTCCAGTCCGAATGACATTCCAAATGAGAAGAAGGCAGGAGAATAAACCAGCTGTTCTCCACAGAACCAGCAAAGGTGTACTCTCAGTGGCAAGGGAACAATAAGAGAACAGCACCACCAAGGCTGGAGACGGAGCAATACTGGAAGAGCATATGGGAGAAGGACGCAACCCATAACGGCAATGCTCAGTGGCTAGTGGATCTGAGGGCAGACCACAGCAACCTCCCTGAACAGGGTCCAGTAACCATCACAGTGGCAGACATCCAAGAAAGGGTCTCCAGTATGAAGAGTTGGACAGCACCAGGCCCCGACATGGTTCACGCCTACTGGCTGAAGAAGCTGACTGCACTCCACGATCGTCTGGCAGCACAAATGAACCAGCTGCTAGTTAACGAGAGACACCCGGAATGGCTAACCAAAGGTCGGACGGTCCTGATCCCCAAGGACCCCAAGAAGGGACCGGTCCCATCCAACTACCTACCAATAACCTGCCTCAGTACTACATGGAAGCTCCTGTCAGGCATCATATCGGCTAAGATGAACGGGCACATGGGTCAATACATGAGCGGGGCACAGAAAGGGATTGGCAAGAATACCAGAGGCGCAAAACACCAGCTACTGGTAGACAGAACAGTCAGCCGAGATTGCAAGACCAGACTGACCAACCTGTGCACAGCCTGGATTGATTACAAGAAGGCCTATGACTCAATGCCCCACAGCTGGATACTGGAATGCCTAGAATTGTACAAGATCAACAGGACCCTAAGAGCCTTCATCAGGAACTCAATGGGGATGTGGCGCACAACACTAGAGGCCAACTCCAAGCCCATAGCACAAGTCACCATCAAGTGCGGGATCTACCAAGGAGATGCTCTGTCCCCACTGCTGTTCTGCATAGGCCTGAACCCCCTCAGTGAGATCATTAACAAGACTGGCTACGGATATATATATATATGTATATATATATATATATATATATATATATATATATATATATATATATATATATATATATATATATATATATATATATATATATATATATATATATATATATACATATATATATATATATATATATACATATATACATATATATATATATATATATATACATATACATATACATATATATACATATACATGTATATATATATATATATATATATATAGAGAGAGAGAGAGAGAGAGAGAGAGAGAGAGAGAGAGATAGAAACATACCTTCAAGGAGTTTTCTTATAGAAACTTCTGTTTTAACACACATTCAAGAAGTCTGAGTGTTCTGCCTTCACTACTGAAAACAGTAAAATATCTGGACTGTTGCCATCCATTAAAGGTAAAAGGCAAATCTATCCTAGAAGGTCAAAGCGTTGCGACTTAAATAACAGATGACATCGAAAAATGTCAGAAAAGCTCCACTAACCTTTGTCTACTGGTGTTCTCCATAGATGGGAACATGTGTTGACAGTCAGGCTAGGCTGAGTTTCTAATCTTCCACAAAGTTAACACAAAACAAAGATCTACTTTGTAGAGTAAGAGACTTCTGGTAGAACATAGGAGAATACATATACCCAATCATTTCTCCCTTGATAAAAGTCAAAATCAGATGTGTTTAGTGGTTGTAAACATTTCATATGTTCCACAGGCATCTAGGTTTTTTTTTTATTATTGACACCTTTTAAATGGTTTAAGTTTTATTTTTCTTTCTGCAGGTCAACCCAGTGTCTAATTTTTCAAAAAATCGAAACACGGCATAGACACCCATAAACAAATATACAGCATTTGTGCAAAAAGCAAGCTTTTTAAAAGGTAAAACACAAAGTCTTAGTAGTGACTGGAGAAAAGGGGTGCTGTATAGACAACCTATAACCAGATGCTTTTAAGAATGTAATAAACTTCATTCATTTTGGGTGTTCGGGTCCTTTAAAAAATCCAGCAGAAGTATAATATATTTAAGAGGAAAACGTTCACTTAAATGAAGGAAGACCATAACTGTCAAGGGACACTGGAGGTAGGACCCAAATGCAGACACAAAGGTGCAATGAAATATACATTTAAAAAATGGAGCTTTATTTCAAAGCCAAAAGCAAAAGTCCAGAAAAACAATGAGAAGTGGAAAGCTCGATGCAAGTACAGACATAAGAACTGATAGAAAGAACATCAAAAGTCAGGACTATATATATGTATATTTCTGCAGTATATATCTGTATACTCTACTGAACTCTATCGTCTTCCCTACTGCACTTTACACTAGTGAAACCTGGCGCTCAACAAGTGCAGTTATTCAACACCTGAACGTGCTTCAACAACGTGGCCTGTGGCGAATCCTGAGAATTTCCTACCAGGACTGAATAACAAATGGGGAGGTCCTACGAAGAGCAGGCACCCGCCCATTAGCCGATGTTGTTGCAGAAAGGCGCTTCCACTTTGCGGGCCATATTTTACGCCTACCCCCTCATCGCCCAGCTAAGATTGCCATGACATGGCGTCCACGCACTGGCAAGCGAAAGCAAGGCCAACCAAAGAGCACATGGCGTCGAACATTCATGGACAATCTGAGAACTGTCGACAATGCCTGGGACGAAGCTGAAGCAGTCGCTGCTGACCGACATCGATGGAGATCACTAGCTGCCCGATGCGCCGCCCGGCGTAGGAGGAACTAAGTGCAAAAATATCTGTATACTACAGAATACCTCAAGATTTTGATCCACCATACAATACCATCGTATCTGCTTGCTCTGCTTTTCAGCATGACATATTACTAATCCAGTAAAAGCTTACCTTAATGGAAAACATCCATAGTTTAACACTATCAGATTTATCGCCCCAGAGCCTCAAATTTATTGAGGCGATGTACGATCATCTTAACAAGGAACAGAATAAAAGGCAGCCAAAATTAAAATAGAGAGAGACTACACAAGAAATTACAAGAAAGCATGCCTGAGAGAGTTCAGGCTGTGTCGAAGAATAAAGGTGGTCATACCAAATTAACTTTCAAGCTCAGTAGAAATGTACAATTGCTTCATATGTATTATGTTTCAATAAGTTGCTGCACCTATTTCCCATTTTCTGAGCAAAACCTAAACAAATGATTGGTGACTAAAACTTTTTGCACATGACTATATACACTGGTGATTGATTATGTATAATAAACTGGTGGGGAATGAGGGACAGGGGAAAGTAATCAGAGATGGGTGAAAACTCATGTGAAAACCTTCAATCTCAAACAGGTAATAACCCAAGACAAGTGACTAACACCAAGACATGAAGACAACAAGGGAGCGCACAATCACAAAAGTAGTTCAGTAAAATCTGGTACCAACTATAGCAACAATTTACTCACATTTTTAGCCCTAGAAACAGCCACTGGTTATCATTTCATTTTAACCTCTTAGATAAAGTCTTAAATTAGACTGAAGTTTAGAAGATTTGTAAGGAGGTGAGGGATGGGTATTTCCTTTAAGGCCTAATGTCCTTAAGGAATAAATCTGGCAGTTGCTGGATTCAAAATGTAAAAGTGTGCTTATCCAGCTGATGCTATCCTGCTTGTAATGGACCACACATCCTAAGTTCTTTCACCTAAACAGTGAGTGAGAGGTGCTCTGTGTGTGTAGCATATGGAAAGGATGTCACAGGTGATGGTTTTCTCTGCTGTTCTGAAGACTCAAAAAGATGCTTCTCAGCCTGAATGATGATTTTGTTCACCAGCCTCCCTGCTCTGTGATCTGTCTGAGAAAATACAAAGATAAAGTTATAGGTGGGTCGCCCATGCAAAGGTCCACCAGCTTCCCAAAGAGTTTCAGTGGCCAAATGAGGCTGAAGGCAGATTTATTTATTTTGAATGTCTGTTGTTACTGTGTAAAAAAACAAGCAGAAAATTCTAACATTTTACTAAACTAATAATAAAAGAAAATCAACAAATTGTCTTTCTTACTTTGACGTATGAGATTCCATACATGGGATCTGTGTTTGTCAGTAAGAAGACTATAAAACTGATGAAAATACATTTAAACATCCAAAATTTATGTTCTCCTTTGAAATTTTCACATTTTTCAAAGTAATCCAGTGGGCTGGATTGGACCTGTGTGCTATTGACATAGCTGGTAAAGGACTTAAAGGTGGTGGACTCTAATCACTCATTCTAGGCTATATCAATTATTTAAAAAATCATTATTCTGAAAATGACACAGAAATTTTGATTTTATCAGATGTTTACTCAAATTACAGAAAATATGCCTTTCAAAGTTGGAGGCTTTCATTCTGAGATTCTCATTCTGGAGGGGAAGTCAACAATCTACCGAGGACCTTCATCTTTGCTCTGGGACCTTTATGCACCACTGACAGAAAAAGTAATATTGGATTTAGACTTAGGGGAAAGAAAATTGCACATTCTGGTGATCAGGAGATTTGTGTGGCTGTGTTGATTTTTTTTTTAATCACTGTAAGACACAAAATAATCACTGCTAGTTCATGTTGCCACAGCGGTGAGGATATGAGACATGGGCTTTAAAAAATGACTCCCGTCATGAATTGATAATGAATTTGGAACAGGTTTTGCTTATGTAGAGAGACTTGTTTTCAGCTGTTGACTGTTGCCTTATGATCAGCAAATTAAATTAAATTAATCTGAAGTAGAAAAGTGAGCACTAGGCCTGCATACCACTTACATAGTTTTAACAGATGAGATGTTGAGAAAATTCTAACTGCTTTCAGCTAGGTTGTGTCTTTTATTACTGTTAAAATCATGTTTTTCGGAAAGCTATTGAGAGCGTCTGCTAGTCACCCTGATATATGATGTGTCATGCACTCCTCTGCAATGCAGTTGAAGAGTTCAAAGTTAGCATAAAATCTTCAAAGGGAGTTTAATTTAATCACAGAAATGTTAGTTCAGAAGTATTATAAAGCACACAACCCTTCAGATCTTGGATTTTTTGATCTTTGGTTGGGTACCACCGGAGTATAGTAGTTATGATTAGGTTTGTAAAATATTAATCTGAAGCTTCATGTCTAATGTATTTGTCATAAGGCAGAAACAATAAATGTATGATTTTCTGTTGTAACTTTCAAACTGAACGATAATGTAACAACACAAATTTTTCACTTTTTCACAAAACTAAAACGTCACTACTTCTGTGTGTGCTAGGGCGTAATGGAGAAGGACTAAACTGCATCGTTCTCCCTGCTCAGCGAATGCTCCCGATGCAAGGGAAACAAATTGTCAGGGATACCTACCTTGGCACAACACACCCCCCCTCTCTTCCCATTTTAGAAGGATTCCCCTTCTGATCGAACCGCGTGACATATTGTCCATGACAGTCATGCTTTTAGTTATAATTGTAGTGAGCAAAAAAAGAGTGAACCAGAGTTCCTCTACGTTGATGTGAATTAGTCATTGCAAATTATCAATGCTTGACTGCAGTTGTTGCTGTCAAGGGTGACAGAACAAACTGTTAGATTTAACTTTTTTCCCTTAAAATTTCCCTTAAAAATTGAAATTGTCATTAAAAACTGCATTAAATTTCTCATGTCATTTATGAAAAACTGTTCCCTTGTTTACCCTTTTCAAATTGGCCATTTGTTAAATAATGAGACGCAGATTTGGTATTCACTGAGATCAATGAAAATACAATGCATAACACTCCTTATCATTTGCTATGAGTGTTTCCACAGTCCCCACCCTAGTTTTAAAAACTGAATATGATGAGGAGGTGCAGGTCCAACCGTAAACTGCTAACTGCAAACATTTTGTGATTGGCAAGCTATGATCATGATTTACAAAATAAAAAATTCCAAAATTATTCAGTATGACCTCAGAACCAGTGAGTGAGCCCATAAACTCATCAGGAATGTGTTTATATAGTCACAAAACCAAGCTAGAAAGAATTTTTCCCAAAGACTTATATCCGGCTGGCAGTCTCTCTGCAACCACAGCTATTGCTATCTACGTAGTGGTCTTCAGATAAAATGCAAGTTAAGTCACTTGCTTCATTTTCCTCACCAAAAGCTACGTCCATCTTTTATATTGACTGTGGCAGAAACAAGTGCTGCATATGATGAAGCAACTTTCAACTTTACATTTAATTTTTGTCATTAAGCACATTTTATTCATTTAATTTTATTGTTGTTGATCAATATATCAGTTGACTTTGAGATTTTGCTCAGGGGAACATCCTCAATACTATACACTCAAAAAAAGTATGTGCAGTGAAAATTATTATTTTGTGTGGGGAAAAAAAGAAAAAAGAAAAAAAACAAATATTGGGTGATAGATTTCTTCCATCTACCAGATCCAAATTTTGATAGTATTGTAACGATAGTTAAAGGTTATTTTACAGTGACAGGTTGGCTATCTCTGCACACTGTTGTTATTTCTTTAAGATACATGTTTGGTTGTGCTGCAGGAAAAAGCGAGTTAATGTGTGCAGGAAGGGGAGGGGGGTCCTTGTTGTTGTGTGACTGTACGGGGCTGAAGTGAGGTGCTGTACGTGAGCACTCTCCCCGGAGTTGACAGCCCGTTTGCCTGTGTTACCGAATAAACAGACAAACTGAGATCAAAACGTCTGGTTCTTGAGAACGCTACAGTATCAATAACAACGCTGGTATTGGTATTGGATCGTTACTAGTGCGATAGGATCGATACTTTGTTTCTATCTTCTAAATTCAGTATGTAGCCCACTGGATTAGGTGAAACAACCTTTTTTTGTGAAATGACAACATTTCCTTTAAACGTCCATGGTGATAATATATGGATAAAAAATATGAATTTTATTTAAACATAGTACTTGTGTTTTAGAGACAGGAACATTTACATTTCAAGTCTCCAAAGACACTCAGTTTCAAAATGCATGAAAAGCTGAAAGGTGCGTTTTTATTGTGTTTATTCATTAACTTGTTAACTCATTGTAGAAACACAGTAATTTAGTGGTCATTAAAATGTGTTCAAAATTTCCAAACTTACAATGATTCATGTCATAAATCATGATATTGCTCTCCCCTACATAAGCTGCCTTTATAGGTTAAAAGTACTGGTATTGGTATCTGCAATAATGGTTTTATATTTATTTGGTATCAGAGCAATACCAAAATCTGCAGTATTGCACACAACCACTACCCGTTCCCTTGGCTCGTGATGCTAAAATTGCATTTCTGTCACTCTAAAGTAGTCCAAAAATAAATAAATAATTAAAATAAAATAAATCCAGCTTTGACGACATGACCCAGGGCCAGCTTTTAATGAGGATGGAACACGGTGTGAATCACAGCTGAGCTGACACTGGTACTCTCTGTCCCAAGTTAGGTTTCCCACAGCTCAAGGCTACTGATTCAGTGACAATGGTTATTCCGTGAACTCACTTTACTTGAAATCTAGTTGGCAGAGATACGTTCAGTAGTCTCCACACACACTACTGACTGTTTTCAGTGAAATGAATACCCTGTGACCGTGGTTCTGGAAACAGATTTTTGTGGGGATTTTTTTTTTTTCCCCCAGTATTGTTGATAAAGAATCTGTGTGTTTTCAGTAATGTGTTATATATCAGTATTGTTTTAACATATTGATTTTAATTAAGTTTTGTTCCTGTTTTCGCCAAAATGGGACATCAAAATTATATCGAAAAAGATCTAGGTCTAGGTCTGTACCTTACTACACTACGACTGCACTAACAGGTGTGAGGACAAATACATCACACAAATGTTTGAGGAAATATGACAGGATTTTGCAAATTAACACACAAAACTATAAAGAAAAGATAACAGTTTTAAAAAGTATCAATTACCAAAACATTTATGTATTTAAGAATTTCAGAAGATCACCTTACCTAAAGGTAGAATAGTACATGTACCGGGGGACCAGTGGGAACCAGGATGTAAAGAAGTCAGCTATAGCCAAATCCCTCCAGATAGTATGACAGGTACTGAGAAGGCAGAAGCCAACTCAGTGAGAAGAATAATCCCCAAGGTATCAACATGTATGCCATACCGGTCATCAGATGCTCAGCTGGAATAGTAAGGTGGCCACAGATTGATCCCACTGAGGTCAAGACATGAAAACTCATCTTAATGCATCTTGTGTTTCAACCATAGTCCAACCCCCTGATAGTCTGAAAGTTATAAGAAGAGAGAGAAAAGTGAGTCTTAGAGATGTGAACTAGGATGACTGAGCATCAGTTTATACATCAGAAAAATGGCTCCCTGTGATGAACTGCTATGAGAATACTTCAAACAAGTAAAGAGAAAGAGGGACAAGAGGAATTATTGTGGAAGAACAAGCCCATGCATTGGATCTATTATCTCTTGTCAGAAAAAGTGGTGGACTGAAAGAAACCTACCAGTAGTTAGAAAAGGCTGGATAGAGAGTAAAGTAATTTTAACTGGTAACTATTCCAAGAGTTAGGTACGTTTTCATACCTGTCGTTTGTTCATTTAAGTACAAATCAGTGGATGACTTTGTTAACTTGTAGCAACCTCCAAGCAAACCAAAATGTGCCACTATAAACGATGGGAGAACGTTCAGACTGCTTATTGGTCCCATCTAGTGTGTGAGTGTAAAGGTTAAATATAGGAAAAAGGTGGTGTGTTGACTTACTCGACAGCATGGAAAATATATTCTTGATCCTAGCCACTGGTGCTATTGATGGTACACACATTTACAATAAGGCAGAAGCAGACAATTACATTCAAAAGGTGTAGTAGACAATTATATGAAGTTTTGGGAAATAAATGTTAGCCAACTAGGCAAAGTGCATCTTGCATGCATTTTGCAGTTTCATCTATTTATGATCAAGGCCAAAATAACAGTACGTTAACCCCAATGCTAACCCCATGAAAGACAAATGTGAATTTATGTGACACCGGTCATTCTGGGTGACTTGGGCTACCCATAACACCCCTGGCATATGAATCCATTTCCAGAATCCAGAGGAGTAACAGTTACACAGCTCAACTTTAATCAGTGGCTGAGTTGGGCATGGATAACTGTAGAATTAGCTTTGGATGCCTCAAAGGATGATCGAGGTACCTCCTTAAACAAAATGAGGCACACATTACCCTTGTCAGCTGCTAATTTCAGTGCCTGCTGTGTATTTTTCCCATTTTTTTCCTACTGAATCTGACTTGACTCTCCTCACCAGTACCTTGGCATAGATCTTCTCAGGGAGACTAAGACCACACCCTCTGTTCCACCCTCTCAAAGATGGGACCCCCACCTAGTCCAAAGGCACCGCGCCAGATCTTCACATGACATTGGACTGTGCAAATCACATTAGAGAGGTGTGTCAACCAATTAAGCTCTCTGATTTGTCCAATAACAGAACATCACTCAGATTCAGATCACGCAGGCTGTTTTTCCCAATGACGCCCCTCCAGGTTTCACACGTCAGTGCCCAGTGAGTCTGGAGGGAAACAACCTTCTCTTTCATTGGGAAAAACCCCAATGTATAGACAGCGAGAGGAGGCATACAAGAATACTGCCTGCCACCTTTCATCAAGGGCAAGTCCATAGTGAAACAGTGTCCAGCTCCTCTCAAGGAAACTGGTTCCAGACCCCAAACTGTAAACAATATCTAATAGATATCCCTCAACCTCATGCACTAGTTCAGGCTCCTTCCCCACCAGAGAATTGACATTCCATGTCCTCGTACCTGCCACCCAACACACATTGCACCCTAAGGTGGGCTGATTGGTCACTAGGAGGACAGATTACTGTATGAGAGCCTATATGCTCATGCATTCAATATTTAACAACAATCTGATTTTTAGAGTAAATGCAAAGACTAATGGAAAAAAAGCAGGATACACATTTTTATTGGAAAATATCACAAAGTGAATTGCTGACAGTATGATTCATCTGCATGGAATGATTTGAAATTCAAATGCAAAGAGGAGACATCTAAAAAAATACCACTTCACTCTTTAATTGATCTGGTTTTTGCCTTCATGTAAATAACTCAGATGTTTGGGGTTTTTGAAGGGGATACAGCCACATTCATTCAGCTGAATCCACCTTGTTAATATTTTTATAGTCTCAGATGGTAGGCTTGTCTCTGTGCTTGTTCTGCTAGACCTTACTGCAGCATTCAATACAGTTGATAACAATATTTAACCTGAGACTAGAATACACCTAGGCATTAATGAAATGCCTGGCACTGTTTTGAATCGTATCTATCTCATAAATTCCAGTTTGTTCATGTAGATTAGGATTTTTAAAGTCAGGCAGTTCCATAGGATTCTGTGCCATGTCTTACACTTTTTATATGTGTGCTTCCTTTAGCAGTATTATTAGAAAATGCTACATTCCCTTCTGCTGACATGCAGATGATATCATATACATTCGTTTATCTACACATACAGGGTGTGATTTATCACCCCCTGAAAATAATTCATAAACCAAAGTGGTCCTATATACTCTGAAACCTTTTTAAGTATGTGTTACTGTACTTTTTTCCCAATAACTCTAGAATAATAATGAACATCAACTAATGATTTAAATATAGAACCACAGCAAGAATATTAGTATTCTTTTAAATAACATTAATAACTTGTGCATTATTAGACACATCATTGTCAGACTCAGGTTTTTCTCTTCATACATATGTCACACAATGCACATCATCACCCCCGCTTTTTTCTGTACTTATAACATACACGTTTTATTTCCTCAACTTAGAAAGACAGCCATATCATCACATCCACCCTTTGAAATTTATAACAGAGGGAAAGAAATATATATTCACAAACTAAAAATAAATAAAGTATAGAAGCCCTACTTAATATTGCACATTGATAGGCACAAACAAGAGCACTTGTGCAATAGAACAAAAATTAAAAATCAGAATATGGAGCCACAGATGGCTGGGGACATGTGGACAGCTTCAATTTTAAAATCTGTTTTTATTTATATCCCAGCAAAATCTTAGTCAAGAGGCCTCAGCATAGAAAATATTAATACAAGTTCTGTGAAAAACCTTGAACTAGGAGCAAGACAGCTGATAAAAATTTCAGATATCCACATGTTTGGGAAATTCAGTGACTAATATGATCAACCTCAAAATGTAATGAATACCAATCCTGCAGAAAGGTTTGTTTTCACTTTTTCCAGATTCTCAGGTAATGAAATCTACATTCAGCACATAGGAGCCAGGTGAGTAGAGCAAAGAAAATGTGCTTTAACAACAAAACGCACTGAAAATACTCAAAGGTATAACGTCCAGAAGACATAAGAAGCAAATGATTAAAACCCAAAAGTCCACAAAGAATGTAAGCAAAAGGCACAGGGGGTGAACAAAGACATTACAAGAAAGGTTGACTAAGAGAGTTCAGACTGTGTTGAAGAATAAATGTGACTATGCAGTCTCTGTTTTTGCCTTATAAACTATATTTCCATTTATGTTTGTACATGTTTCACTAACTGTTTTCTATTTTCCTAGAAATAAGTACCTCCTCGGACGATCATCTCTATAGGTCAGTTTACCAGCAGGGTCTAATAGTTCCAAGTTCCAGACTAGATTTCAAAGCCAACCAGGCTTTCTAAGATGCAACTCCAAAGCATTTCTCCCACCTGCAGATGAGCATCAGCTTCACCAAAAGTTTTTTGACATGAGCTAAAAACAAACTTCTCATTAGCTTTTCAGTTAAATTACTAGTGTGTCTTTTGTAGGCTTCCTTATAGCCGCAGTAGACAATACGTGCTAAATTGCTTTATTTTTCATTATTGTTTTGATTTCTTTTTCTTAATTGTTTCAGATGGTTTCATAACTCTGTTTAGATTATTTTCTTTTTTAATTGATTTAACTTATTGCAGCAATTTCTATGATTGTTTTTCTTGTGCAGTACTCTGGAACGATGGTAATTTTCTGTCATGTCATAGAATTCTTTTCGGCTACACAAGCTTACTAATCGTTTAAACTTTTAATCCTGTACTGCATGAATCAGCAAAATACCCGAAGAATTACCTTAATTTAGATGAAAACATTTTGTCAATTTTTTCTCTTTACTGAATGGCAAAAACTGATGTTGACTTGAAATAACATGTGTCCTTTTTTCCTGTCTGGCATTTATTTTAATTGAGAACATTAGAAGAAAAAGAACTGTCTTTAATACGAGAGATGTCAATCAAAATCCATTGATGGGGCTTTCCACAACTATTAACTTGTGAGAGTTAATAATTGAGCTATGTTGCCCAAAGATACAGTTTTAAAGAGGGAAATATTTTCTTTTTTTCTAGTCAACAAACTTTATTCATATCTTTAAATCACGTTCGTAGGGGCCATGCTCACCAGCCTATCGACTGAATTATACAATTAAACCTGACAGGAGACTTAAAGAAGCTGTTCTCTGTAAAAAAGTGAGCACAACTTTATTACTGTTGTCGAGCAAAGTCGATCATCACTTTGTGGGTTTTTTTCTGTTTTGGTGAATGATTTTGACTTTCTGTTGTTGCCTTTGGTTACAAACTCTTCAGTAGTTAATTCTTTTCCTCACTTCACACTGGTTCTGGATTGAGCAGCCAGCAGGCGAATAATGCGTTTGTCGAGACAGATGCCAGCTAGACAGGCAGGATTTGCCCTGGGTTACCCCACCACCTGCAGCGCTTGAAGTCTGTTCCAAGAATGTCTCTGTGTCTTCTGCTGTCCCATAGGTGGGGGATGAGACAGACTGCATCCAGCCAAGCCAAATCAGTGGCTTGAGGGCAGAACACACTGCCAAAGCTTGGATGACCCTTTGTTCCCGTACACTTAAACACATAATGGTTTCAGTAAGAAGTGGAGCTGGATTTCCATTTTATAAGAATGAAACACCAAGCAAGAAAGAGAAGTTGAAACAAACCACCACAGAGACACTGTGGTACTTTAAGGACATTTAAGCATTTTACAAGAGATTTTTTTTCTTTAAACTGAAAGAAAATATTGAGGAATTGCAGGCAGCTCTCAGTTTGTTACATGTGTGTTTGCTTTGTTCCTTGGCACAGTAGAGAGTGAAGGAGAACAGCAAAAAGTGGTAGAGTTTCAGAAATACTTTGTCTTTATTTTAGGTAATTATTTTAGGTACTCGCTGGTCACTCCAAACTTTAATATACCAACTTACTTTTATCTAAATGTAATATTTTTATATTGAAAGGGAAAGATTCTTGAATCTTAGAACATCCCTGCTTAGGCTACTGCCCCCGCGACCCGGCCTCGGATAAAGCGGATGAAGATGGATGGATGGATGGATGGATGCATGTGGCTACCAAAACAGAACAGAGTAGCTCATGACAAACACAGAGGCAGCATGTTTTTCTACAAACTACACACACATATGCATAATAGAACTAGATCCACTTTGTATGAGTGGAAGGTTAAAATATTTTGCAAATATTAAGTCAGTCTTCATTAATCCAAGTGTATCTGGTGTCCTGAGACCACAGCTTGATACTCACGTCTACTGAATAGGAGCAGCATACAAGACCTTTCACTTTTTGACACACTCCTACCCCGTTGTCTGGTCAATTTGATTTGGTGTTTGCTTTGGACTAGAATAAAAAGAATGCTTCACCCTGATCACGTACAAAACATCAGACTATTTGAGTGGTGGAACTAACAGTGGCTAAGATCCCACACTAGAGTCCAAAACTCTGTTGCTGAAACCTTGCAGGGTAGAGCACAGGAGGCGTCCTTTATTTTTTATTTGCATGCACGAGTAACAGCTGGCTTCCTTTGAAAGGTGTTGCTTTTTTAAATGGATAGCAATCTAATAGGAGAATTCAACGGTGCACATTTCTCCAGCTGGCATCTGGTCGAAGCATCTGTGTTCCAACCAGATTTCCTTCAGGGACTAAAAATTTCAAAATAGATAAATATACAGCTATTGATATAACCACAGTGGACTAAAGCGTTTAGCCTCTCCCTCAGTTTTCCTTCTTTTTTTCCCTCCCTCTCTCAATTTAAAGAAAACAAATGCAGAAACAAAGGGATTTAAAGACTATAATTCCTCTTGGGAATGTTGAAGGGGCTTTTTAAGGAAAGTCATCAGCTTTGATTATGCTTAATCTCATAAACCTAACCAACAAAGATTAGACCTGCATATCATTGATGCTTTTTCTCAATCAATTCTCATCCCACACAAAAGCTTTCTCGGAGGGCTTTGTGATTTTCCTCCATCTCTTCTACCAACTGGGTAATATGTTACCACACATAAATCAAAGCTTTATAATGCCTTCAGGTGTATCAACAACAGAAATGTTTTCTTGCGTTTGCAATAAAAAACAAGCCTCGCAGCGACCCCCTTTACCCACAATTACATCACTTTCAAGAACACAAATATTTTGGTGTTGCTGCTGACTGATTATTTCATTGGAGTAGTTGGACAGGCACAGAGCAATAAAACAGAATGAAATACTATTCGCTGCTGTTAACTCAGAAATTTGGTGCATAGAGATTCTTCTTTCCAGTTAACATGGGCAGAAAGGCAAGAGTTCCTATTCAAGGACCGAAAATCTAAAATCTATTTGACACAAGGTTGAAAAAGGATGAAAAGAAATGTTTTATTATTTTTTATTATTTCAAGTACAGTAAGTATGGTGGAAATACCAGTCCAAAATGATAAAGAAAAATAAACAACAATTAAGGCTCCAGCTACACTTAGAGCTGCAAGCCACATCATCAATCACACCTATCTCTACTGCTGATAGAATGCTGATTGAAATAAAACATAAACGGTGCACAGCATACTTGAGAGTTTTAGTTATAGATTGCTGTTCTGTCCTTCAATTTACCTCTTTCACACACAATTGTGCTTCACCACTGAAGTATGGGGAAAAGAGGAGACAGGTGATTGGAAAAGAACAACATTATTCTTTGACTTCTCTTCTGTTTGCAAGCTGCCCCATCTCATCACTCATTTTTAGACATAAGCCAGTTAGCATAAGCACACACACTAGGGGTGGAAGACAAAGCTTTAAATATGCTAAAAAGGTAGAGTATGTAAGATTGTTAGCTTTCAAAACTCACATATAATCAATAAACAGAGTTCTGAGGGAAAACTTATGATATTATGATATTATGATATATGAACGACGTCTACAGTATGTCTAGCAATGTGAAGAAATACACTGGGAAGTAAGAAGGAGTATTACCTTTTTAAATCATTGATTTCTTTAAAACATCAGTCTTCAGAGGTATTTGGCTCTAGCTGGCTTTCTAAGGTTTTCACCATGAAGATATTGGCCTGTGAGATAGCTAGTTGTAGCTGTCCTCTGTGTCTGCTATTCTTCCACATCTTCATTCCAAATAAGCTTCCCAGTCTTTGACACCATTACAAATCTCTCATGATCAGGATTGTTGTGTCTAGTGTTAACCATTCTAGGAGACCACAGCAACGTAGAATAACAAGAACCAATCAACATCACAAAGGTGATCTTCCAACAGCAAGTCACCAGAATGAATGAATGGTTTTGGTTATAATAGTGAATGGTGAGTAGAGCTGTGTTCACATCTGCAAGCATCTGCTTTGATGAGGCTTCGACAGTGAGCCAGGGGAGTTGTGCCCCTGACTTGAATCTGGCCACAATCTTCATCTCCAGCTCATTAACATTTGTTATTGCAGGTGGCTGGCCATCTAGTTCAGTTACACTGCCGTCCTGTACAGGATCAACTCATAATAACCATATTATTCACTATTGCTAACATTGTGCTGTAGTCTCTAGATCTCCAGCATTATTAGTAGCTTTCTTCTAGTGATGTTATAGCACTGAGTTACCAAGTTCTTTTCGTTCAATAGAGGTCTTCTATTTAAAACCATAGTAAAATTCCATCTAGCCCATATTGTCAGTCTTGGCCATGTATGTCTTGTTTCAGTAACCATCTACTCATAAGTATGTCCTAGTTCTCTAACACCTGACCCAGATGTTGTTAAGCCAAGCAAGAAAGTTAGATAGCGCTAAATACCCCCAAAAGGTAAGACAGGTGCTGAGAAGCCAGAGACTATTTAGCCCATAGTAGTAGGAAGTAATATATATGCTGGATCGGCAACCAAATGACTCGGATAGTGTACAGGAACTTCCGATGGAAGACACTGCTGTAGGTGGCTGAAAATAATAGGGCAAAGGTTCCAACCATCCATCCATCCATCCGGGTCACGGGGGCAGCAGCCCAAGCAGAGAAGCCCAGACCTCTCCCCAGCCTCCTTCTCCAGCGGGGGAACACCAAGGCGTTCCCAGGCCAGCCGAGAGATATAATCTCTCCAGTTTGTCCTGGGTCTGCCCCGGGGCCTCCTCCGGGTGGGACATGCCCGGAAAACCTCACCCAGGAGGCGCCCAGGAGGCATCCTTGTCAGATGCCCGAACCACCTCAACTGGCTCCTTTCGATGTGGAGGAGCAGCGGCTCTACTCTGAGCCCCTCCCAAATAGCCGAACTTCTCACCCTATCTCTAAGGGAGAGGCCAGCCACCCTTCAGAGGAATCCCATTTCCGCCGCTTGTATCCGCAATCTCGTTCTTTCGGTCACTACCCACAGCTCGTGACCATAGGTGAGGGTAGGGATGTAGCTTGACCGGTAAATTGAGAGCTTTGCTTTTATATTCAGCTCTCTCTTCACCACAACAGACTGGTACAGCGTCCGCATCGCTGTGGCCGCTGCACCAATCCATCTGTCGATCTCCCGCTTCCTTCTCCCGTCACTCGTGAACAGTGTTGGGACTAACGCGTTATTAAGTAACGCGTTACAGTAACTACGTTATTATTGTGGTAACGAGCACGGTAACTAGTTATTATGCCAAAACCAGGAACGCGTTACTCGTTACTGGGATTTAGATAGGCTCGTTACTCGTTACTTTGTGTGGTGGATATCGCGGAGCTTCCACAGATTCAATAACATTAGCAAGTGGTGGAGGCCAGCAGGTGGATGAAGGAAAAGGGAGGCAAGAGGAGAGACCCGAAGCCGCCGCCGGTCCGCGTGTCAGGTGAACTGAACTTCAGGTAAGAAGTCATGACCTGCAGTTTGAGTCAGATATAAACCAAGTTTAGGTGGAGTTTATTTTCGGTATGCTGACATTTTCGTACTGCGTGCTAGCTAGCATGACGGAGTTTCTATACAGCTGTGTGGGTGCTATGTTACTGATGTTGAACTTTATTTTGTTCATACGGTTAATTATTAGAGTTGCCAACCGTGCCCTAAAAAACAGAATCGTCTGGTATTCAGAGAAAATATTACGCGTTTCGTACTGAGGTGAAAAGGAACACAGTTTGTCCCGGACTTCAGCTACAATGAAAAAGACACAAAGCTGAAGCTGCACAGCTGCCTCTTCTTCTCTCATTCTCTCTCTCCTGTTTCTACTTCAATCACGAAACTGATCAATGATCAGCTGATCGGCTTTTCTCTCTTGTTTATTTATCGCCCACTTTGCGCCAGAAAGAGGAAACCAGCGGATGTCGCGTTAAACAACAGCAGCAAGTTTAAGCTTGATCAGCTGTTGTTAGAATTTATTTAATATTAATTTCTAGTATCAGCTGATGTTTGCTGGAGCCACAGCTGTAAAGCTGCTGGTCATGATATCGGTTTGGTTATCTGGTGAGAGGGAAACATGAAGATGAAACCAGGAGATGTCCTTACTGAATCATCAGAGCTGAACAGGTGATGGAGAAACAGGTTTACCTTTTAGGTGACATGAATGAGTTGAAGGGAAGTTATGAACTGTTTCTGAGAGACAAATAACACCAGGATCCTTTTCTATGTAGCTGACAGCTGGTAACTGTGCAGGGGCGGGTCTAGCAAAGTGTTGCCAGGGGGCAGGTAGGGCATTAACAGGGAAAGGGGGGACAAGGAAATACTTTTCTTTATTATTCTCATTTAAAATGTCTCGCTTTAAAAAAAAATAATTATCTGAGTCTTACAACAACAGCACGGTGGCACGGTGGTTAGCACTGTTGCCGCACAGCAAGAAGGTCCTGAGTTCAATTCCACCATCAGGCCGGGGTCTTTCTGTGTGGAGTTTGCATGTTCTCCCTGTGTTTGCGTGTTCCCTCCGGTACTCCGGCTTCCCCCACCGTCCAAAGACATGCAGTTTGAGGGATAGGTTAATTGGATAATCCAAATTGTCACTAGGTGTGAATGTGTGAGTGAATGTGAGCGTGAATGGTTGTCTGTCCCTGTGTGTTGGCCCTGTGACAGACTGGCGACCTGTCCAGGGTGTACCCCGCCTCTCGCCCTATGACAGCTGGGATAGGCTCCAGCGCCCCCCGCGACCCTGGAAAGGATAAGCGGAAGCGAATGGATGGATGGATGGATGGATGGATGGAGTCTTACAACAAACAATTGATAGATTGATACATATATACCATCAGAACAGTGTACATCACTGTCACAACAGTGTTTATTTTCATTCAAAGGCTTTATGATTTTTCCTATAATGGTGGGCGGTCTCTAGTCAAAATGCCCGGGACGATTTTTTTTTGTCCCAGTCCAGCTCTGTATGCAGTTCATCTGCAGTCTGGTGTTACCTACATCTTCCTATTCAGAAGGCAGAATTTCCAAGTTCTGAGTACAATCAAAAGCACCACGACTGCAGTTTTTGTGTTGGATGTAAAAAGCAGGCTAGAATCATGCGGCGGTCAACGACGGTCCAGGCGTGGGATTTCTCTCATGGAAATGTGCACACTATTTTTTCCTTTCTATTGGTAGGTGGCACAGTGCACTTGTGGCAAGTAAGCAAGCTAGAAGACTGGCAATCCTGCTGGGTATCCAGTTACAGAAGCAACACATGAACAAAAGAATTCTGAGTAAAACCAAAGTTACTTTCCCTAGTAACTAGTTACTTTGAAAGTAACGAGTAACTTGAAGTAACTGAGTTACTTTTTTAGAGAAGTAACTAGTAATGTAACTAAGTTACTAATTTAAAGTAACTTACCCAACACTGCTCGTGAACAAGACCCCGAGATACTTAAACTCCTCCACTTGGGGCAGGAACTTGTCCCTGACCCGGAGTGGGCACTCCACCCTTTTCCGGCTGAGGACCATGGCCTCAGATTTGGAGGTGCTCATTCTCATTCCCACCGCTTAACACTCGGCTGCAAACTGTTCCAAGGCGAGCTGTAGGCCATCACCTGATGAAGCCAACAGAACCACATCTTCTGAAAAAAGCAGAGATGAGATCCTGAGACCACCCAAGTGAAAGCCCTCCACCACTAGGCTATGCCTAGAAATTCTGTCAATAAAAATTATGAACAGAATCGGTGACAAAGGGCAGCCCTGGCGGAGCCCATCACCCACCAGGAACGAGTCCGACTTATTGCCGGCTATGCGGACCAAGCTCTTGCAACAGTTGTATAAGGACTGAATGGCCCATAGCAATGGGCCAGACACCCCATACTCCCACAGGACCCCCCGAAGGACACGGTCGAATGCGTTCTCCAAATCCACAAAACACATGCAGACTGGTGGGGCGGACTCCCATGCACTCTCAAGTAACCCTGAGAGGATAAAGAGCTGATCCTGTGTTCCATGACCAGGACGAAAACCGCATTGTTCCTCCTGTATCCGAGGTTCGACTAGCGGATGAACTCTCCTCTCCAGCACCCTGGCATAGACTTTCCCAGGGAGGCTGGGGAGTGTGATTCCCCTATAGTTGGAACAAACCCTGTGAAAATAACACGGCAAAGGTCTAGACATACAAGCAGCTGCTCCCCAAAACAGCTGTTTGCTAGAAAACTCTTCATGTTCTCTCTTTAATCCCTAGCTGGCGTTAGTCCTGGATCGACTCCTAAGCCCATATGCTGCTGTGGGTGCCGATGGTTGTCGAATTTTCATTCACAAATCGTTTCCATGCATGACGATCATTGGCGATTGTCCTGGCCTCGTCGAGATTTATTCTGCGATTTCTGATGTCATCTTCGTCCTGTTTTAGCCATGTTCTCTTCGGTGCCGTTCGTTGGATTCTCCACTGGGTAGGTTGTTTACACCAGAGGAGTTGGTGTGGTAGTTGACTCGCGTCCATTCAACACACATGGCGAAACCATCGCAGTCGGCATATTGGTTTCATGCCTGTTTTCCACGGTCTCCCGGTTCTGGTCACTTCGGGAGGGCGACCACCTTCTTCCTTTTGCATTTGGGCTTAGGACTGACCTTGGCGGAGTTCCGACCTTAGAAAACTATAACCTAAAAGACATCATAACACTCTGTTAATTTAAACCACTGATTATAGAGACTTGCTTTAATATTGGAGAAGGAACATGTTCTAGATCTGTCACTTCAATGTTGATTTTAATGAAGATAAAATTGTATATGAAGCTTCTAGTAATTTCCATTTATATGTTTCCTTGATCTAAACATCTAAACTTAAAAAAATTTCTCTTGGATTTCTAAAGGATAAGTAAAACCACCACTATATTTCACCACCACTGTGATGATTTTTTTAGGTCTATGACCTCCCATGGAGGCATAGTAAAGAACTAACAACAGGCCTTCATTATGTCTGTCACTTTTGAAGCCAAACAGTTTTGAGAGCAGATGCTGTCTTGACACCGCAATCATCAGTAAAGTGGTGCTGCCAAATGACCATGTGTCCATCTAACCAAGCAAGCACAACCAGCACAATGCTTCGACATTAAAACTAAGATCAGCGGGACACCCATCGTGCCAGCTGCAGTCCGCTGAAATATGCAGCTTAATGATGTTGTAAGTAGATGATGTGATTTCCTTTTAACTTTTAACACCTTTTAACACCTCCAGTGTTACTCTAATGGCCATCAAGCCTCTGATTAGCCTTTTACATTAAGTAAGACATGTAATGACTGACCCAGAAATAGCACAGAGGAACAAACTGTGAAGGCAAAGGAAGAGATGCATCCTGCAAAAAGTCCTATACACCCAGACTAAAGTAAAGTAACAACAACAAAATAGACTTTGACCCCTTTGAACCCCAGAGAAGCAGAGCAATGAAGCAAAGGGAAGACAGTAGTTTGTCTGTAGAGTCAAGTTTCCTGACCAAACTAAATACATTGTCACTGATTTTGTAAAATGCTGAAAAATATCGCTGCGTTGTAACTACTCAATTTCCACAATTGTATTTACATCAAACCATAACTGCCCAATTGGAAAGCCCTAGCTTAAAAATGAGAGAACAGCAGCACTGACCATATGTTATGGCCAAAACCCAGCTCCATAACAGATCCACCTCGCTAACGTCTATTTTTCAGGAGTGTGAAGGGAAAGAAGGCTGAAGCTAATGTGTCTCGACATTTCCCTCCCCACCACTCCATCTGCTGTGCCACTGATTAAGAGGCTTCCAGAAAAGCTCCCAGCTCTATGTTGGATGGCAATGTGGATTACAAGGAGCAACACATCACCATTTACAACATGGATGCAAGTTTAACAGCAGGAAGAGAATCAAAGATCTGGGTCTTAAAGTCCCTGTCCTTTCTACAGAGACATAAAAATAGAACAAATTGATCCCAATTGATTTATTCACAGAAAATTCACGCAAAAAAAGTTGCAAACATTTGGATTTTCCATTCTTCTGCACTTGAATTTGAAATAAATGTATATGTATACAACATTGGAGTGCCAATCTCTGTGAGAGATATGCAATATGAAAAAGAAACTGATAAAAAAAATATATGTTTGATTTTTGTAATGTGCATATGATTTACAGAAAGGGGCCTCAGTGGAATTTTCCTATGCACCACAATAAAATAAGCATGAAACAAGTAAAACGTCTGACACGAGTCTTTGATGATTTTAAGCAATACAGTATAGTGGAGTTGAGTTTTGAACTCATTTTTCATATTAAATTACCGCTTTAAAATATACCATTCAAAGTTCAAGAGTTGTATTCTAAAAGGTACAACCTGATATATTATTAAAAAAAAACTTGTATAATAAGATAAGAAATAGTTTAGTTTGTTCTGTGAGATCAGTTAGGTTTGTTTTCTTTAAGGTAAGATGACCTTTATTAGTCCCACAGGTGGGAAATTTGTTTTGTTACAGCAAAAGTGCAAAGTTATGTAGCAGAAATTAGAAAACACTGGAAAGCAATAAAATACAATAAAATAAAATAAAATACCATATACAATAGAATAAAATAGAATAAAATAATATATACAATAGAATAAAATGGAAATACAAATACTATATACAACTGAGTAGGAAAATACAAAAATACAACTTCGTCAGAAGAACAATTGCACATATAGCAGTCTTATTGCACATGTGTGGGTTTGTGTGTTTGATCAGCTGCAAAAGTCTTTATTGTAGAGTCTGACAGCAGTGGGGAGGAAAGACCTGCGAAATCCGCGAAGAACAGAGCTGGCCCTTCGGATCAGCCTGTTCAGTCTCTTCCTGTCCCCAGCAGAGATGCTGCCGCCCCAGCAGACCACACCATAGAAGATGGCTGAGGCCACCACAGAGTCATAGAAGGTCTTCAGGAGTGGGCCCTCCACTCCAAACGACCTGAGTCTCTGCAGCAGGTACAGCCTGCTCTGCCCTTTCCTGTAGAGGGCATCTGAGTTATGAGTCCAGTCCAGTTTGTTGTTCAGATGAACACCAAGGTACCTGTAGCTGTCCACAGCCTCGATGTCCATACCTTGGATGTTCAGTGGTTGCAGTGGAGGATGCTTGTGCCTCATGGAAGTCTACCACCAGCTCCTTGGTTTTACTGGCATTGATCTGGAGGTAGTTCAGCTGGCACCAGTCCACAAAGTCTTGAGTCAGTCCTCTGTACTCCTTGTCATCCCCATCAGTGATGAGGCCGACTATTGCAGAGTCATCAGAGAACTTCTGCAGGAAGCACTGGGTGGAGTTGTGGGAGAAGTCTGCAGTGTAGATGGTGAAGAGGAACGGAGCCAGAACCGCTCCCTGTGGGGCCCCCAGACACTGCAGACGACCCTGTCCGACACACAGCCCTGAGTCCTCACATACAGTGGTCGGTCGGTGAGGTAGTCCAAAATCCAGGTAGTGAGATGATGGTCCACTCCTGAGTTCTCCAGCTTGTCCTTCAGAACCGAGGGAAGAATAGTGTTGAAGGCACTGGAGAAATCAAAGAACATGATTCTCACAGTGCTCCCAGCGGTCTCCAGGTGCGCGAGGGAACGATGTAGGAGGTGAATGACGGCATAATCCGCTCCAATGCCAGGCTGGTAGGCAAACTGAAGTGGGTCCAGTGATGAGCTCACCAGGCGCCGAAGCTGAGCTAGGACCAGCCGCTCCAGGGTCTTCATCAGGTGGGATGTCAGAGCCACCGGCCTGTAGCTGTTGAGGTCCTTGGGGCGTGAAGTCTTTGGCACTGGAAGAACACAGGAGGTTTTCCACAGCTGTGGGACTCTTCCCAGCCTCAGGCTCAGGTTGAAGAGGTGCTCGATCATCCCACACAGTTGGTCCGCGCAGGACCTGACGACCCTTGAGATGATGCCATCTGGGCCCGCTGCCTTCTTGCCATTAATCCTCCTCAGTTCCCTCCTAACCTGGGTGGTTGAGAGAGACAGGCTGGAGCCTTGTGTTGATTGTGTATTGGATGCTGTTGTTGGGGGTGGGGAGGAGTGAGCAGGGTGAATAGAGGAGGTGTGAAGTGTCAGAGGTGGAACAGCAACAGTGGGGGTGGGTGAGTCTGCAGCCGATGTTGGAGTAAACAGTTGACTTTTTGACTCCAAGGTTTACTGTTGAATCTGGATTTCACCATCTACACTCTAGGATATATAAGCAGATGTTATATGAACTTTCAAGGCTGCTCATACTATAAAGCGTGTTAGTTATTACCTTAATTTCACTTTAATAACTGCTTCACAAACCAACCATTGACCAAGAGATCTTGGACCTGCCCTGCACCAATCATACAAAGTTCATTCTGTAAACTGTACAAACGTACTGCAAACTACTTGTCGTTGGACTTACTGTCCAGTATTCTCACATTATTTCTGAATAACACAACTCTGTCCACTCATTGATAAACAAATAAAAATCATGAAACAGCCAGTTTATCAAAGGATCAAATGTGACCCCAACAGAAATGAGGACATTTAAGCTTTAACTTTCCAGTCGATCAAATATCACCTGGTTAAGAGTGCAAATAGCACTGAACTACAGGGTGGGCCATTTATATGGATACACCACAATAACATGGGAATGGTTGGTGATATTAAAGTCCTGTTTGTGGCACATTAGTATATGTGAGGGGGCAAACTCCTCAAGATGGGTGGTGACCATGGTGGCCATTTAGAAGTCGGCCATCTTGGATACAACTTTTGTTTTTCCAATAGGAAGAGGGCCATGTGACACATCAAACTTATTGGTAATGTCACAAGAAAAACAATGGTGTGCTTGGTTTCAACGTAACTTTATTCTTTCATGAGTTATTTACAAGTTTCATACCACTTATAACATGTGTTCAATGTGCTGCCCATTGTGTTGGATTGTCAATGCAACCCTCTTCTCCCACTCTTCACACACTGATAGCAACACCGCAGGAGAAATGCCAGCACAGGCATCCAGTATCCATAGTTTCAGGTGCTGCACATCTCGTATCTTCACACCATAGACAATTGCCTTCAGATGACCCCAAAGATAAAAGTCTAAGGGGGTCAGATCGGGAGACCTTGGGGTCCATTCAACTGGCCCACGACGACCAATCCACTTTCCAGGAAACTGTTCATCTAGGAATGCTCGGACCTGGCACCCATAATGTGGTGGTGCACCATCTTGCTGGAAAAACTCAGGGAACGTGTCAGCTTCCGTGCATAAAGAGGGAAATACATCATCATGTAGCAATTTCAAATATCCAGTTGCCTTGAGGTTTCCATTGATGAAGAATGGACCCACTATCGTTGTACCCCATATACCACACCAAACCATCACTTTTGTTGTTCCAACAGTCTTGGAGGGATCCATCCAATGTAGGTTAGTGTCAGACCAATAGCGGTGGTTTTGTTTGTTAACTTCACCATTCACATAAAAGTTTGCCTCATCACTGAACAAAATCTTCTGCGTGAACTGAGGGTCCTGTTCCAATTTTTGTTTTGCCCATTCTGCAAATTCTGTGCGCCGATCTGGATCATCCTCGTTGAGATGCTGCAGTAGCTGGAGTTTGCGGTGAGTGCTACGCTGTGGGCTCTTGCTGAATGAAGCTAGGACAGCCACTGATGTTTCTTCATTAGTGACAGTTTTCTTGCGTCCACATTTTGGCAAATCCAACACTGAACCAGTTTCACGGAACTTAGCAAGCAGTTTGCTGACTGTAGCTTGTTAGATGGGTGGTCTCGTAGGGTGTCTTGCATTGAAATCTGCTGCAATGACCCGTTTACTGCGTTCACCAGATATCAACGCGATTTCGATCCGCTCCTCACGTGTTAACCTCTTCGACATGGCAATGGCTGTGAACAAAGAGAAACTTGTAAATAACTCATGAAAGAATAAAGTTACCTTGAAACCAAGCACACCATTGTTTTTCTTGTGACATTACCAATAAGTTTGATGTGTCACATGGCCCTCTTCCTATTGAAAAAAAAAGTTGTATCCAAGATGGCCGACTTCTAATTGGCCACCATGGTCACCACCCATCTCGAGGAGTTTGCCCCCTCACATATACTAATGTGCCACAAACAGGACTTTAATATCACCAACCATTCCCATGTTAATACGGTGTATCCATATAAATGGCCCACCCTGTACAAACAGCATCAGCTCTAGCTGGCTCCTTTTGTCCTTGATTCAGCAGGTCGATAGTTTCACTTCTTCAACCTGAAATGTTCTTTGGTTGCTTTGGCAATAGGATTCCTGTCCTGCTGAATGATGAATTGCTGTCCAGTGTGGTTTAATGCATTTGGCTGAATTTGAGTTTACTACTGCATTACTGCTGTTACTTCCATCAGTAGTGAAACTATCAACAAAGGACCAGCTTTCTGGCAGCTCAAGCCATAAGAGAAGCACCACTGCTTCTGACAGATGAGGTGGCGCTTTGGCTTATGAGCCGCTCCATTCAATCATTTCGAAATTTGTCTACAAGTTTCCTTTACATTTGTTTGGGGGGGGGGGGGTATTTGTGTGTATGTAAATGACTAACTTACAAATGACTGCTGCTCTGTTCCTTGTTTTCCTGTGACAACAACTTTTTTTTCAACAACCCATGTACTAATTTTAGATAACCAACTGCTAACTACATATATTTCCTTAAGCTGACCATATTAAACCATATCATGAATTTCAAATACTTTGTCACCTTCTTTACTCTTGTCAGACAAC
Organism: Oreochromis aureus; assembly: GCF_013358895.1. NCBI lineage: Eukaryota > Metazoa > Chordata > Actinopteri > Cichliformes > Cichlidae > Oreochromis > Oreochromis aureus. Next base: position 6,917,095 of record NC_052962.1, on the reverse strand, counting down.
TGCACTTCAATCTAAGTAGCACCTCTAAATCAACACTGAGCCAGCGTACATTTCTTTAAGCTATATGTGAAAAGGTTCCATCTTCAAGACAGTTTTCTCTATATATTTATAACAAAGTTATATAAAAGCTAGGAATTGGTTCCATAATGTGAGACTGCACTAATAAGTCCATGCTGTGCATTTAAAATCCCTCAGAGAAGCACAATAACCCTGAGCAGAGTTTGAAAAGGAAATATGAATATACATTAAAGGGACCAGCCTCAATGGAAGAGAGAGAAGGGAAAATTACTGCGGGCCGGATACCATTCATTTTTCTATTCAAATCTGGTAATTATATTTGCAACAATGCAACTCAACCACAAAATGATCAGCTCGTGATTCTGGTCTTTTTATTCTACTAGCAGCTAATCTAGTCTCTAACCTCGAACCTGCTGAAGAGATGAGATGTCACTCCCCAAACTATTTGTAAAACTCACCCACAGAGTTTGGTTAAATTCCTTCAGGTACTTCTTCTGAGATCACTTTAGTCTTTGTACCAAGCATCCCAATAATAGACACTACTTTTTTCATATGGTGTAGAACAATCAGCACAGCTTTCCTTTAATTATGTGGTTCAAAATGTTTTTCTCATAAAAAGTCATATTTATTTGAAAGGAATATTCAGAGATGCTGAGGAGAAATATTAGATTATTTCTAGTGGCTTTTTCAAAATGGCACATTCGTCACCTATTAAAGGAGAAATAGCAACACGAGCAGTGCAGCCCCTTATTGATTTTTTCCAATCTACCAACGGAGACGAAATGAAACTCAAAGCTTAATTTAACTTTAATAACACCAAAAACTAACATGAATTTCAACACTCATCAAGAAAGTTTAAATTTTTCTACTGCAAAATATGTTTTAATAAATAATAAGAGGGAACTCAAAATCTCAATCCTAATTCTAAATCCTACACCCCCATTTTGTTAGGCACAGTGTAGAGTAGGCTACTGTGTATTATTTCTTTTGAGAATTGAAAGGTAGTGATCACCCAGCGCTCCAAATGCAACCCGAAGGTTCCCATTTGTCATTGAGCCTGAGTCTGAAAACAGACTTTAGCTATTTGTCAGTGTAAGTCACATTTTTTTTTTTCCTTTTTATGCATTTTTTTATTATATGGCACATAAAAGTGAGTATAACTCCCAGTACAACTGTGCAACAGCCAACATGTGCAGTGGGACATATTGATCATTTTTGATGTTCATTAAAAAACCCACGATGGATGCACAGGAGTGTAGTTATTGATTAGAAAATAAATGACTGTTAGATTGTATTGGATTGATTTAGGATTCAATCAGAACTAAACTGAAAATGCTAGTTTAACTTGGAATTAAAAGCTTCCCTGTTGGGTACTCATGTTCCACTTACATTCAGCATTACCCACCAAAAACACTGCGTTTATTGACCTTTTGTCAAACCAAGATCAATGTACCCTGGAGAAATAGTCTGAAAATGTACAATTATCTCCGCTGTTAAACTATGTTGTGTATCGCCCTCCTTTGCTCTTGATGACTGCTGGCATAAACACATGAGATCTGATTGGGCTATGTTTCACTATGCTAACATGCAAAGGTAGAATACAATACTGTAGGTATGTGTACAAGTCTGTTTACATCTTTATTCATGTAGTCTGGCAGTAAGTGAGCTGGTAAATTGAATAACAAATCCAAATGATCTACATCATGAAATTATAGTTGTGTTATTGATGTCTCCAGGCAGGAAATTCAGACGTTTTTAAATACAGCAGCAAAATGAATCCGTGAATCCAGTTTCATTTATGCCTCCTAATAGAAGGAAACTATAGGAAATAGACATGGTATATGCTGCACTTTTTACTTGTAAAATTGTTCTAAACTTTGCCCTCTGAGTTCTGCAATTATGAACAGCAGCAGCACAATTAATACTGCATCAAGGTAGTGTATCATATTCAGTGTTTTTCTGTTTGTTGTGTTCGAGTCTTGCAAGTTCTGCTCTGCTTTAACTACTCAGTGATCAGTAGCCAATCATCTTATGAGCACTTTCATGCTCTTCTGACAGCAATTTCACATCCCGTTTCCTGGCAACATGACTTCCATAACTAAATGGTAAATGGACCACTTATTATATACTGCTTTTCTACTCTGAGCATAACATAGCTCACACACCCATTCACACAAGCACTTTTTCCTCTATGCTTAAGTCTGAACAGTCTACTTATCTCGGGGTGAAGTATCTTTCTGGAGGATACTTTGTAGACTGTAGCAGCCAAAGAACAAAAAACACTTAATGCCACGAGGCATGTGAGTTATCCTGGCATGAAGGTGTAACTTGAAATGTTTGTCTTTTTTTCAGTGAACCTGCCTGCAGGCTGTTGATTCAGTATAACACAGTGTCTCTCTCCTTCAAGAGCAAAAGACAAGTGATATACTGAGCTCTGACATGGACTCAAAGTGCCTGCTGCACTTGTTCTTTCTTTTAAATATTGTTTTTTTTTAATATTTAAATATCTGCATGTTCCCCTAAGTATAAAGTAGCAAAAGCTCTGCGTAGTCTCAGAAAAATACTGTTATTGGTGACACCCAAAGGTGTTAGCTGAACTGCAACATCACTCTGTTGTATGAATCTAATTTATTGTACAACACCTGGAAGATCAGCATCCATCAACTGGATTAGCATAATAACAATGAAGATGACTTCGATGTGGAGCACACACACACTGGAGGAAAGTGATTACTAACTTCTCAGGGCAAATCCACTGAGGGCTATTAAAAAAAGAAATGGTTTAAGGCCCTTCTATGTTGCCTTCGGTTTTTAGACCTGTGAGCTTCACCCATCTTTTTAAACTTTCTGCATGAAGAACGTTGTGATTTGTGTTGATACTGGCCTTCACTTTCTTGCTCATCAAAAACTGGATGTAATAGCACTCAAGGCAACTATGAAGATAATTGCTAAACATGTAAAATTGTGAGCAACAAATCATTAACAGGAGCTGAAGCTGTGATTGTTGCTTAGCTGTTTGTAGAGTTTTCTTTTGATGCCCCTGTGTTGGTGTTGTTTCTGCATCAACATAATAATGTTGGTCTAAATGTGAAATTGAGCTTTAAGCTTATTGTTTTAGGATCCATCCAGAGTCCGTAGGTCAGTTCCAAATGGAGTGAATAGAGTGTTTTTTCCCCCCATTTTAACAATCCAGTCTGGGTGTTTTAGCAAATGACTGTTCAGTTCAGAGACTGTATGCTATTACGAAAAAGTGGAGATGAAAATTCTGATATTCTGTGTCACAGTGTCTGCTTAATTATTTCGACGGGGTGAAGACAGATTGTCTGACATGAAGAAGAAATGCATGTGCACAGAAGGTAAAATTCAAAAAATAATGAATCTGTGTTGGAAAGTTTTTTTCTGTTGAAGGTAATTAAGAATTGAGATGGTATCACTGCAAACGGCTGTGCTCTGTTCAGCAAATGGAAAGTGTACTACAGATAGCAAAACTCAATACTAGGTAAATGACACAAAGGCTTACTGGAGAAATAGACAGTTTCATTCTTTGGTAAAGTAGAGGATGTCTGAAGAGGAGGAGAAAGTCATGACCATTATACATGTATGCTGTTCTTAAAAGGCTGTCAAAGGAGGCTAGCTCATGATCTCTGTGGTTATAGTAGAGATTGATTGGGAAAGTGATTAAAAAACAGTGTGATACAGGGATACAGGGGTTAAGATAAAAGCTTGATCTGAAGCATCTACTGACCTATCTACTGTGTATTCCAGAACAGGTAGGATCCAAGCATTTCTGTTCCCATTGGGGGTAACAGACCAATCAGATGAGCAAGTGGAAACTATCCATGATCAATGAACCCCAGTTCTCCTAGAAGATCATACTGCAATTGCTGTGTTTCTGAACTTCTAGCTGATCGATCTTATAGATGTGTGCAGTAGAGATCTAGGCAGCCAGGGCAAAGATTACTTTCATTCGGAGATGCAACATTAAAGTGAGGACAAGATTAATGCAGATGTTGAGCACAAATGCATTTTTCGATTTATTTGAAACGTAGGGTGAAGAATTTCAAAACTTCATAACTTCCTGTCTTTTCTGAAGAAAAACTGAGTTAAAAACTGAAAGCTACTAATATTGCCATCACCTAAATATAGTGTAATGACCCCCCTGCCCAAAACATTTACATTTGCTATATGAAAAATGTCTGAATGCATAGGTCTAGATTGCAGCTCATACACACCATTTTACCATGTCCTATGTTATGTCAACATCATGTTAAACAGAAACTTTTAGTGGTAGATGAACATGATCACCCAATGATCAGTGTACACTTAGTGTCCATCCAACTCACTGATTAAGCCTCATCGGAAACTAAAATACTCAATGACAATTTCCCACAAATAAAACTTTTAGTCTTAGTGTTTAAATTTAGTATGGTAGAAAGTTATAAACGATGTGCATGTATAAAAGAAGTAAATGGCAGGCTCCAATTGAGCTCAGTGGGTGAGCAGGCAGCCATATGTCAGATGGCTGGAATGCAGAGGCACGGTTCAAGTTCAAGTCAGACCAGTATCCCTCTGATCTGCTGTGTGTCTTTGCCCTTCTCTTTCTCCCCTTTTTCGCGTTCTCGGCTTGATGCGTACTTCGAATTGGAACAGTACTTGGTCTCCGACTGATGACGTATCACGAGTACACGAGAACGCAAGTACGCACAAGTACGCATATTGAGAAACGACCTTTGGCTACACATTTCCGGAGAGCTTAACACGTAATCATTAACCAGCACTTTGATTGGCTTACTCAATTTATTGAAGCAATTCATGCTGAGGTATTTTCTGCTTCCTACTCAGGTTCCTTGGCTCCATCTCCCCCCATTGAGGCTCCTGCAGGTACAGAAGCACCTGCTGCACCTTCAAAAACCTCAGTTTTACTGAAGCAGCTAAACTTTCCTATGTGGTAGGTTATCTATGAGGTAAGGCCCTAGCTTAGGCAGACACCTTTTTCCAGTGTACTCCAATCTCCACCTGCTCTTATGATTTGCTTATTGGGGAATTAAAGAAAAACTTTGGCATCCCTTTAAGTGAAGGAACTGTGCCCAAGAGACAATTTTGTTTGACGGACAGTTTAAAATCCACAAAGCCTACCTCCCCAGCTAGCTCTGAGCCTACAAACTCTTACATTCTTGGTCTCACATTAATTTTCCCAGGAATACAACAATACAGGTATACAACAAGTTTTCAATAAAGGCAAACCCCTCTCATTCCCAAGACACTGTTCATACAATTCACCATTGACCTTCTCCTTGGTGCTCCACTACCCACAAAAAATATTTCACTTCTCTTGTCCTGAGAGAGAGGCAATGGAAAAATATATTAAAGACTCTTTCGGTGTTGGAATTATTTTCACTAAACTAGACCTCCATAATGTAATGCATTTCCCCTTATCCACATCCATAAGGGTAACGAATGGAAAACTGTGTTTAATATGCCTCTGGAACACTTCAAATATCTAGTCATGCCCTTCACTGTAACCAATACGTCTGCTTCGTTTCAGGCACTATGTTGTAAGAAACTTGTTAGCTTCTTCAGTCATGCTGACAGATTATATTTACTAGACCATCATTTCTGTATGATGTAGCAAAACTGAGACATCCATCCATCCATCTTCATCCGCTTTATCCGAGGCCGGGTCGCAGGGGCAGCAGCCTGAGCAGAGAACCCCAGACCTCCCTCTCCCCAGCCACCTCCTCCAGCTTATCCGGGGGAACACCAAGGCGTTCCCAGGCCAGCCGAGAGATATAATCTCTCCAGCGTGTCCTGGGTCTGCCCCGAAACCTCCTCTCGGTGGGACATGCCCGGAACACCTCACCCAGGAGGCGCCCAGGAGGCATCCCGATGCCCAAACCACCAAAACTGAGACACACTATTGAAATTGTGATTTTTTTTTCTTAAGATATCTCATTGATTAAATGTTCAGTTAATTTTCTGCACACTGACAGAAAAGGGAGTTTTCTTGTTCCGGCCCACAAAAGATCAAATGCCTCTTTTCCACTTGAACCTATTTGGCTCGACTCTGCTCTACTCGGTTTCAGTCATTTTCCATTACAATTCAGATGCCACCTGAGTGTGGATGGGATCTTTATAGCAATGCATCTGAAAGTCTGTGACATCATTTGTATGTGACACAAAAACAACACAACAATGGAGTACGTCATGGCAATGGTGCACCCGCGGCTCAGTCTATGGCTTTTTGTCAGAATCAAGGACCATGGTGTTGGTTTGTGAGCAATCATTTCCCTCATTTTTCAAAAGTGTCGGTTGTTATTTTTTGAATCAATCAATTTTATGACTCACTCGATGACTCATGAGAAACCTGACCAAACGGGAGCTAAAAAATCTACTAAATACCAGGTACTACTACTAAATGGAAAACCCTGAAAAGCTGAGCCAAGTTGAGCAGGTACTAGTGAAAAAAAGGCCAAATGGATTGTGTGTGGCCTGCGATGTATAATGAGTCTGACATCCCTGCTGTAGATATTGTGTCCAGTTGTGGTCTTACAAGTTTGGATAACTTTCTGTACAGCTTTGGGAGGCCAAGGCAAGTTTCGGCTCAGGATACCACCCTCAGTCCAGATGGAAACACTAAATCAGGAGTTACAGGCAGCCCTGTTGTCACTTCACCCCTCTGAGGACCATTCCTAGAAATGCAAGTAAGCTCTGCACCTCCCTACATAAACACTAATCTCTGTCACCAAAAGCTCTTTGTACTGGCTCAAACACGCTTCTCTTTGTCTTGTGTATTTCCTGCCTTTTCTGAACCTGGAGGACTTTCTCCTGACATTCCCAGTGTTTACCTTTGCTCCATAGTAACAAAATCAATAAAGACTGTAAACATTTCCCTGAGTGTCCCTTGGGTCTGCATTTGGTTCCAGTTTGCCAACCATCCACACGGCACTCAAGATTAAAATTAGAAAAAAAAAATTTTTCTAAATATTAATGGCACTACTTATTCCATTTTAAAATGATTCAGTCAGAGGGATGTATTTCATTTTTTTTATATTCTGAAAATATGAAAAGTTACTTGTAGGAGGATAATTCTTAGAGTATCTAAGACATTACATTTGTAGTTTGAATTGCTTGCCAGTTCTCTCCTGAATGGGGCAAAGCTTTTTCTTGGCATAAAGTATCTCACCACCTGGAAGAATTTGGACTGAAAGTCCACTCTGCAGTGGCCAAACTAGGGTCAGCGCCAGTGCATAAGGACTGGACAGGCAACCAACTCTGACAGTGGGGCATTTGGCTCCCTTTACTTTGGTGTTTCATGAAAAAAATAAGCTATGACAGATGGGCGTACATTCATACTGTCATTTGAACTGACAAACAAATGTCAGATAAACAGAGGTTATAAATGAAGATGCGTAGTAGGAAACCCAATAAATTTACATTTAAAACAGTACGACAAAGTAAACCTATAACCACCACCACCATAATCAACTGCATAGTAAATTCAAGCCTATTTTAAATTGTCTTAAACTGGTATGCATAAATACAACTAGTGTACTTACTGACAATTTCAAGTCTGTAACCTGGTTAAATCAATGTTTAAGAAAAAAAACTTGTGGGAGGGCAAGGGCCAATCACAGCTGTCATAGAGCAATAGGCAGGGTACACCAGGGTATCACAAGGCTAATATGAAGGCAGCCAACCTTTCACACCTGCAGTCAATTTAGAATCACCAACTAACGTAACCCACGCATCTCTCTGGACTGTCAGTAGAAGTCAGATTGGCCAAAGAGAACTCACACAGGCACAGGGATTCAAACCCAGGACCTTCATGTTGGGTTTGAATCATGCTGTACCTTGGTCAGCCCAGTGAATGGATAGATGCCTCCTTTACATTTTAGTATAATTTTAAATTGTAAAAAGCAGGGACTTTGAAAGTTGATCTCTAATTTTGATCTGTACCGTGGTTCTGAAGACATAATTTATTCCTCCCAAAGGACAGTTCCCACCCTGGCTTTGACCTGTTCAAACTGCTTCCCTCAGGGAAGTACTACCGGTGCATCAGCACAAAGACCGACAGACTCAAGAACAGTTTCTTCCCAAAATTCATAACCACCCTGAACTCACACATGCACTGATAACGCAGTTCCACCCAACATTCCAAGGACTTCCCTCTATAAACCACCACTGTGCAATACTTAATTTTACGTACAATAATCCAAACCGTAAATATATAACATTATTTATTTATTTATTTATTTATTTCCTTCTTTTTTTTTTTTTTTTACAGATTTGTATATTGGTACATTTTATGCACCAAAGGTTCCAGAGTGTCCTATCTTCAGTTAAGAAGAACAGCTAATGGCTGGATTAGACACTTAGTTTCACACCTATTTTATGCAGCTATAACAAAACAGCCCCAATACCACAATCATGAACCCGACCCTGCGCCAACATAGTCAACTTAATATAAGAAAGCAATTTTAGTGTGGAAAAACTACATACAAACTTCATCAGCTAATGAATGATAATAAGGTCAGCTAGGCATTGCTGTAGTATTCTTATCGTGTTATCAGGTTTTGGTTTTTAAACTAAGCGGCTATATCGCAGATTTTGGTTTTCACTAAAAAGAACCAAAACACTGAAACTCTGTCACAGGCACCGTGTTAAGCTTTTTCAGTGGAAACATGATTGAACATTAAATGCAGTGAAGTTTTGTTTCGGTTTCGTTTGAAGACCTGATTGATTTACCACCTGTAGGCGTGTGTTTAGCGTGTGTTTATGTCTTCTATAATGGCTTCACGGAGAGTGCCGTTAAAAGGCAGTTTCAGTATCATTAACGTGCCCTGTTCAGGGGCGGAACTAGAAGGGTGGCATGGGGTGGCAAGTGCCGCCCTAAAATGATCCCTTGCCACCCCAAGTGCCACCCCAGTTTTGCATATGACAGTGTTGTTTATTAAAATAAGATAGCATTAACAGTTTGAGCGTAGTTACAGTCAGCAGTGAATATAAATGCTAAAACTGAATATATTGGATAGTGTTACCCCCCTCCACCATTAACAAATGGTTCAGCCCATAGCAGGACCGGCTTTTTTCTTGTTTTCAGTAGCAAGCAATGCTTATGATTGTGCAAGAGCACATTTTGAACAACACCATGGGAATTTCGGATTTTACACAGGTGGTTGGATGTTACACTCTGGAAATGGAAGGAAGGTGAGTGTTATTAACCCTCTGTGGTCCACGGACACGCTGCACCTCCAAATCACATGACTGATGTAAGCTGACATAACAACAAGCTACAGCCACGCTGAGTCTCTATTTCAGCCCACACTGAAAGTTCGGACTTCAAAGTTTTTAAATTTTAATTACAGGCCTGTAAATCCAGAGTTATGATAATATAAGCCATGCTTTTTTCTAAATACTGTCGTCACGTTTGTGTGTGTGTGTTTTAAACATTTTCTAAGGAAAGCGCGAAAACAGTAAAGAAAGGGGAAAAAAGCCACCGCTTTCCTATCGGTGGAAAAATGTACCATGTCGACCAATTTAAAAAAAGTAAACATGTGGGATTTGGTTGCTTAGGAAGAGGGAAAAGTTTGGGGAGTGACAGTAACGGCAGCCAGACAGAGCGAGCGAGTGAGAGAGAGAGAGAGAGAGAGTGAGAGAGAGAGTTTTTAGATGTGGGAGATTTGTGACGTTTAGTGTGGAGTGTATACTTAGTGTGTTGTGCTGTCTTGTGTAGTTGTTCTGTTGTGTAGTCGTTTTGTTTTGTGTGTCAGTGAGGGCACTAATGAATGTCACAGAGGCACATTTGCAACGTAAACACTGTCACTAAGGCTACGTTCACACTGCAGGCGAAAGCGCATCAAATCCAATTTTTTTACCCTATGCGACCCATATCCGATCATGATATGACAGTGTGAACAGCACAAATCCGATATTTTCAAATCTGATCTGGGTCACTACCAGCGGAGTGATACACTACCTGTTGTCAGGCCTGCAGGTTTATCCCTGTGCTGTTCTCCTCTGTCTTTTGGTGGACAAACTTTTTTTTTTTACTGGCACACATCATTTGTGGGGCATCTTATTGCGAAACCTGATTGTTCTCTCATTTTAGTTTTAGTAATATTTTTAAATGGTTGTAGAAAATGAAAAAAAATAGCAGGTGTATTGGATGCATTTTTAGATAAATAGTTGTATATGTTTACAAAATGTGATTTTGATAACTTGAAAAGCATTTTATATTTGCTTTTCAAGTTATCAAAATTTACTCAACATGTCTGTGTTTTTTTTTTACAGTAAAAAAATACTACTAGGATTTTAAGTTCTTTGTGTGACTTCAGATCAGTAATACTAATGCAGTATGTCAGTGAAAAAAACAAGTAAATTCAGTTGAGCTGAAAAGAATGACACCAAACAAGGCAAGGTGGAAAAAAATAAAATGAAACAATTTGAGGGTGAAATACAAACGTAAACTCAAAAGGAGTCAAAAATGGCCGGTTGTATTTCAGACCTCAGTGGGTTAATCCAACAAATCATGAAAAATTAGGTTTAAATTTTTGTTCATGACAGTGCAGATTTCTGACATTTTGTGTAATTTAAGCTGTAACAACGTAATTGTTTTCTAACAAAAAACAGTGTGAAACTTAAGTTAGATTTGTGTTTGTAAACGAACCGCCCCATGCTTTCTGGAGTTTATACTTATTGGGCTACATATTTATTTATTATACAGGCTATACAGTACATAACATCAAAACTCACATGTTTTATGTAACTAAAGTGTGTAATTATGTGGGCTACAGACAATAATTAAGTTATAGACTATATTTATATGAAAAACGTGTATACTCAGGGGCGGATCTAGAAGGGTGGCATGGGGTGGCAACTGCCACCCTAAAATGATCCCTTGCCACCCCAAGTGCCACCCCAGTTTTGCATATGACAGTGTTGTTTATTAAAATAAGATAGCATTAACAGTTTGAGCGTAGTTACAGTCAACAGTGAATATAAATGCTAAAACTGAATATATTGCATAGTGTTCCCCCCCTCTACCATTAACAAATGGTTCAGCCCATTGCAGGACCGGCTTTTTTCTTGTTATCAGTAGCAAGCGATGTTTATGATTGTGCCAGAGCACATTTTGAACAACACCATGGGAATTTCGGATTTTACACAGGTGGTTGGATGTTACACTCTGGAAATGGAAGGAAGGTGAGTGTTATTAAACCTCTGTGGTCCACGGACACACTGCACCTGCAAATCACATGACTAACAAGCTGCAGCCATGCTGAGTCTCTATTTCAGCCCACATTGAAAGTTCGGACTTCAAAGTTTTTAAATTTTAATTACGGGCCAGTAAATCCAGAGTTGTGATAATATATAATCATGCTTTTTTCTAAATACTGTCGTCACATTTTTATGTGTGTGTGTGTTTTTTAAGCGCTTTCTAAGGACAGCGAAAACAGTAAAGGAAAAGAAGCCACCGCTTTCCTATCGGTGTAAAAATGTACCATGTCAACCAATTTTTAAAAAAGTCAACACGTGGGATTTGGTTGTTTAGGGAGAGGGGAGAGTTTTTAGAGTGACGGTAACGGCAGCGAGACAGAGCGAGCGAGTGAGAGAGAGAGAGAGAGAGAGAGAGAGAGCGAGAGAGTTTTTAGATGTGGGAGATTTGTGACGTTTAGTGTGGAGTGTATACTTAGTGTGTTGTGTTGTCTTGTGTAGTTGTTCTGTTGTGTAGTCGTTTTGTTTTGTGTGTCAGTGAGGGCACTAATGAATGTCACAAAGGCACATTTGCAACGTAAACACTGTCACTAAGCAGAAAACCAGCGGAGTGATACACCACCTGTTGTCAGGCCTGCAGGTTTATCCCTGTGCTGCTCTCCTCTGTCTTTTGGTGGACAAACTTTTTTTTACTGGCACACATCATTTGTGGGGCATCTTATTGCGACACCTGATTGTTCTCTCACTTTAGTTTTAGTAATATTTTTAAATGGTTGTACAAAATGAAAGAAACGGCAGGTGTATTGGCTGCATTTTTAGATAAATAGTTGTATATGTTTACAAAATGTACAATTTATATTTGCATTTCAAGTTAAAAAAATTTACTCAACATGCCTGTGGGTTTTTTTTATAGTAAAAAAATACTACTAGGATTTTAAGTTCTTTGTGTGATTTCAGATCAGTAATACTAATGCAGTATGTCAGTGAAAAAAACAACTAAATTCAGTTGAGCTGAAAAGAATGATCCCAAACAAGGCAAGAGGAAAAAAATAAAATGAAACAATTTGAGGGTGAAATACAAACGTAAACTCAAAAGGAGTCAAAATGGGCAGTTGTAATTCAGACCTCTCAGTGGGTTAATCCAACAAATCATGAAAAATTAGGTTTAAATTTTTGTTCATGACAGTGCAGATTTCTGACATTTTGTGATTGATTTCTAACAAAAAACAGTGTGAAACTTAGACTTGTGTTTGTAAATGAACCGCCCCATGTTGTGTACCTTTCTGGGTTTTATACTTATTGGGCAACATATTTATTTATTATACAGGCTATACAGTACATAACATCAAAACTGTTTTATGTAACTAAAGTGTGTAATTATGTGGGCTACAGACAATAATTAAGTTATAGACTATATTTATATGAAAAACGTGTATACTTACTGCATTTGAATCATTTTAACCATATGTAACCACCTGCATATGTGTTTGGGAAAAAAAGGCTTTGATTTTGCCACCCCATTTGATTTCTTTGCCACCCTCATGCCACCCTAAAAACATTTCTCTAGATCCGCCCCTGTGTATACTTACTGCATTTGAATCATTTTAACCATATGTAACCACCTGCATATGTGTTTGGAAAAAAAAAGGCTTTGATTTTGCCACCCCATTTGATTTCTTTGCCACCCTCATGCCACCCTAAGAAAATTTCTCTAGATCCGCCCCTGGCCCTGTTCCCAGTTTACACGAGATAAGTGGAATTTGATTGAATCTGTTTCTCTTTCTGCGCATCTTTAAAGTTTTATTTCTGTTTAAAAGACTGAAACCCCAAACCTTACATTCCCGTTGACTCCAGTGTGACTTCATATAAATGAGCAGTTTTGACGTCGACGCACGGGTGTAAGAGAGCTGCCGGGCTGTGAGGTGGGGGTCTCCGAGAGTATAAGAGGTGTACACACAGCTAGAGCGCACAGATGCAGCTGCCCGTTTCCGGGGGGGCACTTACTCTTCGTCCGTTTGGATAGAAAACTCTTACTCAGAGGCTCTAATCTGCACATTTTTTGGAAACTCTCCAGCTCGCCTTTTCCACTTCTTCCCTCCAGTTTGACTAGTTTTTTTCTCCTGCCTCAGTTCAAATCTTTACCTTTCTTCTCACTGTTGCGCGGTTAAGTTTTCATCACCGAGGACAGAGTGGGCAGCACAGCAGCATGGAGCCTTACACGGTCCCTGGAGCTCAGCTCTCCCTGTCCGACCTTTACTCCGTCATCCCCTTCAATGTCACCCTCCCGGACGAGGAGAGCGACTTAATGGGCGACAGGCTGCAGAACTACACCGAGCAGCAGAATCCGGTGAGGAGCGCCGGGGGTATAATCATAGCCATATCCATCACGGCGCTCTACTCCGTTATTTGCGTGGTGGGACTTCTTGGCAACGTCCTTGTCATGTATGGAGTGGTCAGGTAAACACTGTCATGCTTTATTAGCACAGTCACTGTAATGAGTGTGTGGCTGTTGGTGAGAGCAACAAAACCCACTTCATGCGAAATGCAAAGCTTAATTTGGGGGTTTCGCTTTTTAAATAAACGCTGATTTCAAATCAAATTCAATTCAAATACGTGATGCTTGAAGTTTTCTTCAATTATCTCAAGAGCTTGTCTGAATACGAATTAAATTTATGTTTTCTGAGGAAATGTACACGAATAAAAAATAAAAAATCTCAGTCATACCCTTGTAGGATACACATGGTGTAAATACCGGAAAGTTTCCTGCTAATTACCCATCGATTCTCCCTTTACTGCACTTCTGTGTGTGTGTGTGTGTGTCTGTTGAGCCACAAGTGTGTGCGTGCACTACACCTGCATTTGTAGGTGAAATATGCGCATGCCAAACAAGTGATTTAAGATTCCCTGCATAAACCATGAGATTGGTCTTTTATTATTTCTGCATGAAGCAACAACATGCACCAGTTTCATACTAAAGATGGTTGTTATGACTGACTCAGCCGTGCCTCAGGGAGAGAGGGCTACTCAAATAGTCTTCATGAGCTCAAACTGATCTGTGGACCATCAGCTGCACGCTCCTCTTCACTGAGTGTGATGGAGCAGAGTAGAAATGGAAATCCTGCAGCTAGAAGGACCGACGGAGACAGCATTTGGTCTCTTTATAAAACTGTAGGTTATAAGCCCTAGTTTTAAGATTATTCTTGTTATAATAATAATAATATTAATAATAATTATTATTATTCCATTAGTGGGTGTTGACAGTATTATTGTCAGTCCAAGATCTGACTCTAAAAGAAATGAAATAAAGCCTGCACCCACTTATTTTCCTGAAAAGCCTCCCAGCCCTAACCTGCATGATAAGGGAAAAATATAAACAAATAAATAGACAAGAAAAAATAGCTTATATTGCTTGCTTCTTATCCTTATCCTTATTCTTATACCTCCTCATCTCAGATATTCTCTTTATCTGTTCCCCCAATATCAGCCAAAGTATTAATCACGACTCTTGGCTGAAAAATTGAAGAAGCAGGTAAAATTAATTTAGGAGGCACCAGCTTTGGGGTAAAGCAGCTGTAAAAATTTGACAAGATGGGCAAAAATAATGCAATCATATATATATATATATATATATATATCCTAGCTGCTGGTCAAATTTCAGCCTATGGAGGGAACAATAGAAGACAGCAGCAGGGGGAATCCAAACAGAGCAATAACGGAAAATGTGGAATGTATGCTGTGGCAAACAAAACTGATACATATTCAGAGCTCCGAGGTATTTCCATTCAGGTGTTGATGTGAAAAGATTGGGAAAAATAAGCCACCTAAACACAAAGGGGAGCAAGGGAGGAAGGAGGGAGACAAAAAGGGGATGTCTGAGGAGTCAGCAAAGTCAGTGAGTCATACTGTGAAGCGATTTACCTGACATTTACGTCACATATTTCAGACAGCACCCACACCTCCATGAGACGGGAAGCCCGAGCACAGTGAGCATGTATTATCTCCTGTGGAACATCCGTAAGCTCTGAAAGTAATGAGCTTATTAACAAAATCTTAGAGTTGCCTTCAAATGAAAAGTTTGGCATTCTGTAATAGCTGTTATTTATATTCCTTTAACTTGTACTATGGATTTATGAGCTCATTAATACACGAAATAACAAAATGCTTTAGGTGGATTTGTTTTGTAGTCCCTTCGTGGATGCAAAAGCTGGAGGCGTGAATAGCAAAAAAGCAGGGGCACCTCCAGAACTATAATATTTGACAGGTTACATTTTCCTTTTTTCTTTTTTAAAGCTGCATTTTAAAGCACTATTTTTATCCACATGATGTTCCAGTAATGGACCCACGACTTCCAAATTTATCTCGCTCTTCTTACATTTTCATAATTTTCTAAAAAAAAAAAAAAACCAAACAAAGACCCACAAAATATGGTTAAACAATCTTGAAGAAAACAGTAAAGGGACCTTGTGTAAGTCCATCCACTGGAGGGCAGATCGTAGCCTGATCATCTCTGGTCAGAATATCATCTTTGTGCACTTCTACTTGGTAGACAATCACTGCGTGCTTTTCCTCATAATTGTTCCTCATTGTTTTGTGGAACAAATACATTTTGTATAATTTCCGTTTTACGTAAATTGGCTGCAATTCAACCAACATTTTAATTAAAACAGCATTAATAATACGGCAGTTATGTCTTTTAATTTTTCTTACAGGAATTCTGTTCGTAAGAGGCTAGCATCCTGCTAATGCTTGCTGACTGATAAGTTAAGAATAACTGCACACACTGCTTTAATGCCACCTGTACTACAAATAATAACTAGATGTTAAGCCACAGGAGAATTTTCCTAAAAAATACAAAAGCATCCAGAAATAAAAAAAAAAAAAGGATTTCTCCATAATGTTAGGCATGAATCCCATCTGTTTTATAGAACAACAGTAATGGGGGGATTTAGAGAGTAAAAACTGTTATAACTGACAGTACTATTTTATTATTAACTGATCAAAGGTGTATTGGAAGTAGATTTTGTGTTGTATGTATTTTGTTGTATTTTCCAAATATGGAATGCAGGGCCACTGGGTTTATATAGCTGAAAACTGTATATTTTTATATCCAAAATTGCAAAGGTCTGGACCCAGGAATCAGGACAATGCAGAACTGAAGTAAAAATTTTAGGAACTCTTATTCAATAACATCCATCCATCCATCCATCCATCCATCCTCCCTCTTCCGATTATCCAATTGAGGGTTGCAGGGGGCTGGACGTATCCCACCTCTCACTCTGTGGTAGTGAGAGGTGGGATACGTCCTGGACAGGTCATGTTAATGTTAATGTCACTTTATTGTCTTTTCTCAAAAATTCTAAATTGTCACCTCCAAATAGATTAGATAGATTAGATGAAACTTTATTAATCCCTTGGGTGGGTTCCTCCGGGAAATTCGGTTTCCAATAGCACAGCACTGACAGAAGTTACAGAATGTGAGCAGAAATATACCATATATACACATATATAAATACAGAGACATATATAAATACAGAGTATACAAAAGGGATAAATAGAATAAATAGGAATAAGAATACAAGGGAATTGCACATTTCAAGTATTGTGAGTCTATTGCACCATTGGATATTAACAAAAAGTATTACACAGTGAAGAGGCACTACAGCTTAGTTGTTCCCCCTCCTTTCTCCTCCTGTTTCTCCTCCCTCTCCCCTCCAGAGAGGCGTTAAACAGTTTGATGGCGTGTGGGACAAAGGAGTTTTTAAGTCTGTTGGTCCTTGACTTTGGGAGAAGCAACCTGTCACTGAACAGACTCCTCTGGTTGTTTATGGCCGTGTGCAGAGGATTCCCAGTATTATCCATAATGTCCAGCAGTTTCTTTAGTGTACTTTTCTCTGCCACTGTCACCAGAGTGTCCAGCTTCATGCCGACCACAGAGCCAGCCTTCCTGATTAGTTTCTCCAGCCTGGATGACTCCTTCAGGACAATACTAATAATACTAGCGATAAATTCAGAATTCCAATTTTAATTTATTATACTGTATAATGATTTTCTTTTTGTCATTTCAGATCAATGAAAAAAAGCTTAATTGATATTTATTTATTTATGTAATAGTGATGAACTCTGATGGAACAACCAAATATCACGGCAGTGTTTAATAGACATGTGTTGGCTTTAATTACATTATCTCCCCATACTGGTAATGCAACTTAAGCATGCTTGTCTATTTCACAGTTTAGAAGATGCAAGGGGTGAGAGTCACACGGTGAACCAGTGTGTCCATTACACTCATTGCTGTGATAATTGAAGATGGGCACAGTGACTGTTTCTGAGGAATGCATTGCTTTCATAATCCATGCAGAAAGTTACAGCCAAGTTGAACAGTTATATTGTCATCACTGATAAAGTGACTTGGTGGTGCAGTACAGTGTTACTGCAGCAAAGTGTCTCAGCATAATACCTGAAAGTCCCTGGTCCCAAACTAGAAAGAGACAACTTCCTTTGGGGTTGTGTCAGGGGCTGTGAGAACCTCTTATGAATAAGTAAACAGTAGCCTCTGTTCCTTCTGTAACAGTATTGCAATGAAATATTTGAGAATTTTTCTGCCTTACACGAGGTGAGATCGATGCAGGCTGAACAGAATGGCAAAGAGTACTGGAGGTGTTTTGCCAAAGGGTGACCTAAGCTAAGAGCTAAATGCTGCCACATAGGTGCTAGCAGGTGAATGAGTATAATTCCCCCAACTCACTTGTCCTGTGAAATAAAGGGTAAAATACCAGAATGCATGGCTGAATAAATCAATAACTAGAACTGGTTTATTTACTGACAAATCATGGCCACTTGCCAACTTTGATAATAATAAACCAAAAGCCCATTTGAAAATATCCATCTATTTTTTTTTTTTTAAACATCATGAATTTTGAATTTGTGCCTCCACTTAGGTCCTTCGATAGAAACACACACACGCAAACATGCTCCACGTTTATAGCAGAGTCTCCCTGGATGCTTACATCATTGTGGATGTCACACCGGTCTGACGTGACCTGACAGCCTGTCTGCTGATGGAGCATGACGCAGATGTAAACACACACTTCAAGCGATAGTCCATTCAGTTACACAGGGCAGGTCAGGATTCTCTTATCTTCCACTGGTTTTCCACCTTCTTGCTGCTGCACTGTTTAGATAAGAACCGGTTCAGTGCTCATGCAATATACTGTCAAGTGGGCTAAATTTGAAATCAGATCGATATGCAGGTAATGGAGGCTGGGCTCAGTTTGTGTGAAAATAGACTCTTACTGAGCTTCTGCTTGTGGATTATTGTTCAATCTCTACTGAGACAGTAGGTTTTGAAAACATTCATAATTTATGTTTTGGACGTTCTGTAATGGGAATATTGTGTTAATGACAAACTCTAAAGTTAATTACTGGGGTTTGAGATTTGCTTGGAAATATTGTAGCTCGTTGCCAGTAGGAACATGACTGTGTGTGTCTGAGAGATGGCAGTCAGTCTGTTCATTTCCTGGGCTGAGTCAACATGGCGACTGCATCCCATGGCTTGTCTTGCATCTCACACAGCAGGGATTGATGTCAGTGTGTGCTTGTGTTTGTGTCCATGTGTACCCTTCAGGGGAGAGTCGAACCTGACTTTTGTGTCAAAACTGAAAGGACTGATGTAGTCACAAAATGTATTGTAACTTTAAGCTGCACTGAGATGAAAGATGAGGACTTATCTAAATGCAAATCTTGAATCTCTATAGCTCAGTGTATCAATCAGCACTTAGAGATTTTTAGAAAAATATAAAATTATTGGCCTCTTTATTAGGTATACCTGTTCAACTACTTGTACAAAATCTGCCAATCAGATGAAAGCCGTGTATTAAAGCGATGAGTTTGTAAGTAGCATAAAAATGGGGAAGAAAGGTGACTAAAGTGATGTTGAATGTGGCATGGTTATTGTTGTCAGACTGATTTCTACTGTGAGATTGCCAAAGTAGGGTCAGAAGTAAAAAACACGGATCCCTCCTGTCTTGTATCAACAGTTGAAACTGCTGATGGTGATGTAGTAGTGTGGGGGAGATTTTCTTTGCAGACTTTAGGTCCATTGGTAGTAGCTGAGGATCAGCACAACATTGCCGCACCAGCCTGTGGTAATAATTTTCATGATGTGTGTGGAGTTTGGACCCAAAATGCAGACTAGAAAAACAGATTGGAATAAATGAAAATGAACCCTTATTCAGGTGAGCCAGCAAATCCAGATGACAGAGGAAAACTGAAAGCAAACCAAACGAGAATACACAGCAGGACCACACAGACAGGCAAACAGTATGACTCAACAAAGCACAGTGGGAGTCAGAAACAATATATACATGCACAGGATAGTGAGAGGATGGGCAGCAGGTGGGAAAACAGCTGACAACAATCAAGGGCCACGAGACACGAGAAGGAAAACTAAACACCACACAGGATGAAGATAAAATAAAACAGGAAGTACCAAACTATGCCAAACTATGGAATCGCAAACAGGGACAATGACGACTTGACAAGGAACAGGGAAGGGCTGATAACACATTATCACTGCCAGATAAAACTTGAAATACTAAATATGAAAGAGAATGCAACCAAGGCAAAGCATAGTATTGGATCAAACTTAAAATGTGAAACAGAGCAGACAGAAATGAAAGGTCCCAAAGAGAAAATGCTGAGGTAAAACCCAGGATCATGACAAGAACAGTGTACCCATCTTGTAATGGCTGCCTCCAGTGTCACAAAGCTCAAATCATCTCAAACTGGTTTCCTGAACATGACAGTGAGGTCAGTGACTCAGATGGCTTCTACAATCACCAGATCTCAGTGCAACAGAGCACCTTTAGAATGTGGTGGAAATGGAGATGTGCATGATCATTTGCATCTGCAGCAATTGCACAATGCTGTCATACTCAAGTATCTCAAGAACAAATGAGAGAGCTATGTGGCAGCTAACTAAAAAACACTTGATGTGACCTTTATGTAAAAGTGCTTCGAGTAGTCAGTAAGACTAGAAAAAGCAGTATTAAAATGTGTTACATTACAATACACTTTTGTCCATAATGGCATTGCAATTCATTCCAGTTATTCTAAAAGATCAAGAATTAGCTAGCTGAAATACTGTATTTTCACAATTGTTTTGAAAGACTAAAAACTCTTAAACACATGGTCCTTTTTCCCTTTTACATATAGAAATTATGTGAAAAAAGTAAGCTTTTAATTCCAAGATTTATCTTTAAGGACAAAATTTTAAAAACCTTAAAGATGAGACAGAAGCAGAGATGTTTAGCTATTATAGACCAGTTCTGTTAAATATTTTCTTGCATCATAATAAACTTGACTAGTATGTTAGTGTTAGGGGAAAATTCCCAAATAGAAGGCTGCCAAAGTAAAACAGAGACACAATGAGACAATATAAAAATCACATGTACATGGGGTGAGCGTCTGAAGAGACAGTCACACCAGTACTCTTCTTTATTGCAGTTTATATAGGCATGTAGGTTACACAGCAGACGGAGGCAGTCTCCGCCTGTTCTCAGAATATAGATTGCTTAACTGACAAATGCATATCTTACTAAACATTCTGTCCGTACTATACTAAACGCCTGCTTAAGTGTCATTTTCCGCTGTTTTTGCACAGGAACTTGTCTTCACAGGCATTTGATAAGCATAGGCAAGGCTTCATGTTTATCAGAGTGAATCGTCATTCAGAGTTTACACAATCACAAGCAAAGCATATTTGAATAATAAACAAAATCTTTTCACATTTCCTCCTGTTGTTTAACTTTCACACTAGTTAAAACACCATTGGTTTATTATCTGTGCATGATTTCTTGCAGCGCATTTTTAATCAGCACGTCATACATTGGTGTTATTACAGTATTTCAGTGTCAGGGGATTATCATCATCTTCGTCCATGGGCAGTGTCAGGTATGCCTGCACATGGACTGCAACAACTTTATTAATCATTGATTGTGCACATGGCAAAATACAAGAAGTAAAACAACAGAGTAGGAGTAGAAGAACTCCTACAAAAACCAGTCCTTTTATTAAAAGAGATTTCCAGGAACCACTCAACAGCCAGGTAAGCCAATCTTCAGTGTTCGTGACATAGTCCTGTTGCTGAGCGTCCCTGAGTTGTTTCAGCGCATGCGTAGGCGTCGGTCATGTTGGAAGAGTGAACATTATCTGGAATGTATGTACAGCATGTGTTGTTAAAGAGTATACAGAGTCCTCCTTTTTCAGCTAGAATCATGTCCAGTGCGACTCGGTGTTGCATCACAGTTATGCGCAGGGCATCAATCTCTTCATTTTGTTGATTGTTGATTTTGCATGAGGCATTCAGGAACAGTCCAAAGCGGTAATCCAAAGTTTCAATCCTTAAAATGTTCTTTCCGGTGCCCACCCATGGAAACAGTGAGTGGAGGACCTTTTGTCCGGTGGTCCAAAGCTTAAATTCCTCTGGCACATCACTGCCATAGATGGGGTCATGTGGTTGCACTGTGGAGACGTCTCATCGCCGTCTTTGTAGTCTGAGAGATATTTACAGCTGACATCCTGAAGGTGTGGTCTGAAATGAAGATTGGGGCACAGGTGCCCGCTCATCCGGTGGTAGTATGAAGTAGGCACGTTGTCCACACAGCCAGGCCATTCCCTGCACCCAGTAGGTGCCGCTGCTGGGCACGGACGTGTTTACAGGTGCGCCTCCCGTTGGCTGTGGTTTGGTTACAGTTGGTGGTGTCGCCTAGGGTCTGTTACCGTTGTCTTGTCGGTAGCACATGGAGTGGTTCTTCCCTGGGGTTGGGTCCAAGAACACTGGGAAGTGAACGGACGTGTTCGATTCGTCACGCTGAAGTTGATCCAGAAGAGTTGGTCACACGCCCGCTGTCAAGTCCAGCGTTTTGACGGTGGTTACCTCGTGTCGGGTGGTCCCTGAAAGATACTAAGAAGGTTAAGCGCATAGATGACAGAGCTTGTCTCATCAATGATGATTTTCTTATGTTGATAGCCAATGCCCGCGAAGCTGGCAGCGCACTTGGCTTGTGTTTTATTCATGTAGTTTCCATAAAAAGTGGGATGTGTTGAAGTGCATGGCATGTGGGAGCGGACGTAACATGCAGTGTTATTAGGCTCTCCTTAGTTCTGTCATGTACGTGAGCGGTACCATGCGTTATTCATCCATGGGTGAATGTGGTCTTGTGTCATGTCACGGAGGTGGGAGTTGTCATGCGTCCATCTCGTCCGTAGATGGTGCTGTTCGCCTTCTGTACCATCCTCTAGAAACATGAGGAGTCCTGCTGAGAGTAGGAGGACAGCCACGAGGACAACAGGAGTCTTCATGGCGACCAAACACACCTAGGTCCTCAGGTGAGTAGACTACTGGCAAGAAGCAGAGGGCGGATATACCCGATCAGCCCTCCCTTCACCAGTCAGATCACCTGAGGGTAGGGGTGCCGCGCCCAGGAGTCTGGGCTGTCACTCACTTTCTTGCAGTGGCTTTGGTGAATCCAAGATGGTCTCTCTGCTATCTTACAGGCAGTTGGTGTGGTGATAAGCACTTGGTATGGGCCTTCCCAGCGGGCGAGCTCCAATTCTTTCTATGGAGAACTCGAATCAGGACCCAATCACCTGGCTTCAACCTGCAAGATACTGGAGAAGATTCGAAGGCAGTTTATTGTTTAAAACAATATCTTTGTTTTCCAGCAGTTTTGACATCCATTCTGCTAGTGTAGTTTCTCTGATTGATTTATCTAAAGGTTCACTTGTGATTGGCAGTGGAAATGGTCTGCCATGAATGATTTCAAAAGGTGTAAGTTTTTGTGAACCTTGTGTTAATCTCATCCACATTTTTACTAGGCCTATGCACTCTGGCCACGGCCTTCCTGTTTCTTCCATACATTTTCTAAGCCTCTGTTTTATTGTGCCGTTTGTCCTTTCTACTAGGCCGGCACTTTGAGGATGATAAGCACAGTGATATTTGATGTTAAACCCTAGTGCTTCAGAGACTTTGCTGATTACCTCATTGACAAAGTGTGCCCCATTATCTGATCTTATCAGAGTGGGGATGCCATATGTTGGAATAAAATGGTTACATAAGCATTTTGCTACTGAAATGGTGTCTGCTTTCTTTACTGGACAGATTTCTGGCCATTTTGAGAATACGCCTATGATCACTAGAGCGTATTTTGAGCCTTGGCATTCATTTAGTTCAATAAAATCCATGTGGATTGAGGGAGGTGTGGGAAAATGACCTCTCTTTGGTCTAAGATTCCCTTGTACATTGTGTTTTTGACAAATCATGCATGTTCTGACAAATTCTTTTGCTGAAGTTTCGAAATTTAGAGTGTAAAAGTGTTTTGGAGATTATATCTCCTATCCTCCTGTTGACGCATGGAGAGTAACTCCATGTGTCACTAAGGCTGCTGTTTTGTGTAGAGATTTTGAAGTATTGGTTTTCCTTCACAAATCATCAAGTCATCTCTTAGTTTCGCCCCGCATTTCAGCCATTTCTTTTGCTCAGCTGTGGGAGCTGCTTTTTGTTCATCCTTTGTCAGTAAAATTGTTTCCCTTTGTAATTCATAGTCATTCTTCTGATGTGCTGCACACTTGCAAATTGCTAAATGTCGCATCACATGAGGAGTTTCCTCCCATGTAAATTACCTGTGTTGCATCAATCAAGCAGAAAGCATCTCACAATTTATTGTATTACCAACTAAATTTATTGTCTGGTCACTGCTTGGTCATACCAGACTCTCTCTGTGTCTTTATTTTTCCTTCTCTGTTTTCACAAACGTTTCACCTATTGTCCTGCAAGCTGGAGAGTTAAATGTCAGTAGTGGGTAAATTCAGCAGTTGATAACAAAACTATTAAGTTTTTCCTGTTTTAACACCAATGTGAGATATAGAGGTGCACATATAGTGTGTGCTCTAGTGTAAGCTGCTCTTCATTGCATGTATGTGTATTAATAGCTTGCATGCAGGGCCTCTGGGCCTGTCTCACCCAAAAGGGCATTTTCTTAACAGTTGCCTTTCACTCGCGTGTGTTAAGAAAGGCAAATGTGCTTGTAGCAGTTGTGAGATTATTATGCTGTTATATATTACATTATACCTGTAATCAAAATGAGTGAATCATGATACTGCTGTAGGCCACATCATACTTCTTGTGTAATCAGTATGTAGTTTTAGTTTGCATCACACTTCTGAGTTAAAAGAATGTGGAAATCATTAGATTTATTAGATAGGTTTGTATCATCCTATACTGCTGATTTACTGTGAGTGAGTTACACTGTTTCATGACATTTCATACTGCCGAGTTATGAAGAGAATATTGTATTCAGACAGTAGGGGCCTCTCTCTTTTTGTTTTTCTTTGTGATAGTAAAGAGAACATAGCACATGCCACGGAGCGTCACCCCACCTTTGGTGGAAGCAGAAAACAGGGAGCCAAGGTCATAACTCAGGCTCACTAAGAGTCAGAAAGAATGTGAATACTTAGTTTTGTGGCTGTGGTGCATTTTGTATAGCTTCTTTTCTTTGTTTAGTAGCTTTCTGCCTTCACCTGAGAGTGTGCCCTAAGCATGTGACTTCAGGTCTCCATAATTGGAGTTTATTTAAAGATAAATAAGATGATTTCATATATTGCTCGCAGATCATGCACTAGACGATATGTTGCAGTATTAGCCTGCTTCAACACTTAAACAAAACATCACTCTTTGTTTTATTATTATTATCATTATTATTATTATTATTATCCTGTCTCAAAACAGAAAATGAAATTGTAGTTGTTCTTGGCTGAGAAACACAAAACCTCTCCTTTTTTTTTTTTCTTTCAAAACAAGAACCTAAGTTTTAATCTCTCAGCCTTGTCACATAAAACAAAACAGATAACCCAGCTCTCAGCTGGCTCTGGACTTATCATCATCAAGGACACATGGTGAGAGCTACTTCAGAAGTTACAGTACTCATCACTCAAGCAACATTTCAAAAAAACAAAAACAAAACTAAGCACACTGCACAGAGAACAACAACAAGACATAACTGAAGATGTTGTTCTTGTTTGTTCTCCTTGAATTTTAGAATAAAGTTATTACATCTGCATTAGTAAATCATGTGCCTAATCATTATGTGCCACTGTGATCCACAAGTATGATCACAGATTTATTCATTTTTCAAACCAACAAAACAAAAAACAAAGACAAAAAAACAAATTGTCGATGGCATGAAGGCTTTACACACATGAGTCAGGACACAAAAAGAAAAAAGAAAAAGCTGCTGCCAGAAACAAAGCAGAAGTGTGAGGAAAAAACTGAGCTCACAGACAGCTGCATGTGTGACCTTTAATATGCAGCTTCTGCTCTAAAAAACAAATAAAAATGTGTAACTTGCTCATCAGCTTGGTAGTGTCCACATATTTAATTCATTTTATTCAGCTTCTCAAACCTGTAGCTTTAGCTGTTGTATACAGGGTTTGGCTCATTAGTTGTTAGTATAGGTTTGCTCTTCATCTTTACAAAGTCTCATCTAAGATGACAGGTTTACAAGCAGGTCAAGTGTCTCTATGCACCTGATTAGTGTAGTTATTTCCTTATTTTCTTCATTTCCTATATCATTGTACTGAGTTTGAGCAAACCTTAAGCTTGAATCAGACTACTTTTAATAATCTTCCACCTCGCATCATAACTGACTGAGGTGCCTTTTCCTATTAATAGTATGTCATTATTAATGTTATCATTGTATTGTTTTTCCTTTTTTATAACAGCAATAGTATATCACAATACACTACTTTACTACTAATATACA
Source organism: Oreochromis aureus (assembly GCF_013358895.1). NCBI lineage: Eukaryota > Metazoa > Chordata > Actinopteri > Cichliformes > Cichlidae > Oreochromis > Oreochromis aureus. The sequence goes on along the minus strand of NC_052962.1, from coordinate 6,891,044 downwards.
ATAGTATATTAGTTTATATTTTATTATGTATCCATCACGGGTTTGTGTGAACCTGCAGCTTCACACCTTCCCAAGCTGGAGACATTTTCCTTGGCTGAACAATGACACAGCCTTAATACACCTTATGCATCTCTTTTTTATTGATATATTTTGTGTGAATTATCTGGTTTCACGCATCCTATTCATTCA